>NC_139805.1:33592942-33899442 GCF_963457635.1 Microchirus variegatus
TATAAAAGTGTGCAGGAAAGGCTGGCAGGAAGAGGGAGACATCTTTGCTATATGAGGTATTTGAGTCTATAAAAAGCAGCGCGTTAATAGAGAAAGAAGTCGCTCTGTTTGTGTCGGCGTGTTCAGGAATAGCACAGGTATATAAGTAAAGGTGTTTTTATAGCAGTCGCATCCCTTTAGAGCTCATACCCCCATGGTTCTCAAACTGTGGTACCTGATCCACCAGTGGTACGAAAGCTTCCTCTGGTGGTACTTGAAGGAAAACAAGAAATACTGTTCTACTGTACAAACCAGTGAAGTATATGTGTCCAGCCATGGCAAAAGCATTCACAAGTCTACTTTGGGACATTTGGAGTTATTTACAGATTCCGAAAGTGTGATTTCTAAGCTTTCCAGCAATGTCAAACACATGTCCATCTGATCATGTTTGAAGAAGATGTGACCATTTGAATGTAGGCACTCACACAGAATTTACTTTATTGATCCCCAGAGGGAAATTCTTCTGTTACAAAAAGCACTTGAATAAAAATGAGAAACAAGAAAGGTGAAAGATAGATACAAATATCAAATAAAATATATCCAAGTGTGTGAAGGAGAGTTCAATATTTTCCAGACCATGGACTATATTATCATCTTCAATACCAGTTCCTCCCCCACAATGTGGCTGTACCCACTCTGTCCATCACAGTTGATATGCGGCTAAATGATGACATCACAAACGCACCCTCTTCTGCTTCCTCTTCTGTGCTGTAACCTTTGGTTCTGGGCATGTGAAGTCTTTTGCCTCATCAGAACAGAAAGGCCTGATTTTTTTCAAAAAGATTCGTCTGCCTGTCCACGGTCAGTCCAGGTGGGGCCAGGACGGGGAGACTGTCAACAGGGGGCAGAACTCCTGGGTTGCGCAGTAGCTGAAACTCGATAGGCTCTGCATCACTGTGAGTTTGAGCAAGCACCACACCTGGTCTGTTGGCATCAAAGCTGTGACAGAATAGAAGCACACAACAGGATATTTAAAACATGGCTCACTGTTCACATGGAACACTATCATGTCCATTCGTGATTTTTTTATTCAAAAAATGCAGAATTTTGAATATAAATACCTAAAGTTCTGAAAACTCTTGATCTGTGAGAGCTTTCGAAAGTAGGGACTCAGATGTGTCTGCCAGTCGATGGTCTTTACTATCACTCTGCCTTCTGCCGTTCCAACAAGCTGCGGAATATTGAGGCGACTTTCAGGAGAGCTGTGTTCCACTACCTGTTGACAGCAAGAACCACAATGAAAATAATTATTTTACTTTTCCAAAAAAATCACATTTTACACATTACATATTGCCAAACCTCCTCTCTTTGTCCTCACATATTATGTGAGGACAAAGGCTAATTATCTTGGTTTGAGAACCACTGTACAAGGCAACACATGAATTAGCAATATGTCAGAAAACTGAATTGCCATAAAACGTGATTAAATCAACAGACGAAGAAGAGGGAACGACAGCAACTCACAACTGTTTTGCAAATCACGGACTCAGACTGGATTTACCAAGCGCTCGTCTGCACGTCAACACAGCAATTACTTTTACAGTGACAACAATGCTTTCTTTAGCCAATGGCAACAATAAGAGAATTTCAAGTATAGCATCTACAGTGAAGGGTACGCAGGGTTCCCACATCTTAGTTGTCATCAAATTCAAGGACTTTCCAGGACCCAATGCCCTCAAATTCAAGCACTGAATGTGCTGCCACAGCTTAAGATGGGAGGACAACTTGTAAGACCGTCTTTGTCCATGATGGCGTCCACTTTTATTGATTTGCAGGACACTCTGCATCTGGACAAGTGATTGTCCTTTGGATTTTGGGTCAAAGTCAGTCTTTGTTATTTGTCTTTGGTGAGACAGAGGTCTTGGAATGGGAGGCATTTATTTAAATATCAAATCAACTTCTCTCTTGCGCAACATTCAAGCACTTTTAGCAATAAATGTCTATTTTTGGCTTTTTTGTAAATCACGGACTCAGACTGGATTTACCAAGCGCTCGTCTGCACATCAACACAACAATTACTTGACAGTGTGACAACAATGCTATCTTTAGCCAATGGCAACAATAAGATAATTTTAAGTATAGCATCTACAGTGAAGGGTACGCAGGGTTCCCACATCTTAGTTGTCATCAAATTCAAGGACTTTCCAGGCCCCAATTCCTTCATATTCAAGCACTGAATGTGCTGATGGGAGAACAATTTGTAAGAGCTTGTCTTCGTCCATGATGGCGTCCACTTTTATTTAAATTTAAATATCAAATTAACTTCTTTCTTGCACAACATTCAAGCACTTTTAGCAATAACCCATGTCTATTCAGACAACCTTCCAGGATTTCAAGGACCCATGGGAATCCTGGGTACCCACTGCACAGTAGCAGTGAATTCCAGGATGTGGTACCTGTCTGACTGAAACCTACGCCAGTGTTTCAAGTGCTCTGCCTTTTCTCTATATATCCCGAGGCCATGATTTGGATCCAACACGAAACTCTGTCTCGCCCTCGCCTTTCTAGTCTCTGTGATGTCTTTGCAAAACGTGTCTCATAGCTTTCCAGAGATTGCGATCATTCTCTGTACTCGCTTGCTCCACTGCACGTAAATAAAACATTGTATTTCACAACCTGAACGGCGTACCAAACGGAATATATAATCTAATAACGAATAATTTACCTGCTTCCTGTTGCTGTTTTCCCCCTCGGTTTGTGCGTTGCTTTTTAAATAATTTTCAACATTGTTTGGATAAAACAAACCTAAATAGGAGATTAGTGAGTTGGGAATGATGACGGTGATCTTATCGACAGCTTAACCAGAGAGTAAAGTACACTCTGAACCGGGATAGAGACAGATGTGTATCTGCACACACTGTTGCATTTCATCTTCAGTGTCATGTAAGCGCTTATTATCTGCCGCTAAATGTTGTGGAAGGCTTAAGCCTGCGAGCGAAAGATATCCTTGTAAGCTTGTTTTTGTGGACCCGATGGACAAAAGGTGTTTGCGTAACCAGAGCTGACCTCCGCTGGACCACCTGACACACTGATATCCTCAGGTGTTCACCTCCTGCTGACAGTGTCAGGTACACAGGGATGGTTACAAGTTAGATTTCTGGATACATTTGCTCAGAACATATATTCAAATGAAGCATCATTATTGCGTTGAGCTAAACTAGCTAACGGCCTTTCCAGACACACCATCGCACCTCTGTACGCAATTTGGTTTATGTTTTGAAATCATGTTTTGGCATGTGGCGCCACCTACCGCCATCTACCAATCATTGCAGTCCGTAGAGTCTCAGCCGCCGAGCAACCATGGGTTGCCAGTTAAGTCAGAAAACAAAACCTAAAAGACCTCTGTATTTCGAATTTGAATGTAGTAACCGTTTTTGGCCACATTCTTACATATGGCACCTTTAAAGTATAAGACATTTACTGTAATTGGAGACTGTAGCGTGAGTTGACTTTCAATTGGAATGTTGTGGGTTTGATTCCCGGCTTCTATGTGCCATTGAGCAATACACTTAACCCCCACGTTGCTTCCTGACTGCTTTGTATGAAAGATGTGTGATAGAAAATGTGTGATTGAATCCGATCCGATCCATTTTTTATTATTATTATTTTTTTAAATAAAGCACATTTTTACACCACAGGGTGGCCCAAGGTTCGGTACACGAGATACAAAAAATCAACAATAACAAGGCTAAAATAACAATACATAAGTTACACATAAAATAAACGACAATAAACGAAGCATATAGGAAAATAAGAAAATTTGCTAAAAGATGAAGGGACGAAGGATAAATGTCATGTCACGTTTATGTAAGATGGTAAAACCTATAAGCAGGTTAAGTTCTGGATCCAGTGGATCAAAATGTAATCGGAAATCTGAAGTAAAAGTCTGGAGTCTGGAATTTGAAGCCAAAACATGACATTGATTTTCTTATTATTTGCGATGAGAAGCCAGAGATTCTGTCAAATGTCGAGGGAATTGATCAAATGTGTGTTATTGTGGCTCAAAAACAGGTTTTGTTGTTCAGACAGGGTGTCGAGCACCGGGCGTAGATCCAAAAAAACGACAACTCTCCAGACGGTGAACGAACAGCTCCCGGTCGTTAGGATTGAGCAACAGTTTGATCTTTGTCAGGTGTTGTTGAATCAGATTTAACTGTTTCTGGAAGAAGAAAAACCTTCCATTCTTCATCAGTGGATAAATGTCGGTGAGATTTGATTGATTTCGCTGTTGCCAAAGTTTTAAACTGAGCAGAGTCGCAAAGGAATGATCGCAATCTCTGCAAATCATTAAACGCTGGAGCAGAGAGAACCTTTTTGGCTTGAACTTGTCGTAACGATGATTAAACTGGTGTCACGGTGATAGAAGAACATTATTCAGGTTCATATTTGTCCTCTATAAGCCTCGATACTGGTCAAAATCACTTGATCTGATCACTTGTGTATAGATAGATCCTTTATCCAAGTCGTTGGTGGCATCTCAGTCTCAGGAGATCATGGATTCCTTGTTCCTGGAGGTTCCTGTAGAGTCTGGTTTTGTGGTTATTGGGCCAGGAAGACTTCATGTGAGAGCGGACCACTGCGGAGTGCCTGTTGGGTGGCATCTTCCCAGATGGCAGGGTTGATGGTGAAGGTCTTGAGATCTTTCTTACCAGTGTCGATTGCTCTAAGAGAAGCTAGGGAAACTGAGCTTCCTTTAAAATGTTGTCATTTACGTTAAAGCTCACATAGAGTGGTCCTGTTGCGAATATATGTTAGTTATGGAGGTCTACTTACATATATTAACTTGTTTTTATGGTAGAAAAACCTCCTAGTTGCTGTAAACGAGCCGATAGAAATCCTCTTTTCTGACGCTGTTTCCCAGCCGCGATATTTCAGACTCAGCTCTCTCACCCAGAAGACAGAGTGTGTTGTGATTGGCCAGCCAGCGTAGAGGCTTCCCAACTGTCTTGTGATTGGTCAATAACCGGAAGTGACATATTCAGCACACCAGCTCTCAGAAGCACAGCTCCCCCCTCTGGAACGGTGGATGGACTGCTACTCATTATCAAAACATTGTTTTAACAGTGTTTAAAAATAGCTTCTTCACGACTCCCCGCCGCAGTCCCTTTTATGACCTTTGACCCGGAGTCAGACCCAGAGTCAGAAGACACTGTCGCTCGTGAAACACCTCCACAACGGACGTTATTCTTCTTCTGCGGTTCGATGTACGCAACCGGATGTGCCCGGACTAGTGCCCGGAGCAGGAGGATCTGCTGTTCAGGAGAACCGCTGTTTACGTAACCGGACTGGGTTTTTTCAGAGATCTCGCTGAGCCCGAGATTACAATAAAACACAGCGTTCTCAGCAGTGACTGAACTGTTTGTTTAGAACCTTCAGGGCTTCGTAAACAAGGTAATGACGCACTAAAAAACAGCGTTTATTGGAACTTCCGGTCTAGGTCCGCTTTAAGAAGCAGGATCGTCAAGCCTAACACTTGTTGATTTTCAAATCTGGCGCAATTTTTAAAAAAACATGGGAATCCACACACACAACAAACTTTCTGACCAATTTTCAATGTTGTAATCCAGAGAAAGCACAGACTAGACTCTACTACTACTACTCTACAGGATAATTTGACCAGATTATCTGTCAAAATCAGCTTTAATTTCAAAAGACACACGACTGTGAGAGAAAATTTGAGAAAATCTTCAGCCGACTTTAATAAGTTTAATTACCATAACTTAGGATAAGACACAAACTAGGTGCCTCTCAAGGTTCCCTAGATACGCCTTGGTATCTCCTTGGTATCTTCTCCTCGGATCTGAGCTGTCTTTCAACTTAACTCTAGAGGTGAAATCTGAAATATGGCCAATTATCCTCCAGTGTGGGGGGCAGGCTCATAGGGGAAGCTTGCATACCACAGTTTGAGAACCATGGCATCAAGCCCAATTTATACTCCAGCTTAAAGTGCTCTAGCCTGACTGCACGAAATATTTTTTAAGTGTCCGTCACTCCGTCAAGTGACAACGGAGTTTAACTGTCAGAGTTAAACGGAGTTTAACTATACTGTACTAAACGGAGTTTAACACTGACAGTATAGTACAGTACGGTCTAAAGGCCACATTATACTTCTCTGACTGCGTAACCACGGAGACCCCTCCAGCCTTCGTACTTCTGCGCCGTGGATGGAAACGTGCTGCGCAAGGTTGTTGTGCTTTTGGCTACAGTGAGCAATGGCGTCCGAGAGAGAAAGACTGTTGTTGTTGTTGAAACAGTGGCCGTTTCTCACTTTTCTGTGTCACGGAACGCAGTTTTAAGATAATTTGAGGCGAGAAATTGGCCATTTAGAGTCTAAACATGTGCTGTGTGTGTTAAGATATGACGTATAGCGACGTTGTCGGCGGTGATCAGCGCCGCCTCTGTGGACGCTCGGTGCTCACTATGAGCCGACACAGAGCAGCGTTAGCTCGGCCTGTCCTGAGGACCAATCGCAGCTCTTGCCGTCTCCGTTGTCCCTTAGACGGAGTGACGGTCACTTAAAAAATATTTCATGCAGTCAGGCTAGAGCACTTTAAGCTGGAGTATAAATTGGGCTTGATGCCATGGTTCTCAAACTGTGGTATGCAAGCTTCCCCTATGAGCCTGCCCCCCCATACTGGAGGATAATTGGCCATATTTCAGATTTCACCTCTAGAGTTAAGTTGAAAGACAGCTCAGACCCGAGGAGAAGATACCAAGGAGATACCAAGGCGTATCTAGTGAGGGAACCTTGAGAGGCACCTAGTTTGTGTCGTATCCTAAGTTATGGTTGTTAATATTGAAGACCAGGACTGCTTATAAGAATTATCTGAGTAATTAAACTTATTAAAGTTGGCTGAAGATTCAAATTTTCTCTCACAGTCGTGTGTCTTTTGAAATTAAAGCTGATTTTGACAGATAATCTGGTCAAATTATCCTGTAGAGTAGTAGTAGTAGAGTCTAGTCTGTGCTAGTGTGTTTAGATTGTCTTCACTGTGTTCTAAACAGTAGTAGCTGCAGTCACGCTTGACTTTAGTGTTTGTCGTTACAGACGATCATTTCCACTCACACAGAGTCAGTGTTGTGGAACCTGATCCCACTTCTTCCGTTACTGTCCGTCCATGTCTGCTCCGCCACAGGCTTCTCTCTCTCATATTCCTTCGTCTTCTTCTTCCTCGTCTTCTTCTTCCTCGTCTTCTTCTTCTACTTCAGGTGATTTACCGCCACGATCTCTCGCAGCAGAAGTTTCCCGTTACCGTGCGGAAACTTGCGTTTTAATCTGGTCTCATTACGAGGCACAGAGTGAACTTGAAAGCAGCATCTCTGTGACTTTACGATGCCGTAAAATCTTCTATTAGCCGTATAAAATATTTTTGGTCCACGTCCCAGATCCTTTCACGGACGCTGTAAGGCCGGCTGCTTTTTACTGTTCCCTGTTTTTAGGTGCATTCATGGGTCACTAATCACAAGAACTCTCTCCAGTAGATCCAGGAGTTTAAAACCTTTCCTTTTCAGCTTTCCTGTTTTTCTTTATTTTGGATCGCTAACACGGACTGGTCCAAATTAAAGTCAGTTTTAGTCACGGTTGATGAAACCATTTCATATACGAAATGCATTCAGTGACCCACGTTTTCCAAACCGTTAAAACACATTAAAACAGAACAATGGCAAATATACACTTGTGCAGTAACTATATAGAAATAAAGTCAATTATCTATGAATTATGACTGACACATACACAATATATGTATGTATTTATTTTATATGCTCGAAAGTGTGTTTCCTTTCATTCAAACCCCAAATATTGCATAAGTAAATACGTAAATGCAATAATATAGCGAAAACAAAGGGTGTTGATGCAGATTGATTGACTGATTCATTCTTGTTACATTTACTTTAGTAAAGTCAATAAAGTTATTTTGAATTCTATGATAAAATAGTGATTCATTTGAAAAAATTTGTGTGATGTTTCGTGTTGTTAGTGGTGTTTTTTTAAAAGGTCCAGCGTGTGAAATTCAGGTGAAGTTAATTTAATATGGCAAACATTTAAATAAATGTATTTATACTACATTAACGCACGGTGCGTTTCCATGACGACTGAGCGGAAAATACGCGTGTGACGTCATGTTTACGTGACTCTCGATTTGTTAAAATTAGTCTCAAAAGTAACGCTAAACTTTAAAAACAGAGGCACACATACTTGTATTTATATTGTACACATATATTTGTTAGCGCTGCTCTTTTCCTTTAATAAACAGACTGCTCCAGTTCCACTGTAGGCTAACGCTAACGTCGCTAAAAGGAGCTAATGCAGCTAACGGAGCAAACTGGTTAAACGGTGCCTGGACTCCGGTGTCGCTGCACGTAAACATGACGTCATGACATCATGCGCGTTTTCCGGTCGTGTGTCGTGCGTTAATTGCACAGCGCTAATTTATACATATATAGCCGATACGATCAATATCAATAGGATATATTGTTATATCACATGCTTCACTACACTATGCACAGGCTGTAAACATGGAAATTTTTTTCTTTATGGGAGAAGAATAATTATGATAAAGTTGGAGAATAAAAACTGCTTAATCCTTTAAAAACAGCTGTTTTAGGGAAGCGCACATTTTTCGCCGCGAGGAACAAATGTGTCGGGTTTTTGTGAGAGGTGACATTTCTTAATTTTTCCCAAAAAAATTAAAGTCCTCTGGCAGATTTGAGCAATATTCATTCAACACAGACAAACTGGCTTGGTGATATGTTAAAAAAAAGGGGTCTTTTAAGGGTCAAAAGTGGCTTTTTAGTCCAATTTTAAAATGTTTTAAAATTAAATGTTGTTAATTTCCCCAGAATTAGATTTTCATATTCACATGTTAGTTGGGTCAGCTCTGTTTTTGAACCACCATGTTTTGACAGTAGCGCAGAGCAGTTTATTTAAAGTTCTTCAACACACTTGTAACGTACTGTACCTTTAAGTCAGTGTATTGTGAGTGACGGTGTGTGATTTCTGAGTGGATGATCTAAGTGTCCTTTAGTGGTGAGATTAGGAAAAGAAAGTGGCTTCAGCGTTCAAGAACGTCGAGGAACAGTGATAAACAGAGTTGACCGTGGACAGACGTCCTATAAATAACATCTCCGTAATGGAATGCAGCCGTGATCGGGGGCTGCATCAGTATCCACTGCTGCTCCTCTTGTGTTTACACGAGACACACGAGTGGAAACACCAAACCTGCCACTTCCTGTGCCTGAGCGTCCACTCCAAATACTGATAACATAAACTCTGTGACTTTACTTTACTTTACTTATAGCGCGTCGTCGTATTTTTAGATCCGGAGTGTCGGACTAAAGCCCGGGGGCCACACGTGACGCATAAACAACACCGTTACAGGTTTTTAACCTCGTTTTGTTTAACTGTTCTGTTCCAGACTGAGTTTAAAAATAGGTCCAAACATATCACAGAGTACAGAGATGGAGATTATTTATTTACTTGTTTACGCATGTTGTATTATATATTATTTATTTGTGTCTTTTGGCGTTCGGTGTGTTGGTTTATACAGTATATGTACAGCGAGTAGTATTCTCTCACATTCACTCGCTCTGGAGCTATTGTAGAGAACAAAAGAGATGCAAAACAAGCAAAGGGCTGGAAAAACCACAGCAGATCAGAATGCAAATACAACACCATAACTTTAGTAATATGCAAATGTTTTTCATGCATTTCCTCCGTTTTGCACATTAAACCATTCATAATCCAGACATACAGGTGTATGATGATGATGATGGAGTTGTCTTTATTCTTTGACCTTTCCTGTTTTTCTTTATTTCGGATTGCTAACACGGATTGGTCCAAATTAAAGTCAGTTATAGTCACAGTTGATGAATTTGCCTTTCATGCTTTGATACGAAATGCATTCAGTGACCCACGTTTTAACGAAGCTTTAACCTTTTCATATCTTTTCACTCAGTCTACCTCATTTTTGAATTAACGTTAATTGGATGAGATGATAAGAAATACTGTTTTTCAAAATATATATATACATATATGTATATATATATGTATGTATATATATGTACATATGCATATATATATTCATGTATGTATATATATATATGTATATATATATGTATGTATGTACGTATGTATATATATATATTTTATATATATATTACAGAGTAATATGCAATTGTTGGGTATATATGGATGGATTAATGAGATGCTATTTCATGTACATTATTCAAGATTTAAGATTTAAAAGTACTTAAAAACTGTGAAAATAATCTATAATTTAAGGTTAAAAAAATATCAGTGATCTTTGTAGGAAGAATAAAATGAAGTAGAAACTGTAGGCGCCAAAGAAAATCTATGTCTATAGAGCATATTTTAAATTATTGTCTTCCTTTTTTTTACTGATATTGTTTGTGTTTGTTTTAATCTTATATATTAGAGATATATAATTATATTTCTTTCTCTAAAAGCCTAACCAGGGACAGGAGTTGCTATAGCAACCATCTGTTACTACAGCATAACTTTGCCACATCAGATATAAACTATATAAATATAATGACCAAAAAAAGAGAATACAGTATAATATGGAAACAACAACTTATTATATAACAAGTAAGAAAGCCCTCTAGTGGCCACAGTGTTCATGACGACGACGGCAGAAGTCATGTGACATTGATAGCCACAACATTTGCACGAGCCAAGGTCAGAGTGGACGGATTCATTTAATTCATTCATTCAACCCCTTATTTTACTAGGGAGTCACATTGAGATTTAAATGACAATCACAATAATAATCTAGTTATAATAATGTCATTATTTAACAGGTAATTTAAAGCAGCTACAACTCTTGATAACGTCTTCATTATATATATATATATATATATATATATATATTAAAAAAAAAATTGTTTTGTCCTAAATTTTTTGTGAATTTTTACGCGGTTTTTTTTGCGGGGAAATGTGAGAAATGTGTAAACAGCACTTTACGAGCTTGTCAACACGATAACTTGACAAATATTCGACATATTGATGTCAAAATGGCACTGTCCATGCCTCTTACAAGTATCTTGGACAAGTTCGAAGATGGGTGACCTTGACCTACTTTCCAAGGTCACAGCTGCACTTGTAACTTGGAAAATAGCCAAAACCGGCACTTTTCAAGATTGTCAACGCGATAACTTGACAAATATTTATTGTATTGCTGCCAAACTGGCACTGTGGATGCCTCTTACAAGTATCTTGAACAAGTTCGAAGATCGGTGACCTCGACCTATTTCCAAGGTCACCGCTGCACACCACATGTCCAAAGTGGCCTTCATTGCCGATGCAAATTTTGCTTTAAAATTGGCATAAAAATGTGGGCGCATGGACTCAGAGCGGAGCATTAGTAGTCGTCGACTATCACCACTCTAGTTTATTCTACGTTTAAAATCCTTCAGAGAGGGAAACCGGGACCAAGGCTTCATTTACCTGTTTCGGTTTAACCTGGAGATTATAAATTCCTGAACCTCTGACTCTCGTCTGACGTCATCAGCTGTTCTTTGGGAGACTCTTGTCTGACGCTCCTGTACCACTTTTAAATGCAATGAAATGAAATGCATCAGAGTGATTTGTGGAGTCGCTCAGTTTCCATGAAACGCCGCGGTAAACACAATATGAATCATGTGTCAGACTCGTGTTTGTCGGACGTTTTTAACAAAAGAGAAAATGGTACCTGGTGATTAAAGAGTCAAGGAAAACTCCTGGAATTCCTTTTCCCTTCAGTTCTCCGATGGAACGACTGCGAGGCATTTATTTTTACAGAATGAGCTGGTGTATGAAATATAATTGTCTTTATTACTGTTATTTGTTATTATAATACGTCTGCGTCTGTTTCAGATGGAAAAACCTGGTGGAGGCGCGAGGCGTCGAGAACCCAGCATCACCTGAAGAACTGGAAGGTGAGCGTGTTCGCATGGAGGCCATAACTGTGTTTGCACCAAGCCACACGGTGGTGAAGCGGCGAGCACTGATGCCTCACAGACACAAGGGGACGGGTTTGGTTTCAAGTTGATAATACAATGGTTTTCATCATTTTTATATCTCTATTAACAAAGAAAATACTTCATTTGTAGCGTACTCGTTTCGCTGCTTTCGGCGCCATCTTTATGTGAAAACGCGCAATGCATTCTGCGTAGCCCTTGCTCCCAAGGGTGGTCTCGGAAAATCTCAATATTGAGGGCGATGCAGCCCTTAAACTTGGCCCTCAACTTAATTTTTCTGAGAATCAGGACAGCACTTGCACTAGAGGGAGCACATTTTTGAGATTGAGGGTTAAGATTGAAGGTTAAGCAAGGAATTGGAATTCACCCTTAAAGGGTTGCTGTGTAGTATTTATGGGTTTATATAACCCAAAATCCACTTTTGTATACATATGTGCTCCTGCATTGTCTAGTCGCTGTATAATATTCTTTGTTTCATTTTCGTAGTGTTTCAAAAAGTCATGTAAAATAACATGGTCACGGGCCGCTACTGCATTGCCACGACGCCATGTTTCTAGGGGAGCCTGTAAGGACAAGCGAGAGAGAACAAATCAAGCGTCTCTTTACTTGTAGCGGAAGTCCCGCCTCCTCTCTCTCCGCTTCGTCTGCTACGGCCGCGGTAGCTCGCCCTCTCCCTCGCCTCAAGAACCTCATCTGCTGACACGGAGAAAGACGACGAGGACGACATTTGACCGGCTGAGGATACCGTAGCACTCAGGGAAGGGAGGGGGTGAGCAGAGGAGCAGTTCTTTGTTGTAAATTTCAGCCTCTCCTCTAGATGGCACTATAAACTACTTACTTCATTACTTCACCTTTAAAGTGCGCTTTAAACTGGGACAGCTTGAAATTGGCATTTTCCTGCCAACATGGCGGTAAACATACTGAGTCTACAGAACCCTGGCAGGCAGTTATTCATATACTGTATCCGTCAGAGAAAACAGTTCAGCTGCATTCTTCAGTCATGTGTTTGACTCCAGTTGAGCTTCTTATAAACGCTGGAAAAACCTCTTGTTCTCCTCACTTCGTCATCAATGAAAGAACGTCTGAGACTCGGGGATGTAAAGTAGGCCACTAGGATTTGCTGGCAGACCGTCAACGTATATACGTTTCACCCCTCGCAGTCAGTTTCCACTACACTGCCCATTCGATCTGGGCTCTAAGTTCCTTCCAGACACCGCCGAGAAACTCATCCCATAATGTGATGTTGAAATATTAAGCTCACCTGCGCGGTGGGAAAGCGTCGGGTGTCAATTAGGTAAGTAAAGCGGTGCAGGTGTCACTTGTGGAGGTAGAGAGACGAGGCCTTCAAAGATGTAGATGGAGCAGGATGGATCACTTTACCCCGGGCAGCTTTCGGTTTCCAAATGTATGTAACACCGTATATCACTAATTCAATGCAACAAATACTTAAATCCTAGTGATACTGGAGAGCAGAGTGTGTCTGAGTTTCCATCCAAGTGAGGTGAGCAGGTCACAGTATTCTGCTCTCCAGTGAAATAGCTAATATGTCGTATAAATTACTATATACTATGGAGCAGCGTCTTCTGATTTTCTCTGTTAAGTCAACCACGATTTAAACTACGAAGCTGTTTTTAACCAAAGTGACTGTGCGATCCTTTGCACCGTCAGGTGATGCTGTGGGTGATGGCGTCGTTGCTGACGCTGGTGGACGACGTTTACGCTGACGAGGACAGCAAAGAAGCTCAGTCGGACATCCGGCGTGTCCTCAGGCAGCCGTCCTGGTCTCCGACAGAGGACATGGGACAGGACGGCAATGTCCGCGTACCCTGGCCCGATGACTTTGGTAAGTTATTTTTAAAAAATAAATTGTAAATCCTTCCTGAACCTGCTCTTTTTATTCATTCATTTGATGGAAACTAGTGCAGTGCCCATAGAGAGTATGTATTCCTATAGTGCGAGCTGAAGAAGATTTTTCACTTATGGTAATGCATGATAAGGAGCGTAAAGGCTAACAAAATGCGAACACTGTGCGACCTCATTAGGCACAACGCAAATGTGCCGAATGTTTTTTTTGAAGAAAGTCAACTCACAATGTCAAAGTGCATCAGGGCAAATGAATCATTTCCTGAATTTCAAAAAATCATTAAAATGATTCCTTAAGAGTTTTCCAAATATTTTCAACGGATCCTTGTTCAGGGCGATGCCGACTATTATGATGGTAAATTTCAAGTCATTCAAAGATGCTTTTTGTTTTTTTGAAGAAAGTCAACTCACTGTCAAAGTGCATCAGGGCAAATGGATCATTTCCTGAATTTCAAATATGTATTAAAATTATTCCTTAAGAGTTTTCCAAATATTTTCAACGGATCCTTGTTCAGGACGATGCCGACTATTATGATGGTAAATTTCAAGTCATTCCGAGATACTTTTTTTTTTTTTCTGATGAGCCGCTGCCTGCCTGGTGTTGCATGATAAATCGGTGAATATTAAAATTCCTCCAAAAAATTCGAAAATCAAGGATGCACACCATCGGGTCATGCTCAACCCATATCCAATGTCTTAGGGAAATCTGACTAGCGGTCAGCGAGATGTGCCTGTCACAGACAGACGCAACTTGCTTTATAGATAGATAGATAGTGGTAAATGTTTTTGTTGAGCCCCTTTGTTGATTTGTTGAGTCATCTTTTAGGACAGACATTAAAGCTCCAACCTACCAACCAAGCAACCACCTATCTACAACAAATTCTGGTTGAGTTTAATAGAACACACATAAGGGTTAGGGTTAGGGTTCAGGTTAGGGTTAGGGCTCTTGATGTTTTTTGTTGCTAAAAATGGAGCCGACAACGTTTCTAAGATCAAGTATGAGCTAATTAAATGTGAATTTCAAGATCTTGATGTATTTAAACAATTGTGTAGAGTGAAACTAGCGGTCATTAAGTTGAGGAACTTGACTAACCACCGTGCCTGGTGCATTTGTCCTTCTTGCCGTTAAAAAAAAGTTCCAAGTTCACGTTGACATGTCCCAAATGAGCGTTGTGTTGAGTTAAAGAAGCCAGAACCAGACCCTCGAACCCCCTTTTGAAGGCCGTCTCTGTTTAATTTCTGACAACAACAAAAAAACACACCAGCACCAGTCAAACACACGAGGAGCAGCTATAATACAAAATATGTATAATGAAGCAACAACACAACATATAAGGGACGTGTGTATATACACTCTTAAAAATAAAAGTGCTAAGTAGAACCATTTTCGACCCTTTTAAAACCCTTTATTCGGGAAAGGGGTTTTAAAGGGTTCTCTGGATCAAAATGGTTCTTACTGGAACCATTAGTGTTACCAAGAACCCTTGAAAATTGCGATTTCAGAAGCAAATGGTTCCAGGTAGAACCTCAGCCCTTGTGGAAGGACCCTTTTGGGAACCCTTATTTCTAAGAGTGTAGCACTTAAATTCTGAATATAGGTGGGACAAAATGCTACCGAATGAGATGGAAATGAGCTAAAATAGCAAGAATGAAGAAATAAAACATGTCTGCTAGGTAAAACAATGGGTTTAAACTGGCAAGGACAACATGGAAGTGTATTATTTAGTAGCTTTTATCAACTTAAACCTCGAGAAAATAAACTACCAGACCCTCAATAAACTCGTCTGTCTTTGTAACATTACTGAGACGCTGAAAACAACATCAATCTGAGGCGAGGGCCTGTGCCTCCTGCATGACTAATATAGCGTCTGGAAGTTTGCCTGTTAGTTTTCAACAGTGAACATGGCCTTGGTCAATGGAGCTCGGGCCCCCGCTGCACAACAGGGTAAAAATAATCAATCCAGTGTGGCCGGGGTTCCTGTCGCGCTGATCACAGCCAGCAGAGAAAGTAAGATGAACGGCCGTGGACTCGGCGCCTGTTTATTCTACCACTCTGGTATGTAGACTCTCTTTAAAGACAAATGACAGCTGGTAATAACGCAAAAAATCACCCAAAACAAATAAAAGAAATGACACCTAGAGAGTGAAGAATGTTTCTGAATTTTTTCTTTGTTAATGGATTAAAAACAGAGAATAAATCAGAGTAAATTAGCTGTGGATCCTGTTTAAGCAGCATTAAGAAAGTGAACACCTGCGTCTCTACACGTGGCAGCGTTACAGCGCCACATGCAGGCCTGGCATAGATACTACACAAGTTTAGTGAGGTTCTAGGGGGGTTTTGTGCATGAAGTCATGTCTTTAAACGATTCTGTATTTACGGAAAACGTTTGAAGACTTGAAAAGAGAAAGAGATCGTATAGGGAAAGTTTCCGTAATGTTTGTGCGTTATTCAAACACACGAGATAAAACATTCATTCATTCATTCATTCATTGTCGACCACATGAGTATTATGATTGTGCTGTAATTTATTTGAACGAATTACAAAGGTTACTTTATAAATTCGTACAATCGTGATTTTAAAAATAATAAAAAATAAATGCCAGTCCATTGTGCAGTGATTCCCCTAGTGGGCCATGACGGCACTGCAGGTTGGCCATGAAAACTAAATAAAATAGATAAAATAAATAAAAAATAATAATTTTCAGTTTTAAACTCCTGTATGATTGATTTTTTTTTTTCAAGAAATATTTATATATAAGCAATAAAATAAAGAAATGATGTGGAAATTGTGTTTATTTTTATTTTATCTGACCCAGTATAGCAGGAAATTAGTGGTGGGACTCGAATTAGGGGCTTTGTAATTTATTGAATTCGCTAAACAATATTTATCACAAGAAGTAAAATTTTTCACTTGAAACGGAAACTGACAATCATGTTTATTAGTTTCGTTTTTTGTGAACTTTGGATGTCTGGAGATTTTCCCACCAGTAACACTTGGTCACTTGGTCCGAGGCTTGAAACTGCAACGCTAATTCCGCAATTTTGTAGACCCGCCTGTAGGGGGACGGGACCTCATTCGCAGAATGTAAACCGTGTCTGCCATCTTTGCTAACAGTTACGCTAACAGGACCAAGTGTCACTGGGCACGTAACAAAAAAAGATGCTTATCGTCTCAGGGGAAATTGATGTTGGGAAACACAATTTTCCAAAATGCTACCCCTATTCTAGTAATACAAAGCTAAATGCTAATTGGTGAAGTATTCCTTTAAGTACAGGAATGGCTGCTATAATGTCTTTCAGAAGCAAATTACACACCATCATCTCCCCCCTCCCCACGTTTTATAATGGTTAGCATTATAGTGGAAGTTAGCTTTGTCTTACTGGTGTATGTGATGGGACACGTCTTCTCGTCTTCTCCCTCGAGGCTTCACTGATACTGATGCACGTTCTGCAGACTCTCTGATGTCAGTGACGTTATCGCTGCGACGCTTTGGGGCAAACGAGAACTTTTTTCTGTCATACTTTTCTACGTCTTTTCACGATTATATTTCCAATCGCACAAAAGCGGGGCTTCCTCGGGACTACACTCCCTTTCTGAGTATATAGTTATCCACATCGTTGCTCATTAAATAACATGGAATAGTTGTATAATTACATGAAATAATGCAGATCCATGTGGCGTGTTTTAACACGGCTGGATACGCCGTGGAGCTAAAGTGTGCGCCGCTTCTCCTTTGCCTGAGGAATATTTCTGTGCATTTTTCCTCATCTTTTCTTCCACATGATTACGAGTTTTCTCTTTTTTTCTTCGTAAACATGGAGGCATGAGCTGACACGCACCCCCGTGCTACTGTAAATGAGCCTGCTGCGCTGGTAATAAGCATTCCAGGAAGTTAAAAAAAAAAAAAAAAAAAATCATTCCAAGGACAAGAGCCAGTTTCTTGCTATATGCGGACTATGCAGCTGCATAGGGCCCCGCAGCCACCAGGGGGCCCCCCAAGCTGCAAGTTCAGACTCATATTTTATTATATTTTTGAGAAATTAAAAGTACCTGTCTTTATTTACATATATTGCATGCATTCATTGTGCATATATTTGCAAAGCATGTAAGTGTTCGCTGGGCAATCAGGTAAAAATCTCATTATAATCCATTATATTTATTTAGAAGTAAGTTTAGTGATTTATTTATTTAGTTTTCGTGGGTTAAAACGGTTTTATGTTATGCCACCTTGTTATGCCTCCTTGTTATGCTAGCTTAAAGTTTATACTAAACATTTTTCAAGAACATACTGTATCTGTTGCATTTGTGAACGTACTCTAGCCTGCTTTCCTCTGCTGCATCATCACAGAATATATGAAAAAGTTAGGAATCTCTACCTCGAGTTTGAAAAAATAGGGGCCCCCCCAAACAGTATCTCGCACAGGGCCTCCAAACAGCTAGAAACGGCCCTGCCTCGCAGTGGCATCGCTCAGCTGATCGTTTCGCTCCCGCTTTCAGCGCTCATATCTGCTTTTAATTTAGCCGCACACGGATGCTCTGTCTCCCCATGCTTTCGTCTCCACGCTAATCCACTACATAAACTTTAGTGTGAGAACAGTTTTATTTTTTTGGGGTTCACTTTCCAGCCTCTAAAGGCCAGAGCAGAGACATCTGGACCTGTTCTCTCACCCCCGCCGTCCTCGTAAAAGACTGCACAGAAGTCCTGGAAGCAACGTTCACTTTCCCTTTCTCTGCGAACAGTGACACAACAAGAGTCGCATGCAGGGGCGCAGCTTGTGAACAGCTTGGGGCCCCGAGCCGATAGGGGGCCCCCCGACACTCGGAGCCTGAGGGCTGTTTTTATTGAAATGTGCAGTGACCAGCCGCCTCCCCGTCCCCCTTAAAAAAACAATGGGCGATTTGCAATGACATCTCAGTAGGAAACCCCCCCAAAGGGGCCCCACCTCACTTTAACCTGTGTGAAGTAAAAAAAAAGTAATATTCGACTGAGTCACGATCCTGATGATGTATGTTTCTCTTACCTTGCAGAAGAAGAGTGGTCACTGATGCAAGAAGAGGAATTCCGGCAGGGCAGATGGCGACGCTCCGTCCGTGACCCGAAGTCGCCCAGGACATCGAGGCGGAACCGGAAGAAGACCAAGGGCAGCCGCGACTGCCATTTGGAGAGGAAGGAGATGCGGGTGCGAGACCTCGGCCTCGGGTACGATTCCGACGAGACGGTCGTCTTCAAGTACTGCGTCGGCACCTGCCACGGCTCCCGCAGGAACTACGACCTGGCCCTCAAGACTCTGATGGACAACGGGAGCATCTCGGGCAAAAAGGTCGTCGGTCACCCGTGCTGCCGGCCGACCCGCTACGAGACCGTGTCCTTCATGGACGCGCAGACCTCCTGGCAGACGATCAAGTGGCTCTCGGCGGCCAACTGCAGCTGCGTGGGCTGACGACGCGGAGCCCGCGGCGATCTGCAAAGCGCTAACGCAGACCAGGTGTTGGGAGGCTCTGCGTCTTCACCGGGTCACCTGGTTCCCTGAGGGTCGTCTGAGGTGATGGCGCCCCCCGAACCGGGAACCACAGGTGCCGCCGTGTCCGGGGGAGGGGGGGGGGCTTCCCTCCGCTCGTAGCTGTGGCAGCAGGTTCATGGAGGTTCACGTACCTTCAGACAGAGCCTGGCGGCACCAGCGCAGGTTATGTGGATGGGAGCTTCGATCACGTTTTAGGTCCGACACTCAACTTGCTGAAGGTCAGGTCATGCAGTTCCCTTCTGGCAGCCATGTTTGAGACAGAAGCTCAGAGTACAGTGTCTCAGCAGAATTCAAGATGGTCGATTGGCGACTTTTTTGTGTGTTATTCCGTT
The DNA here is from genome assembly GCF_963457635.1 of Microchirus variegatus. Taxonomy (NCBI): domain Eukaryota; kingdom Metazoa; phylum Chordata; class Actinopteri; order Pleuronectiformes; family Soleidae; genus Microchirus; species Microchirus variegatus. The sequence continues at coordinate 33,612,680 of NC_139805.1, forward strand.
GTTATACACTTTTTTTTTCGTCATATTGTGTCGCACAATATGTTTGGCTGTCATCGTGACTCCAAGAAGACGACGTTTCGGACCAAAACCTCTCCCCACCGCTCTCCATCGTGTTGAGGGACACATGAACCACCTCCGTTTCATGTCCTTTTGTCCTTAATCGTTTCCTCTTCTTCATCAAATCCATCCACTATTAGACCAAAGAAAAAGTAGCCACAGTCTCACTATTTGGCAAGATATTGTTACCGCTTCAACCCATCTGACATCTGACCAATCAGTCGCTACTATTTACAAAATGGTAAAATAGAGCATTTAGGTGCATGTGAAGTGAGCGACACGAACATTGGCAGGCAGCTAAATATGTTGGCAATAAATGATAAACAATACTATCAAAGCCATTAAATTGCTATATTTAAATATCCATTGATGCCATTGATGCTGAAAGGTTATTATTGGCTCGTAACTTTGGCAAATATCTGATTAAAGGCAGGTATAAAATAGTGTCTTATAGGAAATACTAATTACGACAGAAGATCTGAGGCTTCGTAGTGCAGATTCATGTCGGCTCACTATTTGGCAGTGGTTTCACACAAAATATCTGCCTTGTCGAGGAAAATCGGAGCTAAAATTCAGCTTTTTCTGCCATTCAGCCCCGCTTTTGATCTGTACACGGGTTGCCATGGTAACCGTGGTTAAAGATCTCTCATCTGCCTTTGAACCCTTTAATGTTCAAGATTAAAATCCAGCATTTTGTGAACACTCGGCACTCACATATTTTCTGCTTATCTTTACAAACTATAACAACTAATAACCTAATTATAACCCATTTATAAATTCTTTATAAGGGTCGTTTTATCGTATAATAGTGCAGAAGCTGCATGACTGCATGTTAAAACTTTGCGGCTGAAATATCCAGCATGTATGAAGGGAAACATTTGACTGTGTTCACTAATTATTTATTTGAGCCAGTATATAATAAATAAATAATAATATATTCACCGTCCTGTGATGCGAGTGCAAGACGATATCCAAAGACACTCCTTTTTAAGCTCTTATCACTTATTGAAGACTCTGCTCGGGTTGTTTGTGAAGCGGCAGCCGTTCATTACAGTGAGTCCATTCAGCAGCTTTCTGTATTCAACGGACCAAACCAATGACTAATTCCTTTGTAAACAACAATTTGTACGCACAAATAATTCATTCAAGGCAACGGTATAAATTACTCGACGGGTTTCGCAGTGTTTCGCCGAATACTGCGCGCCAAACTCCGCAATATTGACTTTTTGGATTGGAATTTGTAACATAAATATGAATAATAACATAAACTTTGTATATTACCTTGTACTTTAAGGTGGAAATATCTTTAATTTACTCTTCTTGTTAATGCAACCCAATCACAGTCTGACTGCAAACACAGTTAGCCTGCTAGCTAGCAGCCTTAACCAAATAGTAACCCCAGCTAAACAGAGGGGAAAAAAGTTTGTTTATTTTTACATGTCTGAAGTTACATCAAAAACAAGGCAAAACACATAAATGCAAGCGTCATTTAACTTAGCTAGAATATGCTAGCTTGAGCTCCAAAGGCTTGTTGGCTAGTTAGCATAAACGACAGCTAATTATGCCAGATTTTTTGTGAAACAAACACAAGTTCTGTTAACAGTAAAATAAGCAGTTTTTTATGGAGCAAAATATGAGAGGTTCACCATGTCAAATTAAGGAAATCTTGCGTTTTCACCTTTCATCTAAAGGGAGCAACATGGCGTAGCTGAATTTAGGCCGATTTAGGTTTTTCACTGGAAATTGTATGAGGGGTGATTAACATCAACTTTGTATATTACCTTGTACTTAAGGTGGAATAATCTTTAATTTACTCTTCTTGTTAACACAACCCGATCACAGTCTAACTGAAAATGACGGCACAGTTAGCCTGCTAGCTAGCAGCCATAACCAAATAGCAACCCCAGCTAAACAGAGGGGAAAAAAGTTAGTTTGGAAACTATTATTTTACATGTCCACCATAAATGAGTCTGAAGTTACATCAAAAACAAAGCAAAGCGCGTTAATTCAAGTGTCGGTTCACATTTAACTCGGCTAGAAAACGCTAGCTTACGCCACGAAGGCTTGTTAGCTTAAACGACAGCTAATTACGCCAGATTTCCTGTGAAACAAAGGCAACACAAGTGCTGTTAACAGTAAAGTTTTTTTATGGAACGCAGCAAAATATTAGAGGTTCACCATGTCAAATTGAGAAAATCTTGCGTTTTCACCTTTTATCCAAATGGAGCAACATGGTGTAGCTGAATTTAGGCAGATTTAAGGAGGTTTTTCACTGGAAATTGTATGAGGGGTAATTAGTGATGTGATATCTGCGAATAATTTTTGATCCTGAGGGTCTCGTAGGACGGCAAACCCTTTGTCTTTTCCTGAATTATTGTTATTTTTTAATATCAGTGACCAGGTCCGCAAACTCTTGGCAGCAGCAGAGTCAAAGCCATTACATTGATTGTGCTTTTGTACACTGACATCATACTGTAGCACTAGTGTTGTGAACTGATTATTAACTGTTCTGGTAAGAAAGGACTTTTGCTGCCTAAAGAGCAACAATCAGGGGCCTGGTTTCCTCCTCGGGGCCCCCCCAAACATTAGCCTGTTTTGTCTCTCCTGACAATTTTGAGCATCTGGCCACAGCGTTAATTTAAGAAAATATTATATATAAGTCACATACGTGTTTGCTCGTGCTGTAATGACGGGGCCAGTGGTGTTATAAATTAGCGTACACATTGACACTATGGGGCTTTTACTGGCCGCTGCTGCTGCTGCTGCTTTAAGTCTGGATTGTTTCACGAGTGTCATAGTTTGCGCTTCGTTTGTGAAATATGTTGCTCTGCTGCCAGTAGACGGCTGCGTGTTTGCGATTGGTCGCACGCTGCAAACAGCGTACACCTCCTTTACGTGCACTCGGTTTGGCACCAAACTATTGTTGGATTTGTACATATAATGAGGAGATTTCCTGGACACGGTGAACTAGTTTTTTTAAGTGCATCCCCCAGAGCTACTGTGGTTTTATACTGAGCACAGGGAACAGTTTGTGCTTCTCAAAGTCTCAATGATCCTTCCTGAGAAAGGTGGATTATTCCAAGTTGGGTCCGACAACAATGAGGCAAGAGAATGTGCATCACTATTTGACTTATTATTAATAATAAAGTTAATTTCATACATTTAATGCGACTTCAGTCGTACACATAGTACTACTTAAAGTATATAATATAATAGTAATATGTCACAGAGACTCAGGAATAATGTTCATATAACAAACTGAACTCACCAACAACTACAGACAAAATATTTGCATTAAAAAAAATCTTTTGCAGACTGCAAATCATGTTTATGTTTTGAAATCATGTTTTGCCATGTGGCGCCACCTACCACTCCGTCTACCGCCGTCTACCAACATTGCAGTCAGTAGAGTCTCAGCTGCCGAGCAACCACGGGCTGCCAGTTACGTCAGAAAACAAAGCCTAAAAGCATTTACTACTAAAAGGACTTTGAATTTGAATGTAGTAACCGTTTTTGGCCACATTCTTACATATGGCACCTTTAATTTTTGTATTACCATCGCCGTTAGCATCTCGTCTGGTCAAGAGAAGGCAGGTCAAGTGGAAAAAAAGCAAAAAGAACGCTACTTTTCAGTCGTGGTGAGCAATATTAGCTTAAAATTATGTCACAACATTCCATCGTGATATCACAAAAACAGTCATTTGTGACAATATTTCCTGGTGAATTTCCAAATAAAAGTGTTTGTTTTGATATGGAACGCTATATAGTTCACAATAATGAACATATGATGCAAAAAACCCCCCCCCCCCGAACAGCTAGGCTCAAAGCTAAAGTTGCGTTGCTAACCGCTAACTCAGTCTCTTGCGGTTCGGGCCTCAGTCAGCGCTCGTTTTAGCACAGCTTGTTTACAACTCTGTCAGTGGATCGTAGTAGGATGCCGTCACAAATATAGTCATGACATGAGCCAAACATCACCGTCAATGACAGCCTTTCACCACGCGGACTATTTTCAGATCGGCTGCGACATGATACGACTCGGTCGACCCGAACTTAAAACAACACAAGAGTGTGAAAGCAGTTAAAATGTCACCGTTGTGGAGCAGAGTGCACGAGCTTCCTGCACAGGAAGGAAGCATTCACACCGTAGCATTCACCGCTTTCCTAAGATAACTTTATAACAGTGTGAAGTGCAGTATAAATAAGTAATGACTGCAGTAAAATGTGGTGGTAAATGTGGGGAACAGAGCAGAGTTATGACCATTAAACTTTAGAAGGGTACATGGCCTCAAGGACGCAAAGATAAACAGATTTTAACCACTTAGCTAGCATAAGAATCACCAAATAAAACCAACCTCCCTTAAAGGGTCTTTGTGTAAATTTCAGTTGGCAATGATTGAAAATGAAATATGTAGAATCACTTGATTGTGTATAATTGTTGTTTTTCGTTACCTGAGAATTAGCCTTTTATATTTATATCTGGAGGGAGATTAGCTCTACGGAGGCGGCCATTTTGGATGCTGGACTAGCATGGTCCACCAGCTAAAAACCAGCACTGAAAATGCCTCTATGCATTATTAGCTAACAAACGTTCTTGTTAGCTAATAATGGTGTCTAAGGACGTTTGCCCAGGAAGTACATCTCAGGCTAGGTGCTAACTGAAGGCTACATAGGTTCCTCAACACACTTGGAAGGGAAGGGTGGTAAAGGTGCAACTTAACCAATAAATAATAACTCATTTCTTTTTAATCACTACCGTGCGTTGACTTAAATTTTGTAGATTTATCTCAGTGACAACACAAACCTTTAGCCGCCTGGACGTTAGCTTCAATTTTCCCAATGGACTTTGGTGTATTTTTTAAGATATTATCATAAACTTTGAGCATTTCAATAGTTTTGTGAAGTTTGCCGCGAGTGCGATTCCCAACTGCCTTCATATAAAATATTCATTTGTAGATACTGTGGGTTATATATTTATATACGCAGATGATTACATTTTCTACATCATCATCATTATTATTATGAGTTCCATGGTGTTGTACGTTGACTCGCATGGATTCAGGGATCAGTTCAGTTACATTTTTTACAGTTTTGCTTCACCTCAGTTCGCCCTGCCGGTTTATGAAACATGAGTGGACCACATATATGCAAACATATATATACTGTGGCACCAAAAGCAAATTCACACTCCAGCCCTTGACTCATTTGAGTATTGGATTTTTATTTGCCGGGTTTGCTATATTGTCCGTGTCAGAGACGAGACTGGGTTCATTCAATCTTTGTGTGTCGGCTGCTTTGAAAACTCGACTAAAAATAGCCGCCTGACGAGCATTTTACACGATATCAAAGCGCCTCTACGGTCTTTTTTTTATGAGTACAGTCGGGTTCGGGGCCTCACGCTATTCAAGCTCGCTGAAAGACTTCCAGCTTTTTTCGTTGCTGTTTCGCTGTCGTCGTTGAAGATTATCTGAAGAATGCTCGCAGCCAAGCCCACACATGATCCTCACATTTGCTTCCAATTACACCATCTGATGTTTTTGTGAACAGAAACCATCGGAACAATTACCCGACACAATTATCGCGAGTACGGGTCCAAAACAAATCCCATCGGACGCAGCTCATTGTTACGGAGCGATGACCTTTCTTTGAAATCGCACAAAAGGACGCACTCTGGCTTTGATCAAAGCCGAGCGACGTAAAGCAGTAAAAGCACAGTTTTGGTAGCAAATTCAAACCAAACGTTGTGGTAACGGCTCACAGCTGTGCGCCGTTGGCTTCGTAGATGCGACGCATAAATGAAGCAGACATAAGCTGTGGAGTCGCTTATTAAAGGTGCGTTGTTTCACCTTAAGACAGAACTACAGGAACGTAGTTTTTTCCTCACTCCTCTTCGAGGAAATCTCCAGCAATCGGCTGCAGGCGACTGGTCTTGATCGAGTTAACGGCACAAAAAATGTTATTAATTTCTTTCCTTGTTTCTTTTGAGAGGGGTTTTCGGTAAACACAGCAACACAGTTTCAGGAAATGTCCTCAGAGAGAATGACTTGTGGCTTTAAGTGTATGCTAGGCTAGGCTAGGCTAGGCTAGGCTAGGCTAGGCTAGGCTATAAACAACAAGGTAATTCAAAGTGCTTTACATAAAACATTAAAAAGCATAGAAAGAGACATTTATAAAATCAGATATAACATTTTTTTTTTTAAATTAAATTAAATTAATTTGACTGTTTTAGGTCTGAATTCCAATTCCTTGCTTAACCCTCAATCTCAAAAATGCGCTCCCTCTAGTGTAAGTGCTGTCCCGATTCTCATAAAAAATTAAGTTGAGGGCCAAGTTTAAGGGCTGTATCGTATCTGCATTTAAGGGGTGTCCCATTTCTAAGTGACAAAATTACCCTCAACACTTGGTTTTGAGGGCCAGTTAAGATTAAGGCTTGATCTTGAGGGTTAAGATTGAGGATTAAGATAGGAATAGGAATTGGAATTGGCCCTGAGTCCATGACAACACCTAAGTTTCTGGCTTGGTTTGTGGTTTTTTAGCAGGACGATTTAAAGCTGGGTACTAACTTTTAATCGTTCCTCCTTGGCTCCAAAAAAACTATAATTTTAGTTTTTTCTTTGTTTAATTGCCGAAAATTCTGCTCCATCCAATCATTGATTTGCTTAATGCGTCTACTCAGTGCTTGTATTGGGCCATAGTCTCCTGGTGATAGTGTTATGTAAATTTGTGTGGTCATCTGCGTAGCTATGGTAACATATTTTGTTGCTTTTCATTATCTGATTAACATTAACAGAAAAGGCCCCGGGATGGAGCCTTGGGGAACTCCACGTGTCATTTTTGTGTAATTACCTATAGACACAAAGAAGTCCCTGTCCTTCAAGTAGGATTCAAACCATTTTAATGCTGTGCCAGAAAGTCCTACCCAGTTACATATTACTAGCACATTTTGCTAGCTCAAGAATATGCTCTTAAGCTTGATATGTTTCCATTACTCTGCCCTTTTATAACAGAAAACCGAACTTTGTTTTGCGTTGTTACTCTCCCGCACCAAATCCCATGGAGAAGATCAACATTTTTAGCTCACAGGGACGCGCCACTGCTGCCTCGTGTGGTCACTTTAAGTCACTGAGGATTTCAAACACAGAAAACACAAAATGACTCATTTTAACTCGCTAACGGAGGCAGCAGTGGATCAACACCTCCTGTGTACTGTGGTGTAAAATCGATGGTTTTCTCTATGGACTTTGGTGCAGGAGAGTTACTCGACCTTTCAACAACCAATAGATAATTCTATTCAGTCAGCCTCTCACCTACTTTTAAATGTCGTGCTTGAACGCTTGCGCGGTCAAAAATACAAAAGTACGAGCTCGTCGACGCTGCTCTCTGCTGGACGACACCGGTACTGTGATTTGAGTTTAATTTGAGAGGAGAATTAAAAAATAACCAATAACGTGATGATTTTTACCTTCATGTCGCTGCAGTTCTCACACACCGATGCTCTGATGAATCCTCAAACTTAACTCCTCTGTTAGATGCTATGCATCATGTTGCCTTGACTGTACATAAGAGTATTTATTGTTATTATAAGTTATTTTTTATTTATTCGTTCTGTGTTTGCATTGAACCCCTGCTCTGAGTACGTTTTCTTCTCAATGAAGTAGCCATGTATTTCACACACACACACACACACACACATACACATTGTCCGGGCTGCTATACTGCTCTCACACGAGGACCCTAATCCCTCCTGTAGACCATAATAATCCAGTATGTATACAGTATTATTCTGTGAGACGTTCACCCGTTTGCAGATGACACCGTTATAAATCCTTATAAACCTCATATAACGAAATGTTCATAGTCTTCATATTCGTCATGGTACTGTATTATCTTGAATAAATATATAAATATATATATATATATATAGAATTATTGACAGTGTAATATAACATGCCTCCTGACCACTGTTTTTGTACATTATTAATAATAAAACCTTGTTTTAAAGAAGCCTTTTGTGTTTGTCCTGATTCCGGTTTATTTTAGTGTTTATATGTGGGTGTTTAATTTTGATGAAACTAAAAAGATGTACTCCTTCTCACCCTCTCCTCAATCTCATCTTCTTCTCACCCTCTTCTCAATCTCACCATCTTCTTCTCACCCTCTCCTCAATCTCACCCTCTTCTCGATCTCACCATGTTCTTCTCACCCTCCTCAATCTCATCATCTTCTTCTCACCCTCCTCAATCTCACCCTCTCCTCAATCTCATCTTCTCACCCTCTCCTCAATCTCACCCTCTCCTCAAACTCCTCTTCTCACCCTCTCCTCAATCTCATCTTCTTCTCACCCTCTCCTCAATCTCACCATCTTCTCACCCTCTTCTCAACCTCATCTTCTTCTTCTCAATCTCACCATCTTCTTCTCACCCTCTCCTCAATCTCTTCTTCTTCTCACCCTCTCCTCAATCTCACCATCTTCTTCTCAATCTCATCTTCTTCTTCTCAATCTCACCATCTTCTTCTCACCCTCTCCTCAATCTCATCTTCTTCTCACCCTCTCCTCAATCTCACCATCCTCTTCTCACCCTCTCCTCCCATCATCCTCCCTTCCTCTAATCCTCCCCTCACTCTCATTCTCTTCTCATCATCTCCTGAAACTCTCTACCTTCACCATTCGTTCAACTCCAGTCCTGAAAAGTGGCCTTCGGTTTGTGTTTGGAATCAGTTCAAAGGCAAGGACTTCCTTTGAACTGGTAAATGACTGTGGCCACGAGACAAAGCACCAAGACAGGACAAAGGAAGTTAAGGTAAAGGGAAGTTTAAGGCTAAAGGAGGCAGCGATGCAACATTAGGGATCCCAACAGCCATAAATCACCAAAACCCCAACTGTTATTAAGAGAAGACGTAAACGAAAGTGCTTTAAATCACCACCACTCGAAGAGGAAAACACCAACGAACACCAACTACAGATATTTGACTTGGCATTCGAGACCAAAGATGGAGGCACTTGAAGAATTTGAGAGTGCTCTGAAGAACGTTGATAAAATAAGTGATCTGGTGAAGGATCTAAACTCCTCCGATGCTGAAACCAGGCAAAAAGCAATCAAAGAGGCGGACTGCTACATCGCCTCCATGGACGAACCCTGCAGGACGAGAATCAACAAGACTAAAATCAACACCCCGAACTCGACCTCGCAGCCACCGTTTAGTCCTGCGAGCGAAACTCCAGAGAGTTTCATTAAGAACATGGAGAGAGACGCCGAAGACAGGAAACGACGGCGCGCCGCCCGGGAAAAGAAAGCGCTCGCGCTCAAAGACGAGGGGAACAAAGCTTACGCCGATGGAGATTACAAATCCGCGGTGAGGTGTTACAGCGACGGCTTGGCCGAGCTGCGCGACATGCAGCAGCTGTACACCAACCGAGCGCAGTCCTACATCAAGCTGGGGAAGCACAAGGAGGCCATCGGCGACTGCGAGTGGGCGCTGAGGTGCGACGACCGCTGCGTCAAAGCCTACTTCCACATGGGCAAGGCCTACCTGGAGTTGAAGGACTATGGCGAGTCGAGACGCTGCTTCGGGAAGATAGCGGATATCGAACCGGGACGGAAGAAAATGGTAGACGAGCACAACGCGCTGGTCGATATGGAGGAGGAAAGAGAGACGCAGGAGGTGAACGCGAAGCGGGAGTTCGAAAAGGGCGAGGGCAAAGGCACGGCGGTGCCCGAGGTCCTCCAGAAGCTTTCGAAGCCTGCTCAGATGACGCTCTTCTACCGCGGAGGGTTGCAGATTCTGTTAGAGGCTGTGACTGACTCGACGGGTCAGACCCTCTTCAGACTGAACGGCGGCTTTAGCGTCATCAGCGGCAACGACGCGGTGAGGAGCTCCCTGCTGGAGAAAACAAAAGACAAGGACGGGCGAGCGCTGTGCGTGTCCGTCCTGAAGTTGTGGAGGGCCATCTGTGACGGGAACGCCGAAAACCAGAAGACGTTACTGACGTGCCCGGTAGCGAGGCGAGCCGCCGCGGATTTGCTAGCGTCGGAGAGCGCCGCGGTGCGCGGAGAATGCCTGTCGTTGCTGCATTTGTTTGCGCAGACGCCTCGCGCGAGACGGTTAGCCGCCGAGAGCCTGGACGCGTCCGCGCTCGCGAGGAACCTGATGGCGTGCATCGCAAAGCAGCAGCGAGAAAGCGTGGCGGTCGACGTTCTGGAGAACTTTGCGGCGGAAAATAAACTGCGCGCTCGGTTGAGGAACGCGCCGAGCGACGCCGTCGTTGAGCCGTTCGCGTCAATCCTGAGAAACATCGGCGAGTCCAATCGGCACGTGCTTCCCGCTCTGGTTTCAGCCGTTGGCCGTTTGGCTCAAGACGACGTCATCCGTCATCAACTTGCTCAAGATTCCGAGTGTTGGAAGGCCGTCCTGTTGTCCGTCAGGCACTGCAGCGAGCGCGGATTCAAGGAGATCCTTTACCCCGTGCTCGGATTGATCATCAGCCTTTCAGCGGCGACTTCTCCGGCCGTCCAGGACCACGCTATTTCACTCTGCGACATCTGTCAAGGACTGCTCGGGGACAGCGACGGCGGAGTTGTGACCCAAGCCATCGGCGTGCTGAGCACCGTGCTCCCTCAGTCCGCCGAGGCCGTCGAGCGCGTCGTCCAGAGCGGCGTGGTGCGGACCATGTGCCGGTCGCTGAAGAGACCAGGCCAGACCGCCGCCAAATACGGCATGAAGACTCTGGCGGTGTGCACGGCCGCCAGCCGTTTGGCTCGGCAGGAGCTGGCAAAGTGGGATAAAAAACTGTCTGTTTTACGTCGTTTTCTGGCTTCCGGGTGTGATGACGTAGTGGCGGGAAACGCCGCCCTCTGCTTGACCCACTGCCTTGAGTTGCCGGGTGTCGCCAGCGGTCTGCTGGGCACCGATATCGTGCTGCTGTTGCTACGCCGCGCCGCGGGCGACGCGAGGAGGACGACCGTTAAACAGAACGCGGCGATCGCCCTGGGCAAGCTGTGCCAGTCCGAGCCCAGGCATGTGAACAGACTTCGAGAACTTCACGGCTTTGAGGTTCTGCACTCCTGTATGAAGTTCATCACATGAAGAATGGACTTACAACTTGGGCCACGACCTTTTTACCTCATCTAACCCACTCTTGAGGACTCTGCACCAAAGTCCATAGAGAAAATCTGTGTTTTTAGCTTGCGAGGACCTCTTTGCTGGTCTACTGCTGCCCGATTTGTCAATTTTGTGCTACTTGAACTTTGCCTAATGTAAATTATTGCATCTTGCAACATGATTGTGCATGGAAGGGTCAAATGTTTACATGTCAATCTGCTGCCATCTGCTGTTCAAACTGTGTACCTACAGTTGTTCAACTGCAATAATGTGAAGTGCCCAAGCAGAAGTCAAAAAGCTTTAATTGACTTTTAAACTCAGAAGTCTGATTTTAAAACTCAGAAGTCTGACTTTAAAACGCAGAAGTCTGACTTTATTCTCAGAACTGCTGACTTTAAACTCAGAATTCTGACTTTATAAACTCATAAGTCTGACTTTATTCTCACAATTGCTGACGATTCTCAAAATTCTGACTTTAATTTCTGATGTTTGGTCCTTATCCTCATCTGTAGATATGTCCTAAGATTTATAAACACATAAAGTCAAAATAAGTCAGAATTCTGATTTTTTTTTCAAGTAAGAATTCTGTGAAAAAAGTCAAAATTCTTACAGACTCTTACTGATTCTTATATCTTATTTGACTCGAAAGAATTATGTGAAAAAAGTCAAAATTCTTATAAAAAAATCCTTAAATTCTGACTTTTTTTCACAGAATTCTTTTTTTTCAGCTTTTGTTCCCCAAAAATATGTGACCCTAAACCTCTGCTGTAAAAAAAATTGTTTTACTGAGCTATTTTGAAAAAAAATAAACGTTCTTTAATTCTCGACGCTTTTCGCCATGTTTGGCCTTTCAGGCTCGCCGTAGTGTTGTGCAACACATTTAGCGCCAACTTCAACGCTGCAGTGTGCACACAAACCGGACGCTTACTGCTGTATAACGGCAAAAATAAACACAATTATGGCTCTTCTGTGGATATACCAACACCTTATTTGACTCGAGTGTGTTGTCGACACGGAGTTAGTGACAGTTACGTGGACATGAGAGCGTTATACGAGCAGTTAAAGCGGACTCAACCTCCGCTGGTCTCCGGTTAGAACACCGGGGCTCAGCTTGCTAGCTAGCACCGCCCCCGTCCAGCTGCTGAGCTACACTTTACAGTTATCGGACAATGGTGAGCTAAACTACGGTTTTTGTTCATTAACATTCATTTTTACAGACTGTTGTTGTAACTAGGACTAACTCTGTGCTTCCAGAGGAGGAGTTTGGCTCCCAGTCAGGTCGCTAAGCGGAAGCAGGGAGGCGACGATGACGACGACGAAGAGTGGACAGACTGTCAAACCGTGAGTGGCTTAGCTAGCATCGTTAGCATCACTGCTAATCCGTCAACAGAGTGCGTCACAGCTCCAGTGTTAGCCAGCACTGAACACAACACAGGAAGTATAATTTGTAATAAAATGTCTTTAAATTAGATTTAATTCATCAGCAGTGGGTCAGAACTTACTGAGGATACAAGAAGCAACATTATCTTCTCTTTTAACCCAACAACTGTGACTTTATGACTCTCTTTTTCTAGCAATAAAGGGTTAAAAAGTCAGTATGAAACGATTAATCGATAACAAATCAATGACCAGATTAATCATCAACGATTTTTAGTGTTATTTTAGTCATTAAAACAAGTTTTTAAAATGTAAATATTTTCTGATTTCTTTGCTCCACATAACAAATAAATCATTAAAAATTGAATCTTTTTGGTTTGTAAAATCTGACATTTTATGGACCCAATGACAAGTCAAGAAAATAATGGATAGATCAATGAAAAATATGAAAATAATCAATTATTTCATATAATATGATTGTGAACTATGTGAATGGCCAATGTCGTGCCGCTTCATGCTGAAGATTCCCGGCATTTACTTGACTATTTTGAGTAAACTACATTTTATGATATTCAAAAGCAAAAGGAAAAGTTACTTTGTTGATTGCTTTGGGTTGTTTTGTTTTTAAGATCTTTTATCTCTTTTATCTATTATTTTCTGTGGTTGTGTCTAGAGCTGCAACTAACGATTAATGATTTTTGTAATCGATTAATCTGGCGATTATTTTCTCCATGAATCGTTTGGTCCATAAAATGTCAGAAAATGTTAAAAAACATTGATCAGTGTTTGTTAAAGCTGGAAATTATGATGTTCCTGAACATCTTGTTTTGTCCACAAACCAAAATGATTAGGTTATAATGATTTCTTTGTTATGTGGAGCAAAGAAACCAGGAAAATATTCACATTTAAGAAGCTAAAACAATCAGAAATCTTGCTGTAATAATGAAAAAAAGCTTCAAACCGATTATCGATTATCAAAATAGCTTGCGATTAATTCAGTAATCGATTAATAATCGATTAATCGTTTCAGTTCTAGTTGTGTCCCTCGTTAAAAGTGCATTTTGAACCGTTAAGTGTCATAAACACAGGCTCTGTGTGTTTTTACATCCAGGGCTGCAACTGACAGGATATTAAACACTATGTGAGTGTTGAAAACGTTGTCTTCTGCCTCTTTTTCACAGGAGAAAAAAAGGAAAAGAGATAAGGAGACGAGAGAGAGCCACATTTCTCCGTACAGGAAGCCGCTGACGCAGCTCAACAGTCGGCTTACGTACGCCGATGGCGACAAACATGTGAGAACTTTGTTTATATTATTTTGTATTCCAACAAAGCACCGGTTACAGCGAATGTAATGTTCAAAATCCTCTCCGCAGGAGGCGTTTATCCGAAGTATCCTCTCCAAACCGTTTAAAATCCCTATTCCAAATTACACAGGTAACGCGTCTGGTCTTCTTTAACTTCTTCTTCTTAAGTACGTCGTCTGACGTTACGCGAGGATGAGTTTCACTGCTGTGTGTCGACGTCTGCTTTCCCCACAGGTTCACTGGGAATCAGAGCGCTTGGCCTGAAGAGAGCCGGCGTAAGGAAAGCACTTCACGATCCCTTCGCGGAGGACGCGTTGGTTCTGTACGAACCTCCGACTCTGACAGCTCATGACCTCATCAAAGCTGACAAGTGAGTCCTCTCCGATACGATGGTTAAGGTTTTAAGTGTGGTTAGTTGTTGCATATGTCATAAAAAACAACACGTCCTGTTCCTGTTTCAAAGTAAAACCCCCCGAGCTTGTCAGTTACCCAATTCTATATATTTATTTCTATTTTTCTAACGTTTTATTGTGAAATATGTGAAGGACCAACAATGCACAGCTTCATACTGAAGAGTCCTCGCATTAACTTGAGTATTTTCAGTATGTAAAACTCCATTTTATGATTTTCAAAGGTAATTTCTATGTCAAACATAGCAAACGCTGCTTTAATAATGGACACTGATTCCTGTTTTCTGTTATTAACCTCTACTTTATTGCATTTTGTGTGTTGTGGGATACGTACAGTACATACATGCACAACACAGTACATCCACTCATGTCATCAATGTCTTCCTTTGCAGAGAGAAACTACCGGTCCATGTCGTTGTGGATCCAGTTTTAGGAAAAGTGCTCAGACCCCATCAGAGAGAGGTAAAACAAGCAAATAGAAAGAGTGTTTTCATTTTAATTTTGTGAGTTTTAATGGTGTTCTTATTATCCTACAGATGATGTAGACCCTGTTTAGACCTGTTTTATTTTCTCTAAGTTAAAGCTTCCTCTGATAAAAGGCTCTGTGTCAGTCAATACTATCAGACCTGACTGAGGCTGTGATTGTCTGTATACACCAGCACAGCAGGGGCAGGTGGAGACAAGACCTGTGGACCGACCGGGTCTTTTAAAAGTAGTCTTCAAAGTCGCTTTTGTACGGAAGAGGATTGGGGCCACACAGAATTCTGACTTTAAAACTCAGAATTCTGACTTTAAAACACCAGAATTCTGACTTTTAAAGAATTATTAGAATCAGAATTATTCTCAGAATTCTGACTTTAAAACACCAGAATTCTGACTTTAAAACTGAAACTCAGAAGTCTGAATTTAAACTCAGAATTCTGACTTTATTCTCAGAATTCTGACTTTTCAAGTCAATTCTGACTTTATTCCCAGAATTCTGACTTTAAACTAAGAAATCTGACTTTATTCTCAAAATTCGGACTTTTCAAGTCGATTCTGACTTTATTCTCAGAGTTTCTCACTTTATTCTCAAAATTCGGACTTTTCACGTCAATTCTTATTCTCAGAGTTTCTGACTTTATTCTCAGAATTCTGACTTTATTCTCAAAATTCGGACTTTTCAAGTCAATTCTGACTTTATTCTCAGAGTTTCTGACTTTATTCTCAATATTCTGACTTTAAACTCTGAATTTCTGACTTTAAAACTCAGAAGTCTGACTTAATTCTCAGAAGTTTTAGTCTAAACTCAGAATTCTTAGAGTAAAGTCAGAACTCTCAGAAATATTTTTTTTCCTGTGTGGCCCTAATCCTCTGCCGTACCTTTGAAATGTTTTGTGGGCACTTCTTTGAGTTCAAGTTTAAGTACAGTGTTGCTGTCAGAGTTCTAGGTTCAGAGGATAGATGTTAACTCCAGGGTCTAACCGTAGAGAATCACGTTGTCTGGTTCCTTCAGGGAGTGAAGTTCCTGTGGGAGTGCGTGACGGGCAGACGAATCCCGGGCTCGTACGGCTGCATCATGGCTGACGAGATGGGCCTGGGGAAGACGCTGCAGTGCATCACGCTCGTGTGGACGCTGCTGCGCCAGAGCCCCGACATCAAGCCGGAGATCGACAAGGCCATCGTGGTCTCGCCCTCCAGTTTGGTCCGCAACTGGTACAACGAAGTGGGGAAGTGGTTGGGAGGACGCGTCACACCGGTGGCCATCGACGGAGGCTCCAAGGATGAGATCGACAGAAAGCTCGGTAAGAAAAACCTCTGTATGTGACAATTCACTGCACAGCTTTCATTACACTGATAACTTGACCGGGTTTTTTAAAAGTAGTTTTTAAAGTCACTTTTGAACAGAAGAGGATTAGGGCCACACGGGGAAAAGATATTTGAGTTCTGACTTTATTTTCCGAATTCTGACATTATTCTCAGAATTCTGACCTTCAAGTCAATTCTGACTATATTCTCGGAATTCTGACTTTAACTCTCAGAATTCTGACTTTAACTCTCAGAATTCTGACTTTAACTCTCAGAATTCTGACTTTATTTTCAGAATTCTGACTTTATTTTCAGAATTCTGACTTTCTTCTCAGAATTCTGACCTTCAAGTCAACTCTGACTTTATTCTCGGAATTCTGACTTTAACTCTCAGAATTCTGACTTTAAAACTCAGAATTATGACTTTAAAACTCAGAATTATGACTTTATTCTCAGAATTATGACTTTACTCTCAGAATTATGACTTAATTCTCAGAATGATGACTTTTCAAGTCAATTCTGACTTTATTCTCGGAAATTGTGACTTTAACACTCAGCATTCTGACTTTAACTCTCAGAATTCTGACTAGGGCTGAACGATATATCGCATTTGCGATAATATCGCGATATGATCAAGTGCAATTTCCTAACCGCAAAGGCTGCGATTATACGCTGTTCACGTGACATGCGCGTGTAAAACATGTGATATAATCGAACGAGATCGTCTAACCACAGACGCTGCACTCTGGTCACATGCAGGCTCACTGCGCGCTCACATGCGCGCGTTGCGGAGGACGAGTCACGGCCCGTTTTTGTGAATGGAATAGGTGAGGGAGCTTCGGCCGCTGTCCGAACAGCTGTTCAGTGACTGTGCGTGTCCAAGCGTGTGTGTGTGCGCGTGTGTAGTGCGAACGAGCTTGCGCTAATGTTATTAAGAACGGGGGTGGACACAACAATAAGCCGTCTACACGATTGAAGACGGCATCTCACCCAGTCAAGATCCTGCACTCTGGTGGACACAACAAGCGCAGGTTCAATAACCTGAGCCGTCTGGAGACACACCTGTGAGACACACCTGTGCCAGTGGAGAGAAAACTCTCTGCTCCGCTTTTTTTTTTGACCCTCATTTTTATTATCGCTGCTTTGATAATCAATAATGGACCGTTTTTGAGCCTAAAACGACGAAGTACCCTGTAGAATAGTTAGTTTCCACCCCCGCATTGCTGCGGTTACTGCTGCTGTTAAAAAAAAAAAAAAAAAAAATATTATTATTATTATTATTATCATTATTGTTATTATTATATTTAATGACTGTCTAGCAGTTCACAGATGTCAAAAAACTGAGTGTGGTAAAGCCACATATTTTTATAAATATGTGTATATATATATATATATATGCTGAAATATCTGCAATCTGCACTTTGTTTGACTTGTGACTGACTTTCATTTTAACACCAGGGTTCCTTGTCAGCACTTTATGTTCAGATGTTTGTAAATTCCAAATATGCTATTGTGATTTAAGTAGTTAAATAAAAATCGTCTATTCATGCATCACCTCATGTCATCATAACAGAGGTCTGTCTTCCAGGAAAGAAGAACAGTTTATTTTTAATGTAATATAGTATTGGCCATACTTACGATGTATGCTTGTCTTTGTTTAACAATACAGAAGATTAAGACCTTAAAAAATAATCGCAATCGCAATATTGGCACGAAAAATCGCAATTAGATTATTTTCCATAATCGTTCAGCCCTAATTCTGACTTTATTTTCAGAATTCTGACTTTACTCTCAGAATTATGACTTAATTCTCAGAATTATGACTTTTCAAGTAAATTCTGACTTTAATTCTCAGATTTCTGACTTAATTCTCAGAATTATGAATTTTCAAGTCAATTCTGACTTTATTCTTGGAATTATGACTTTAACACTCAGTATTCTGACTTTAACTCTCAGAATTCTGACTTTATTTTCAGAATTCTGACTCTACTCTCAGAATTCTGACCTTCAAGTCAATTCTGACTATATTCTCGGAATTCTGACTTTAACTCTCAGAATTCTGACTTTAACTCTCAGAATTCTGACTAACTCTCAGAATTCTGACTTTATTTTCAGAATTCTGACTTTATTTTCAGAATTCTGACTTTCTTCTCAGAATTCTGACCTTCAAGTCAACTCTGACTTTATTCTCGGAATTCTGACTTTAACTCTCAGAATTCTGACTTTAAAACTCAGAATTATGACTTTAAAACTCAGAATTATGACTTTATTCTCAGAATTATGACTTTACTCTCAGAATTATGACTTAATTCTCAGAATTATGACTTTTCAAGTCAATTCTGACTTTATTCTCGGAAATTGTGACTTTAACACTCAGCATTCTGACTTTAACTCTCAGAATTCTGACTAGGGCTGAACGATATATCGCATTTGCGATAATATCGCGATATGATCAAGTGCAATTTCCTAACCGCAAAGGCTGCGATTATACGCTGTTCACGTGACATGCGCGTGTAAAACATGTGATATAATCGAACGAGATCGTCTAACCACAGACGCTGCACTCTGGTCACAGAGAAAACTCTCTGCTCCGCTTTTTTTTTTGACCCTCATTTTTATTATCGCTGCTTTGATAATCAATAATGGACCGTTTTTGAGCCTAAAACGACGAAGTACCCTGTAGAATAGTTAGTTTCCACCCCCGCATTGCTGCGGTTACTGCTGCTGTTAAAAAAAAAAAAAAAAAAAATATTATTATTATTATTATTATCGTTATTGTTATTATTATATTTAATGACTGTCTAGCAGTTCACAGATGTCAAAAAACTGAGTGTGGTAAAGCCACATATTTTTATAAATATGTGTATATATATATATATATATGCTGAAATATCTGCAATCTGCACTTTGTTTGACTTGTGACTGACTTTCATTTTAACACCAGGGTTCCTTGTCAGCACTTTATGTTCAGATGTTTGTAAATTCCAAATATGCTATTGTGATTTAAGTAGTTAAATAAAAATCGTCTATTCATGCATCACCTCATGTCATCATAACAGAGGTCTGTCTTCCATGAAAGAAGAACAGTTTATTTTTAATGTAATATAGTATTGGCCATACTTACGATGTATGCTTGTCTTTGTTTAACAATACAGAAGATTAAGACCTTAAAAAATAATCGCATCGCAATCGCAATATTGGCACGAAAAATCACAATTAGATTATTTTCCATAATCGTTCAGCCCTAATTCTGACTTTATTTTCAGAATTCTGACTTTACTCTCAGAATTATGACTTAATTCTCAGAATTGTGACTTTTCAAGTAAATTCTGACTTTAATTCTCAGATTTCTGACTTAATTCTCAGAATTATGAATTTTCAAGTCAATTCTGACTTTATTCTTGGAATTATGACTTTAACACTCAGTATTCTGACTTTAACTCTCAGAATTCTGACTTTATTTTCAGAATTCTGACTTTAAAACTCAGAATTATGACTTTATTCTCAGAATTATGACATTATTCTCAGAATTAAGACTTTATTCTCAGAATTATGACTGAAGCACTCAAAATCCGTTGACAGAAGTCTGACTTTAAACTCAGAATTCTGAGAATAAAGTCATAATTCTGCCTTTCAAATAAATGATTGTCCTTTCAAAGTAAAAGCATGTTTAAAAAGAACATTTTGCAAAGAACCTGATGAATGGAAAAGTTTAAGAATGATTGACGTTGCTGCACTAATATTACGACATCACTTTAATCGTTATGAGCTGGTTTATATATGTAATATAGTCCACTATGATGGCATCATACTAGAGCTGCAACTGATTGATCCGTCCATTATTTACCCGATTCATTATTTGCTTTGTAAAATGTCAGAAAATGTTGATTAGTGTGTTTTTTAAACCTGGAAATGCTGTCTTTTTTTGTCCACAAACCAAAATGATTATAATATATAATGATTTTGTTTGTTATATGGAGCAAATTAATGATAAATCTAAGAAGCTGAAAAATCAGAAAGTTTGTTTGTTCACAGTTTTTCTGAACTAAATATTTGCAATTCGTTATATAATTGTAAAAAACATGCTTTGTTTGATTTATTTTAAAGTGTTTAACCCTCTTTCAGTGATGTCGGATGGAAAATCTCTTTATTGATTACAAAAATAATTGTCTACTTGAACTATTTTGATGATGGATTTGATCATTTTGAGTGTTTTTATTTAAAATATTTCGTTTCTCTGCTCCGTATAAGAAAGTAAAGCATTATAATGTATTAATTTTGCTTTATGGACACAATAAGACGTTTAAAGATATCATTTCATCAACGTCTCATCATCAAATTTTTCTCATTTTATGGACCAAATATGAAATTAATATTTATTTTCAGCCTTACTGTGGATTGTTCCCGTCTGTGTTTTCAGTGAAAATCACACAAAAACCAGTATTTGTTTAGCTAGTTTTATTTCCTTTGTCACTACATCACACGTTATCAAACACACTCAGGTGTCTGTGAAAGCTTCACTAATCAATAATGTTAAGAGCAGCTCATCACTGATGCTTATTAACTCCCCTGACAAATGATGTGTATTATCGAGTGGAGGTTCTGTGCTTTAACACCTGATCTGATTATAATAAGGTCACTGTGTACAAATCACAGCTGCCTTTAGAATTCACGTCCACGCTTGTGTCTCCAGTGATCAGATGTCACTTCCTCACACTGCATGTAAGATAAACAAGTGTTTTTAAGTTCATAAAACAAGATAAAAACAATTATTTATCAATTATTAGATCAGTGTTGACTATTAAATGAGTCACTGACGACTTCAGACTATTAAAGGATGTTGTTATTTGGAGGTGTGGGAACCAACAATTTACATTTTTCTCTGTTTTCACTTGTTTTATTTGATTAATCTGAACAAATGAGCTGTTTTTATGGACCATGTCATGTTTTGTTTTGTCCACAAACCAAAATAAATCAGTTTAAAGATTATTTTATAAGGATTAATCTGTCAACTAATCGAGTCATCGTTGGTCCATAAAATGTCAGAAAATGTTGAAAATTGTTTATTAGTGTTTCTCAAACCTGGAAAGGACGATGTTCTCAAATGTCAAACTGTCCAAAAAACCCAAAAGGATTCAGTTTGAATTATTTTTTTTGCAACAAAAACAGAAAATATTCACATTTAAGAAGCTGAAAAATCAGGAAATTTGCTTTAATTCCTTAAAAACACTCGAGACAGATGAATCGACTATCAAAAGAGTTGACAGTGCATTTAATAATCGGTTAATCGAGTAATTGTTTCAGCCCTGATCAGTTTTCATGATTTTGTTACATGAAACACTTTAAGTAATTAATTAAAAATCATTGCAGTTTTTGTACACGTTTATTCAGACCTCCGTGTTAAAATCATACAGAGATACTTTATGGATATGTGGTGTGTTTTAATGTCTGTTGTAAATCGAATAATAGCAACTTGGAGCCATACATTTAATAAACAGGTTTGTTTATTAAAACAAAAGGACAGAAAGCGTGAGTAAGTGTGTAAGTGTTTGTTTTGTGTTATTTTTTTAGTGAACTTCATGTCTCAGTATGGGTTGAGGGTTCCCACTCCGATCCTCATCATCTCCTACGAGACATTTCGACTCCACGCCGAGGTTCTGCACAAGGGCAAAGTCGGGCTCGTCATCTGTGACGAGGTACGTCGACTCATCTGTTGCCTGTATTTTTATCTGTCTCTGCATCATCTCCCTCTTGTCCTTTCTGACCACCATTATTTCCTTTCACCACAACCTGTCTTTGGCACATTGCCGCACATCTTTGAGTCTGGTTCCGTGAGAGATTTCTTCTTCTTCTGTTAAAATTTAGTTTTTTCTCTCCACTGATGCTTAGTGTTTGCTCATTGTGTGAATTGTTGTGTGTGTGAAGGGCCATCGACTGAAGAACTCTGACAACCAGACGTACCAGGCCTTAAACGCCATGAGTGCCCAGAGGAGAGTGCTGATATCGGGCACTCCCATCCAGAACGACCTGCTGGAATATTTCAGCCTGGTCCACTTTGTTAATGCTGGCATCCTCGGTAAGCAGCTACACACACACACTTACACACACTAAAGACAGGCTACACTTGTGTAGTTTGTTTATTCCAGGTTACCCCACAGGTCCTTGAAATCCTTGAAAGCTTGTGAAAATCCCCCTAAATAGACACGGGTCATTGAAAGTGCTTGAATTGCATTGCTTGATGTACGTTAGACAAGCTTTTACAAGTTGCCCTTCCATCTTATTAAGCTGTTGTCCAGCATATCTGGTCCTTGAATTTGAGGGAACTGGTCCTGGAAAGTCCTTGAAAACTCTCTGTGCGTACAGGCACGGCGCAGGAGTTTAAGAAGCGCTTCGAGCTTCCCATCCTGAAGGGCCGAGACGCTGCTGCCAGCGACAGAGACCGACTCACGGGGGAGGAGAAACTCAAGGAGCTCATCAGCATCGTCAACAGGTGAGTCTTCGGCGGAGCTGATGGATCGAATCTGGGTTTGTCGGGTCTTTCAAACGCTGAGTTTCTCGTACGTCCACAGGTGTTTGATCAGGAGAACATCGGACATCTTGTCCAAGTATCTCCCGGTGAAGATTGAACAGGTGGTGTGTTGCAGGTGAGAGAAAATACGGAATATTTAAGAGATCTTTTTCTCTAGGTTTATGCTTTAGTGTCACATAAACACTCATCACAGGGGAAAATCCAAGTACAATCTAAAAACAAAACCTCTTTTTAAACTGTTTTAGACCTCATTAAATGTTGTCATAACACAATATCCTGCAGAAACATATGATGTGATGTGTCTCTCTTCTGCAGACTGACTCCGCTGCAGACGGAGCTCTACAAACGCTTCCTGAAGCAGGCCAAACCTGTTGAGACTCTGCAGCAGGGCAAGATCAGCGTCTCCTCGCTGTCGTCCATCACGTCGCTCAAGAAACTCTGCAACCGTAAGTGCTTTAACAAATCTGGTCCAACTCCTTTTACATGTGGCAGATTATCAAGTTGTATTTGGACGAAAACTAGACTTTTAAAATCCATTCAAAACATGTTGGTGTGACTAAAAAGGCACTAAATAACTCAGACAAACACAATAATTGAGTTCTTTAGAATGTAAACAGAATATGTGCATCAGTGAAATACTAGTGCAGTGCCCGTAGGAAGTATGTATTCCTATATTTGGAGCTGAAGATTTTTCAGTTATGGTAATGCATGAGAAGGAACGTAAAGGCTAAAATAATACAAACACTGTGCAACCTCAATAGGCACATGTTTTTGTTTTTTTTAGAAAGTCAGCTCACTGTCAAAAGTGCATCGGGGCAAATGGATCATTTCCTGAATTTTAAAAAATTCATTAAAATTATTCCTTAAGAGGTTTGCGAATATTTTCAGCCGATCCTTGTTCAGGGTGATGCCGACTATTATGATTGTAAATTTCAAGTCATTCTGAGATACTTTTTGTTTTTTTGAAGAAAGTCAGCTCACTGTCAAAAGTGCATCAGGGTCAATGGATAATTTTCTGAATTTCAAAACTTCATGAAAATTATTCCTTTAGAGGTTTGCAAATATTTTCGACAGAACCTTGTTTTTCGGGGGCGATGCCAACTATTACGATGTTAAATTTCAAGTCATTCCGAGATACTTTTTGTTTTTGAGAAGAAAGTCAGCTCACTGTCAAAGTGCATCAGGGTGAATGGATCATTTTCTGAATTTCAAAAAATCATAAAAATTATTCCTTAAGAGGTTTGCAAATATTTTCGACTGATCCTTGTTCAGGGCGATGCCGACTATTACGATGGTAAATTTCAAGTCATTCCGAGATACTTTTTGTTTCTGAGACTAAAGTCAGCTCTCAGTGCATCAGTGCACCTTGTTCTTGTGAATGTAGAATTCACTTCTAAACTGGTTAAAAAATACTATCCCTGCTCTCTGTGTCCCAGACCCAGCACTCATCTATGAAAAGTGTGAGCAGGGTGAGGAAGGCTTTGAAGGAGCGCTGGATCTGTTTCCACCCGGCTACAGCACCAAATCTGTGGAGCCTCAGCTCTCAGGTAAGAACCTGGACACTTGAAGTTCATCCAGAAATCCAGCAGGAATGACTCTCAGGGAGTCAGAGATGGGGAAAACTGGGATTTTAACTTGTACTTCATGCTCGTATTAATGACATAAATAATGTTCCTTGTTTTTTTTTTCCCAGGGAAAATGCTGGTTCTCGATTACATCCTGGCAATGACGAGGACCACAAGCAGTGATAAAGTGGTGCTGGTCTCCAACTACACACAAACGCTGGACCTGTTTGAGAAGCTGTGCAGAAGCAGAAAGTAAATACGACTGATTTCTTTCATAATGCATAAAAAAATGTGAAAACCCATTAATAGTGACCATTTAAACACCAAAAATACCCTAATATGGGCACATATTGACCACAAAAAGCAGGAAATGTCATCAAGTTATAGCTAGTTAAAATCAGGGACCATTGTGGGTTTATTTTTCTGCATTAATGGGATAGTAAACATGGTATTGGAATAACCACGGCAACTCGAGGTTATAGTTCCGAAATCTACTTAAACTTCCAAAATCTACTTATAGTTCCAAAATCTACTTAAGATTCCAAAATCCACTTAAAGTTACTTAATCCACTTAAGACTTATAGTTCCAAAATCTACTTATAGTTCTGAAATCTACTTAAAGTTCCTAAATCTACTTAAGGTAACAAAATCCACTTAATACTTATAGTTTCAAAATCTACTTAAAGTTCCAAAATCTACTTAAGGTTATTAAATCCACTTAAGACTTATAGTTCCAAAATCTACTTATAGTTCCAAAATCTACTTAAAGTTCCAAAATCCACTTATAGTTCCAAAATCCACTTAAAGTTCCAAAATCTACTTAAAGTTCCAAAATCTACTTATATTTCCCAAATCTACTTATAGTTCCAAATCTACTTAAAATTCCAAAATCTACTTAAGGTTACTAAATCCACTTAAGACTTATAGTTCCAAAATCTACTTATAGTTCCAAAATCTACTTAAAGTTACAAAATCTACTTAAGGTTACAAAATCCACTTAATAATTATAGTTCCAAAATCTACTTAAAGTTACAAAATCCACTTATAGTTCCAAAATCCACTTATAGTTCCAAAATCTACTTATAGTTCCAAAACCTACTTAAAGTAGTTCCAGAACCTACTTAAAGTTCCAAATCTACTTAAAGTTCCAAAATCTACTTAATACTTATAGTTCCAAAATCTACTTAAAGTTCTAAAATCTACTTATAGTTCCAAAACCTACTTATAGTTCCAAAATCTACTTATAGTTCCAAAACCTACTTAAAGTTCCTATTTATTCCATTCTCTATAATTGGACACTTTGGCCTTTTCCAGATACCTCTATGTCCGACTGGATGGAACGATGTCCATCAAGAAAAGAGCCAAGATTGTGGAGAAGTTCAACAGTCCATCGGTGAGAAAGAAACCTGACAAAATGATCCTCTGAGCTTTAAACATCTGATCTGACAGGAGCCTCTGTTTCCCCCAGAACCCCGAGTTCATTTTCATGCTCAGCAGCAAAGCCGGTGGATGCGGCCTGAACCTGATCGGCGCCAATCGCCTGGTGATGTTCGATCCCGACTGGAACCCGGCCAACGACGAGCAGGCGATGGCGCGGGTGTGGCGAGACGGCCAGAAGAAGACCTGCTACATCTACAGACTGCTCTCGGTCAGTTCCACGCCTCTTAGCTCCACTGCAGGGCTTCTTCAAGCAGATGCCGTGTTTACATGTTTGTTTGTCGTGTGTGTGTGTATGTGTGTGCAGACGGGCACGATCGAGGAGAAGATCCTGCAGAGGCAGGCCCATAAGAAAGCTCTGAGCAGCTGCGTGGTGGACGAGGAGCAGGACGTGGAGCGCCACTTCTCTCTGGGCGAACTCCGGGAACTGTTCACGCTCAACGAGGAGACGTCCAGCGACACGCACGACAAGTAAGGATAAGAAATTATTTATTATCTTTACTCAGTGTTGTTTTTGACAACCATCTTAGTCTTAGATCTGAGTTGCTTCCAATTAAGCTTTTCAACTTAACTAATCTCTGACTCCAGAAAACTCCATCCTTGGTTGACTCACCATATAATCAAATCTCCGCAACAGTCATCGTCATCGTTGACGACAAAACCACACTGCTCAGTTCAACACTGCTGATGTATGTAACGCGCTAATGTAGACTCTCATCGTCACCGCTAGGTTCCGCTGCCAGCGCTGCGTGAACGGCCTGGAGGTGCGGCCTCCGGCGGACGACTCGGACTGCACCAGTGACCTCTCGCAGTGGAACCACTGCTTCAACAAGAAGGGCCTCAGGGACCAGGTGTTGAAAGCCTCCTGGGACGCCGCCGTCTCCTTCGTCTTCCACCAGCGCTCGCACGAGGACCAGAAGGGTGTTGTATAACAGGAGGGACACAACACCATGTATATACTGACACTCTATTTATGTTGTTTAGTTTATTTTATTATTCTTATTCTTATTAAAACAAGTGGAATAAACGAGAACGAGTGGGAATCGATGAATGCTTTCGAGAACGCGATGAAAACTTCGATCTTCCGGGTGTGAAGTGTTTTAGAGGCCAGTTCACTATGTTGTTTTGCGGGAAGACGTGTAAATAAAATACGACAGTTTTCAATTGTGATGTTAGAAATGTAACTTTAATTGGAGGTTAAAGTGCGGCCTCATTTGGACGGAACTAGCCATTTTCAAGGCCCGGGGGCCAGATGTGGCCCACCACGTCATTTTATGTGGCCCGCGAGTTTAAAAAAAATCTGTGTTAAAATAGTTCTTTGCTGCTTTAAGGCGTGCGTTGACCATGAACTACATTTCCCACAATGCATGGCGATTGCGTTACCCGCAAAGTGACGGCATCCTGCCACTATATCGCAGTGTATCATTGTATATGCATCATGCGACGAGTGAAATTGAAAAAGTAATAAATACAGAAAGTTATTTAGCGATATTTTACAGAGTAGTTACCTTTATTTTACATTATATTTGGTTACATTTAGTTACAGTTATTCTGTCTGACAGTTACATCTGGCCCTTTGAGGGTAACCATTATGGCCCTCAGTGAAAATGAGTGTGACATCCCTGCTCTACATGTTGTTTTAAGCACACGACTCGCTTAATAACATGTCTACGGATCAAAAAAATTTGATGGTACTATGTGTACAACTGATTTACTGTGATGAAACGATGAAATAAGCAATTTTTGTGAGGTTTATCCACATTTTTCAGTTGGAAATTCCACGTCCCGACTACAAATGGAAGCGTTATATGAAAGTATTTGTTTAAAGGAAATTCTAGATAGTCATTTTTATGATTTAATTTAATTTTCTCGATTATATATCGATGTTAACCGTCACATTATTGATACCGTTTATCTTGGCCCGTACTCCTGACCAGGTGGTGGCGGTAATGAGCACATTTGTTGTTTTGCTAACCGCCAATGAAATTTCGACGAAATGTCTGAATTTCGCTAGTGAACCACAGCGTATCGTGGACGTTCCGGTTCTGTATTTACATTTATAATACATTTACGTTATAAACACTAAAGTGAAAACAATAACGGTGGTGTAGCTTTTCCTTACTCACGTTTAACGAACAACGCGTCGCCCGACGGAGCAGAGGACCAGTGAGTGAGCTGAGATCCGTCCATTCTGTCATACATTTTTTATTATAACTAACCACGTTTGTAAATGACATTCAATTAAATCGAAATTAAGTGTTAAAAATGATAAGAGAGCCGAGGGACACGGGTCTCCAGGAACGATGTTTCTACGCGGTGAGGGAACACTTCGCTGCCCTGGGAGCGGACGCTATCCTCGGTAAGTGTGGATTAAAAAAAAATGTCTCCCTCCTGTGCCAACTGTAACTATAATACTTATTTTTCTATATAATGTGTATATGTAAACATGTAACATTCGTAAAACTGAATATTTAATTTATGGTTAAAGGTTCCGCTTCGTAGCAGGGGGGGCTTCAATGAGCGGCGCACACAACATCGTGACGTAGCTTCTGACTCCTATCACTCACAATAACGCGTAAAAATGTGCAATATAACACTGTCGTTTCACATAAATACAATATATTATGTACATTATTTAATTCCGTACTGTATATAGTCTTGTTTACTTCATGTATATACTGTATAGTCTCTATTTTTAATAATTTTAATGGTCGATATCTTCTATATTGCTTATTATTTATCTGCCTTTGCCGTATATTTCCCCCATTGTGAGACTAATAAAGGCTTATTTCCTTGCGGGATTTTTCAATAAATTTAACTTAATGGAGGTTAAAGTGCGGCCTTTTTCTGTGTTCCATTTACATAGGAAGACGGAACGAGCCATAGTCTGGTTACTTCATGTTTATACTGTATAATCTCTATTTGAATCATCTTAATGGTCGATATCTTCTGTGTTGCTTATTATCTATCTGCCTTTACTGTTTCCCCATTATGAGACTAATAATTCCTATTTTATCTCATCTACCCAGATCTCCCGGCACCTCTCATCGAGACTCTCCTCCCTTACCTGACTGTATGTCAGCTGGACGAGCTCCAGCCTCGGCTCAATCAGAGAGGTAATACTGACTCCTCGTCCTCTGTGTGTTTCCTGGCTTCACAGACGGAGACGGGATTTGTTTTGACCGCCGTTGTCGATCATTAAATATCTCACGTATCTTCTCTCAGGCATATCGACTTACTACGGCTGGGCTAGAGTTCTTCAGTTCCTGTCGAGGAGGCTCTTCCATGTACGTGTCTCCTCCAATAACGAAGCTTCTCATATTGTCCTGCAACACCATGAACCCATGTGTGATGAGTGTGTCCTATGTGTGTGTGTTACCTTTCCAGACAGTGGACTTTCTGACAGAAGACGAGGTCAAGCATGAAGTCATGATGAATCTTTTCACGACCGTATTCTACGGCTACAAGAACAGCTATGTGGTGAAGAACAGCACCAATCTGAACACCCCGTCCTTCCTGTGGACGGCGGCAAAGTGCATCACGCAGTTCATGGTGTCGGGCTCGCGCGCGGAGCCTCTTCTCAGGTTAACCGCAGAGCAGCGGCCTCTCCTCGGCCTCCTGGAGAAGCAGATCACGTGCATCGTCGGGTTTCAGGCCGTCGATCTGTCGAAGAGGAAGGCGGAGACAGCGTTGTACGTCGTCCACCGGCTGCTCGACCACGGGGCGGCGACGGAAGTTCTCGTGCAGGAGGGGTCTCCGATCTTGCTGGCGTGGCTCCTACATGGGCGGGGCTCCGAGTTTGTCAGTCCCGAGCTGAAGCGTCTCATGGACATTGAGAAGGGAAGTTCGTCGTCAGCCAGTGGGAACGCGGCCGGACTCCAGGCCGCGGCCTCACAGGATCCGGATCACGAAGTGGCTCCATGCAAGCGCCGCAAGATGGATTCTCAGTCCGAGACGCAGGGACCAGGAAAAGCAAACCTAACACTGGACCCAGATGTTCTCTGTCGATCCTTCTCAGCCTGTGATGGTCCCTCGTGTGGGCCTTGTCCACGGGGACAGATCTCCCTTCTGGATATCAGGCGATGTGATGCTGACTGCCTCAGAGTGCTCAACTCCGCTCTGCCCACATTCTTCTGCCTTCGCTCTCTAACCATTCACAACTACTGTAAGTGTGTCATTTAAAGAGTTTAGTAAACAGTAGGTTATCATGGTGCAAAGTAGTGGCGTCAGGGTCTGGATCCTGCAGCTCAGGAGTCGGAGATCATTGAAAGCATGAATTTTGTGTTTGTTTCTCAGTCACCTTCAGTGACACCGAGGTGTGGAACCTGGCCTGTGCCCTGAAGAGGTTGTCCGACGACCCTCGCAGCTCCCTCACTAAGCTGAACGTGAGCTACCTGTCCAAGGCCAAGCTCATGGATGTCCTGCTGGACGCCAACCCCAAAATGACCAGCCTGCACTTGGAGGTCCAGGACCGCGTCGTGCCGGATCAACAATCCGTACAACACCATCCCAGGTTGACAGAGGCGTCAGGTAGGTGCTGTTAATCTTCTGCTCCAGTGTAGTAACATGGAAAAAGGAAACAGAATGGCCTTTTACACAGGAATGTCCACGTTTAAGCTTGGCTCTCAAATATAAAAGAACGGACCCTGAGTGTCCTGCTCTTTACTCTTCACAGAGCTGTCCCTGGAGCAGCTGACGCTTAAAGTGGCCGTGTTCCAGACGCCGCTGCGCGTCATCACGTCTCTGCTGAGGCGCTCTCCTCGTCTCAGCTCGCTCCACATCGCAGGGCTGAGGTTACCGTTCAGCGCCTCTCTGAGCCCACTCCTCACCACGCTCTCAGGTATTTTAGTTCAGTTTCAGTTTAGGCTTTATTTATCATACAGTGATATGTTTAAAGGTGTTATCAAGTCCTTACTTGTGTAAAAATTGTGTTTCAAATCATTCTACAAATTCATTCTCTGCTCCGAGACGCTGAGGAACTGAGGAGTTAAAGTTCTGTGGAAAGCTGTCGGTAATGATGTTGACATGTTGTCGATGTTTAGAGTCAAATCTCTGCCTGAAGAGTCTCAACCTGGAGGACATGAACCTGTCCGACTGTCTCCCTGAGATCCTTCATCTACTCAGACGCTGCAAGTTGGAAGGTACGAGCAAGACTGGTGAATGTACATGTTTTACATCTTTGTTTTTATCTTAATGCATCATATTTGATATACTTTTATGTTATTGTTGTCGTGTTTAATCTGTGACATTCAGGAATATTGTAATTCTCTGTGAAGTGTTAGATTATATGTAGGTGGAGGGTTTTTAAAATATCCTACATGCTTTCTTCTGCTTCCTGTTTCTATATTTCTTTAGGTTAAGACATAGACCATTTTTTGTAAGGTTTTTATTGTCAAAAACGTCCGATTTAAGGCCTAAAATCAGATGTTTTCTCAGACTAGCGATTGATTTTCGCTGTTTCTCGGTCACATGATGTTGTGACTGTGACAAATTGAGTGGAGTTCCTAAAGATAGGGATGAGCTGATATATTACGTGAAGAAAATATGTATTTAGAGTAGCTTGAAATGTCTGTCGTTTGTAAATACTCAACTGTGTTGATCACAGCTTTGCAGTTTAAAAGGTGTAACCTCAATAATTCCCCCTCTCTCTCTGTCAGAGCTGCACTGTAACGACTGTCGGCTCCTGGAGAAATGCAGCGACAAAGAGGAGAGTTTGCAGCAGCTGGTGTCTGCTGTGAAGACGTCGTCCTCTCTTCACACACTGAGTTTGGCTCAGAATCGCCTCGGTGAGCTCACTCTTCACGTTGTTGAGTCTGTTTTCTTATTTCAGTTGGGCAAAAAGTTTGGGGGCGTTTTCGAGCAACTATTCTTTTAAGGACTCTCACTGACAGCCCAACTAAAGCCAACCTTAACCACAATTCATATCTTAGCCCTTAACCTAACCAGCTCCTCAGAGATGAGGTTCTGCCTCATCAGAAGCAGGTTTAGGTCTCCATGAGGACTACTGGTCCTAACGAGATCAGTGTTTATGCCAGAAAAGACTCACAGGGGTCATGCGGTCACCTTCAGGAAATGCCAGCTAACGACAGTCGATGTGTTTTAATCGTTCACGCACAAACACATTTTTCGGGCACATTTGTTGAATCTGAGACGAGCGTTTCACTCATTTAATGAGAACTAGTGTGGTACCTGTTGTTCTCTCTGATATCTCTTGCATTTCTTATCCAGTCACCTGCTAAGTTTGAAGCCTGTCGAGTGGAAACATTGGAGAGTAATGAGATTAACCAGAGATTTTCACAGGAAAAAGTGCTGCTTGAAGACCAAAAAGGACCTTTTTGTTCACAAATACACCTGAGTTACTTGCGTACGTGTGTGTGTGCGTGTGTTTAATGTGATACTAATGTGGTTTCATGTGTCAACAGCCAAGAATGTGTGTGTGCTCGCCGAGCTCTTCTCTGGACCTTCACCGAGCTCTTTGAAGAGACTGAACCTCAGGTAAAAACTGTGTTCTTCTGAGAACAAGCTAAACGTGTGTGTGTGTGTGTGTATCCTGTACCATGTAGAATAGTGAAATCCTATAAATAACAGTAAACGATGCTTGTGTGCAGCTCTAACTTCATTCAGCCCGCCGAGCTGCTGGAGTTCACCCACAGGCTGAGGACGCGGCGTCCTCCGCAGAGACTCGTTCTCGACCTGAGGAAGAACCCTGGCGACCGGGACCCCGACACGTGGAACGCGGCGCTCGGCGAGCTCCGCCCCCTCTGCGTGCCCCTGGTGGAGTGCTGGAGGTCCACGAACGCGATGGCGGAACACGTCAGCGTCATGTGACCCGACGCCCGGGGGGAAAGAGCGTGAGTTAGATTTTTCACCTCAGGTTCCAATCATCAGGTCTCAGTTAGAACCTTCAGACTCACATAGGTGGACGAAGCTCCATAACATTATTACATTTTTATTTATAAGTCTACAGTAACATGATTGTATCAGACAGAGGCGGCCATTTTGGACCACCATGTTTTTTACAATCGTCTGCAATCGACAAATGAAAGACTTTGAGTTTCAATACTGACTGAAGTTCTACATAATTATGTTCTCCAACACACGTGGAAGCTGCAACTTCACCAATAAATGTTTCTTCATTTTCTAAGAAAACCTGATTTTAATCAAGCGACAGAGATTTGGACTGCGGTGAAGAACTTTGAGCTTTGATGGAGATCTTTGGGCTGAGCACCTCTCTGTTCAGCCTTCCAGAGATTAAGATAAGAAAAAGATTTGGGATCCTTTAAACTTCGAGGAACTTTGAGAAACTTTGAACTTCTTTGAGGAATTTAAAGAAACTTTGAACCTTGTTGAGGAACTTTGAGAAGCTTAAAACTTTGAGCTTTTTTTGAGAAACCTTGAGGAACCTTGAACTGCGGTGAGGAACTTTGAGAAACATTGAACTTCTTTGAGGAACTTAAAGAAACTTTGAACCTCGTTGAGGAACTTTGAGAAGCTTTGGACTTTGTTGAGGAACTTTGGGCTTTTTTGAGAAACCTTGAGGAATCTTGAGCTGCGGTGAAGAACTTTGAGAAACATTGAACTTCTTTGAGGATCTTAAAGAAACTTTGAACCTTGTTGAGGAACTTTGAGAAGCTTTGGACTTTGAGCTTTTTTGAGAAACCTTGAGGAACTTTGAGCTTTTTTGAGAAACCTTGAACTTTGTTGAGGAACTTTGAGCTTTTTTTGAGAAACCTTGAACTTTGTTGAGGAACTTTGAGAAACATTGAACTTCTTTAAGGAACTTAAAGAAACTTTGAACCTCGTGGAGGAACTTTGAGAAGCTTTGGACTTCGTTGAGGAACTTTGAGAAGGTTTGAACTTTGTTGAGGAACTTTTAGCTTTTTTTGAGAAACCTTGAGGAACCTTGAACTGCGGTGAGGAACTTAAAGAAACTTTGAACCTCGTTGAGGAACTTTGAGAAGCTTTGGACTTTGACCTTTTTTTGAGAAACCTTGAACTTTGTTGAGGAACTTTGAACTTTGTTGAGGAACTTTGAGCTTTTTTTGAGAAACCTTGAGGAACCTTGAACTGCGGTGAGGAACTTTGAGAAACATTGAACTTCTTTAAGGAACTTAAAGAAACTTTGAACCTCGTTGAGGAACTTTGAGAAGCTTTGGACTTTGAGCTTTTTTGAGAACCTTGAGGAACTTTGAGCTTTTTTTGAGAAACCTTGAACTTTGTTGAGGAACTTTGAAAAACATTGAACTTCTTTAAGGAACTTAAAGAAACTTTGAACCTCGTGGAGGAACTTTGAGAAGCTTTGGACTTTGTTGAGGAACTTTGAGAAGGTTTGAACTTTGTTGAGGAACTTTGAGCTTTTTTTGAGAAACCTTGAGGAACCCTGAACTGCGGTGAGGAACTTAAAGAAACTTTGAACCTCGTTGAGGAACTTTGAGAAGCTTTGGACTTTGAGCTTTTTTGAAAAACCTTGAACTTTGTCGAGGAACTTTGAGCTTTTTTTGAGAAACCTTGAACTGCGTTGAAGAACCTTGTGAAACGTTTAACTTTGTTGAGGAACATTGAACTGCTATGAGGAACTTCAAACAGTGGAGGGCAGCATCACACCTCTCAGTGAACAGTCTGCCAGAACTTATCAGTAGAAGAAGGCCAAAAGTCAGGCTCAATACTTTCCTCTCATGTTGCACGCTTGTATAATTTTCTTGTGTTCCATGCAACTTCATGTAGACCTTTGATCTTCAGCTGTTGGACCAAAACTGTTCATCCCCATTTTTTTCCTCATTAAAACATTTAAAACAACTGCATCAAACCCAATCTGTGACTGAAAGAAAGAAAACGTGGCACGGATACGAGCGCGACTAAATCGTTCAGTAAAAACCCGTATCGGTCGACGTCTGAACGCAAGTAACGTTTTGCGGTCAGTTGTGCGACATATTTGCCGCGATTTGTGCTTTTGTGCAGTGATTTGAAAAATAAACAATGTTTTGATGTTTGAACCTTTTATTAAACCAGCGTCTGTTACACTTGAGCGTCTTCCCTCGGACAGAGTGTGAGTGACAGTGGACGTTCAGATACAGACGGACAAAAACCCCGGAGGACGGACGACGAAGAAGAATCGGCTTCACAGCAGCCGCCGTCACTGTCGTCTACTCCCATCCCTCCACTGTCTTTATTCTTTACGTAAGACGAACACCATCAACACCGACCACCAATTCATCATCAGTAGGAACCAAATAGAAAACAAAAAAAACAAAAGGGGGATTAAAAAAGAGCTTTATGTTTTTCTTCTTTTTAAAGCTAAATACTGTGACGTTTGTGTAAATTCATGTTGTTTTTTTCCCCTCACGGTTTTGAGTAAATTCAAAGTTAAAGAGAGTGAAGGAGCCGATGTCTGCATGCTAACCACTAACTGCTAACTGCGAGATTTTTCACGGACTGT
The DNA here is from genome assembly GCF_963457635.1 of Microchirus variegatus. Classification (NCBI taxonomy): domain Eukaryota; kingdom Metazoa; phylum Chordata; class Actinopteri; order Pleuronectiformes; family Soleidae; genus Microchirus; species Microchirus variegatus. Next base: position 33,647,680 of record NC_139805.1, read on the forward strand.
ACATGAAAACAAACGCAAACTCTCGCTTACGAGATTCTACAGCAACTGAACTTTCAACCTTTGTCCATTTGTCATAACTTTAGTCTTTTTTTTTTTGTTTTAGTGAAGTTTGTGTTAGAAAAGTGTGAACTCTCTCCTCTCTCTCTCATTGGATAATCAACAGGAAGTCGTGTTCCATGCAAATGAGCGTACATGGTGTCTGTGAGTAAACTAGTCAGTAGCCGGGGGGTCAGAGGTCAAACTGGAAACCCCACCACGAGAGGAGGTCGTGCACCTGCTGCAGTCAGTCACACAGCCTGTGGAAAACGGAAAGCTAAGCTAGCAATTTTAACTCTGCTTCCTTCTCTGTGCTAAGCTAGCAATTTCCCCTCTCCTCCCTTATGTTTTGCTACGCTAGCGATTTCCTGCTGCTTGTTTCCCTCCACAAAGCTAGTATTTCCCCCTTCTTTATGCTAAGCTAGCTTTTCCCCGCTGCTTCTTGCTCTATATAAAGCTAGCCGTTTCCTTCTGCTTCCTGCTCTATAAGAAGCTAGCCATTTGCCTCTGCATCATTCTAAGTGCTGTGCTAGCATTTTCTCTATGCTTACAATTTCCTTTTGCTTCTTTCTCTGTGCAAAACTAGCATTTTCCCTCTTTCCTCTCTGTGGAAAACTGTCATTTTCCCTCTTCCTGCTCTATGCTGAGCTAGTAGTTTCCCTCTGCTGAATGCTAAGCTAGCATTTGCCCTCTACTTCCTGCTCTATGGTATATTAGCATTTGCCCTCTGCCTCTTGCTCTGTGGTATGTTAGCATTCGCCCTCTTCTTTTGCTTTATGCTGTGTTATGTAATGTATGCTAGCATTTTCCCACACTTTACTCTATGTGAAGCTTGTCATTCCCCCTCCGTTTCCTGCTCCGTGCTAAGCTAGCTCTGTGCTCGTCTCTCTCTGTAACGTGGTGGAGCTGCAGCTTCACTCAGGCAGTGATTGGCCACGATTGAGTGAGGACGCAGGTAAAAATGTCAAAGTGGCAGGAAGTGGAACGAGCGTCCGAGGCGAACAACGTCCGTCTTTAGAGGAGTTTGCGTCGAGGACTCTTGTGTTTTTGTGTACGTAGCAGCTGAGCGTGAAGTGTGAGAGCGAGGAAGCGGCGCGTTAGCAGCGAGGTTTTGTCTGTACCGCGGTGATATCTCTGTGCCCCGCACACGACTTATTATTTTCAAAAAATAATAAAAAAAGAAGTCGATTCGAAAACAAGTTACACATAATCGTAGCTTTAAAAGACACACATCATTGTGAGACACGGCATAAGACCTGACCTGTCCACACACTGTCCACGTCCATCAGCGCGAGTCACATTTACACTTTAACGAGACGTTTTTTTAAAAAATAAAGGAAAACAAAAAAGGAAATACAGTGAACGAGCCCCCGTCACAGTCTCCTCCACTGTCACATTATGATGCTCCGCCCCCCTCTCCTTTCTTTACATACTTATTTATACATCGTCTGTACAGTGTCAATATACATACATGTTATTCATCTGGAGTGTGTATGTTAGAGTGAGTGAGCAGCACATCACACACTCATCGCCGTCTCCTAAAGGCAGAGTTCAAGTCAGATGTTTAAAGTATTATATGATGTACTTGTACATCGTCGGTGTGTTTCATACTGAAAAAACATTAAAATCAGCTTACGTCTACTATCTTAACAATGTCTTTGCTGCTTTATCTCACAGTTACACGACTCCTCTCACTGCCCCCGCACCAAACCCCATTGAGAAAATCAACAATTTTAGCCTGCGTGGACAATGGAGTTTTCCCATCTACTGCTGCCTTGTTTGGTGAGTTTGTTTCACTCAGGATATTCTAAACTCAAGATTTCAAACACCAAAAGTGTGAAATAATTTCACAGATTGATAGTTTTTTAGGCAGCAGTGGATTAACAACCACCTGTGCTGTGATGTAAAATTTAAGGTTTTGTCAATGGCGTTTTGTATGGGGGTTTCTATTAAGATGGGGAACACTTAAGATTTTAAGGTAAAACCTTTGCTAAGGGTTTTTCCAGCATGTTTTTCTCCATTATCAGTATTTCACACAGTGACTTTATACAAGTACGTCATATATTCTCACATCAAACATCCCCAAACTGTCCCTTTACAGAGAGAGAGTGAGGTTAATGTAGCCAAAGATTAACAGTGACACCAGTGTGTGTTCTTGTACTTGCAGCATACTGAGGACCAGTGAGGGTTTTTAACCAACAAAGTGAGGACATTTTTACAAAGTGAGGACATTTTTGGCCGGTCCTGACTTTGTCTTCATTGAAAATCACTTCCTCAGGTTGTAAACATGCTAACAGCTCCTCAATTTGGTACCAAAACCAGTTTTCCAGCCCTGGTGTTTCACGCACTTTTTGCTCTGGGGCTCCACCTGCAGACATTTTATGGTACTGCACCCAGCAGTTCTTTATAGATGTCATTCATGAAGTAGATATTTGTAATTGTGTTGATTTACAAAGTGGAAATACTGGTCCTCCCTTTTGTCAGCACTTATACCCGGTCCTCAATATGCAGCAAGTACAAGAATGTGTGTGTGTGTATGAAGTGTTCACAATCATCTGTTCAGTCGCGTTTACAAAAGAAACACAAATAACACAAACAAATCAAAAATGTACAGCAGCGTTAACAGTCATACATTAATACAAAGTACACACTCGCTCACACACACACACACACATATACATTCGCTCGTGTGTCGTTACAAAAACAAACACACACACCGGAGTCTGTAATACTGTATCTGGAGAAGGCATTAAAGGAGATCTCAAATAAATAGAAATAAATTAAATCATACGTATATATATATATATATATATATAAAAACAGAACATGTTAGAAACATAGAAACTCTGTTAAATACGACACACATTTCAGAGGGACGTAAGACACACACACACACACACGACAGGACAGTATGTGTGTCACATGACCGGAACATGGACTCGTCTACTTAAGTCTACAAATATTTTAATAACATGTTTTAATCTCGCCGGTAAACCGTTAAAATACCCTGCACCAAATCCCAGAGAGAAAATTAGCGTTTTTAGCACCGACGTTAATAAAACGACATATTTGAAGCGGTGGATCGAACAACTCCCTTGTGCTCTGGTGTTAAAATTGATGCTTTTCTCGATGGAGTTTGGTGCAGGCGAGGAATGAGCGGTTTGAAACGTCAGTATGAAGGCAAGATAAAGGTGGCAAAATTGTTCTTAAGATATCGCAGACTTAAGAAGAGTGATTTTAGTTTGTTTGAGTGGCCTTTGTTTTTCTTAGCTTTGTGTCTCGTCTGACAGCCGTAGGAAACTAAACTTCGTGTTTTTGGAGAGCTGCAGAAGTGGTGAAAACCTGGTCCCTGATTTATACTCTGTTGTTGTTGTTGTTGTTGATGAGAATTGTTGGTTTTTAAAGTTTCAGTTGCGGTGAAAGACGCCAAATAATCAGATCCGTACTTTTATAGAAACATAGGTCATGAAACAAGGTGGCAGTAATGCACAAAGCTAGCTGCCAACTGCCATTAAACTCAAGGGAGAAGAAGAAGAAGTTGTTATCTTGTGAGTTATAGTTGTGTTTTTTTCCATCTCTTTTATAAAAGGCCAAGTTCCTACAAAACACGACGGTGTCATCGATAAAGAAGTTGACTACAGCAACGTCCGTTAAATTTAAGCTAGCGCCTTAACATTTTTGACTCGTAAAAACTAAATTATGGACATTTTTTTACTGTCAAAAACTAAATTATGGACATTTTTGTCTAGTAAAAACTAAATTATGGACATTTTGACTGGTATAAACTTAATTACTAACATTTTTGACTCGTAAAAACTGAATTATGGACATTTTTGAAGAGTAAAAAATGAATTATGGACATTTTTGAAGAGTAAAAATTGAATTATAGACATTTTTGACAGTCAAAAACTGAATTATGGACATTTTTGACAAGTAAAGACTGAATTATGGACATTTTTCGACAGTCAAAAATTGAATTATGGACATTTTTGACTAGTAAAAATTTAATTATAGACATTTTTGACAGTCAAAACTGAATTATGGACATTTTTGACTTGTAAAAACTGAAATATTGTAATTTGTGATTAATAAAACTGAAATACAGTAAAGTATTTGAAAACAATCAAATAAACTGGTTAAATTTAGAATGTTTAGAAGTTTATTCTCAATTTGACAAAGTGCAAAAAAAAACATTGGGTGAAACCACCCTTTAAATGTCACAATGACTCTGAAGCTGTTAAATTAAATTAGCGCAATAGTTTAACGCTTTAAAGTTAACAGTAGTGATGAAACTTCTGATAAAGATGAAAAACGTTTATTTACCAATTCTGCAGCTTATTTTCTGTCCGTTTCTCTCACTCAACAGAGTATAAATCAGGTTTGATAAAGAGTGAGACGCCTTAGACGTGTGTACATTTACTGTGTGTGTGTGTGTGTGTGTGTGTGTTTCAGATTGAATGAGCGAGTGAAACTAACGACGTGATGAGATCCCTGCTGACTCCTTCATCCTCTCATGTTGTACGGTCAGTGTTGGTGTATGTGAAGGCACACACAGTAACTCTCGTATGAATCAAACTCAAAACACTGTCAATAAGTGGAGACACGAGAACTCGTCTGTGACGAGGGTGGAGACACACACCGAGAAGAAGAAGAAGAAGAAGAAGAAGTAGAAAAAGAAAACTCCTAAATGTCCTGTACAGTGGATCCAGAGATGTGAGGTATTCACTCAGCAGCAGATCATGATGGTCCTGTGCTCAGTGAGTGTGTTTGTGTGTGAACACGTCTGTCATGGGCGGGGTTAAAGGGCGCGTAGAGGAGGCCGGGGGTCAGTGTGTGTGTGTGTGTGTGTGTGTGTGTGTGTGTGAGGGGGGCGGGGCTATAGGATCCCGTCCATGAAGCTGGTGTCCAGCCGCTGGATCAGCACTCGGATGAAGGACATCTCCTTCCTCGTGTTCTCAAAGATCACTCTGGGGTCGTCGGACTGGCAGCGCAGACAGTTAGGAGCCATCACCATGGCCAGGTTATTCACGTCCATCTTTGTGATGGTCACGTTGGCAGACTGAGCAAATACCTGCGCACGCACACACACACACAGAGAGAGAGAGGACGTGTTAATTGATGAAAAACAGCTGCTTTTTATCGTCTTTAAGAACCATATTTTCCCTCTTATATTTACAAAGGTTTAAAAAAAAGTTTAATCTCAGATTTTCAGTACAACAAAATACAAGCAGGTAAACAAGATGGCACGCGCTGTTATTGTTTACTGTCAAAAACTGAATTGTGGACATTTTTAACTAAGGAAAACAGAATTATGGACATTTTTAACTAATGACACTGATTATGGACATTTTTAACTAAGGAAAACAGAATTATGGAAATTTTTAACAAAGAAAAACTGAATTATGGACATTTTTAACTAAGGAAAACTGAATTTTTTACATTTTTAACTAAGGAAAACTGAATTATGGAAATTTTTACAAGTAAAAACTGAATTATGGACATTTTTAACTAAGGAAAACTGAATTATGGACATTTTTACGAGTAAAAACTGAATTATGGACATTTTTAACTCAGGAAAACTGAATTGTTGACATTTTTGACTAAGGAAAACTGAATTATGGACCTTTTTAACTAAGGAAAACTGAATTTTTGACATTTTTAACTAAGGAAAACTGAATTTTTGACATTTTTAACTAAGGAAAACTGAATTATGGACATCAAGAACTAAGGAAAACTGAATTATGGACATTTTTAATTAAGGAAAACAGAATTATGGACATTTTTAATTAAGGAAAACAGAATTATGGACATTTTTGACTAAGGAAAACAGAAATATGGACATTTTTATTGATGAAAACTGAATTATGGACATTTTTGACGAAAGAAAGCTGATTTATGGATATTTTTCATTAGCAAAAACTGAATTATGGACATTTTGACTGTCAAAAACTGAACTAGAAAAGCACTCGGAGAGCGCAGACCTCCGCCCAGGCAGCTCAGTGCCTACAAAATAGTGATAGCGTCTAAGGATCACGTTCAAAATCTAATCACTTGTTCCTGGGCCCATTGCGGACATTTCCTGAAAACGTCGTCCAAATCCGTCCGTGACTTTTCGAGTTACGTTGCTAACAGACACACATAATCTGGCGAAGACATAAACCTCGTTGGCGGAGGTCAATTATGAACATATTTAACTGGTAAAAACTGAGTTACAGACATTTTTTGCGTGCGTGTGTGTGTGTGTGTGTGTGTGTGTGTGTGTGCGTGTGTGTGTTACCTGTAGGAAGCGAATGAGGTAGCAGAGCACCAGTTTGTTGATGTGTGGCAGACCCAGCACCACGTTCACAGCTGCCTCAGGGTCGTCATAGTGACTGATGCACTCGTCGTAGAACTCGTGAGGGATCAGTGGCTCCTCCAGCTCTCTGTACCACAGCTTCAGCAGAGACGCTGAGAGGACACGTGGACACAGGGGGACAGGGACAGAGACAGGGTTAAGACCTGGTTTCAGGTTTAGGATTAAGGCTGATGTTGGGATTATTCACCTGGGATGTGAGGGTCCTCCAGTCCTGTGGGGATTTTCCACTGATCCACTTGCAGCTTGAGGGCATTGACTTCATCTATGTCCCCTGGTACCCTGCAGGTCAAAGGTCACATGGGATGTTTACTCTGTGCAGTGTGGTTTGGTTTAGTATTTATGCTCTGTGTTTGAGAAGAAGCCTCTTGAAAACTGAATTGTGGACATTTCTGACGAGTAAAAAGTGAATTATGGACATTTTTGACTAATAAAAACTGAATTATGGACATTTCTGATGAGTAAAAACTAAATTATGGACATTTTTGACTAATAAAAACTGAATTATGGACATTTTTGACTAATAAAAACTGAATTATGGACATTTTTGACTAATAAAAACTGAATTATGGACATTTCTGCGAGTAAAAACTAAATTATGGACATTTTTGACTAATAAAAACGGAATTATGGACATTTTTGACTAGTAAAAAACTAAATTATGGACATTTTTGACTAATAAAAACTGAATTATGGACATTTTTGACTAATAAAAACGGAATTATGGACATTTTTGACTAATAAAAACTGAATTATGGACATTTTTGACTAATAAAAACTGAATTATGGACATTTTTGACTAATAAAAACTGAATTATGGAAATGTAGACCATAAAAACTGAATTATGGCCATTTGTGACTAATAAAAACGAAATGATTTACATTTTTGACTGGTAAAAACTGAATTTCTAACATTTTTGACTCCTAAGTTCGACTGAACTGACTTGAGACACATCTGAAGACATTGTCTCTCCGTCCTCCTGAGATCTTTAGTGAAATCCCAGCAGAGACTCGCTCTCACCTGAAGATGCCTTCAGTCTGGTCTCCGTTGAGACCCAGAACCTCCTCAGAGAGCCGGGTCTGGACCCAGGGCAGCTGGTGGTCTGGATACCTCTCCTTCTGCAGAGCCATCACCTCCTCCAGGGACGAGCCGAACATGGACGGACTGAAGATGGCGTTCTTGGCGTGTACGATCTCCTCCAGACAGGGTTTCTGCAGACCCTGAGGACACATGGACACACATGGACGTCAGAGGACACATGGACGTGCAGCTCATTAAAGGTCTGTTCACACCGGTCAAACCACAGGGTCCTAAAAGTGACAAATGCTCTCTGTTGGTGACCTGATCTGTTTCTCTGCTACAACATGATTCACAGGCTCTGAGCCAAGCTGCTGCCTGCCAACACACACACACACACACACACACACTCAGACACAAACACACACACACACACACACACACTCAGACACAAACACAAACATAATACACCTGACATGTTGTTCCAGAGAAACTGTGGGTATTAATCTGCTGCTGCTGTACAACACGACTCTTCTCTGCTTCTACCAGACTGTGTTCAGACACATCATCATCAGTGAGGGTCGACGCAAAGGTCAAAACTGACTAAGACATTTTCCACAAGTAAAAACTGAATTATGGACATTTTTGATGAGTTAAAACTGATTTATGGACATTTTTGACGAGTAATAACTGAATTATGGACATTTTTGATGAGTAAAGACTAAATTATAGACATTTTTGACGAGTGAAAACTGAATTATGGACATTTTTGATGAGTTAAAACTGATTTATGGACATTTTTGACGAGTAATAACTGAATTATGGACATTTTTGACTCTCAAAAACTGAATTATGGAAATTTTTGATGAGTTAAAACTGAATTATGGACATTTTTGACTAGTAAAGACTAAATTATGGAAATTTTTGATGAGTTAAAACTGATTTATGGACGTTTGACGAGTAAAAACTGAATTATGGACATTTTTGATGAGTTAAAACTGAATTATGGACATTTTTGACTAGTAAAGACTAAATTATGGACATTTTTGACGAGTAAAAACTAAATTATGGACATTTTTGATTAGTTAAAACAGTTATGGACATTTTTGATGAGTTAAAACTGAATTATGGACATTTTTTGATGCGTTAAAACTGAATAATGGACATTTTTGACTAGCAAAGACTGAATTATGGAAATTTTAACAAGTAAAACCTGATTTATGGACATTTTGAATCTGTACTAAAATCACATTAATTAATTATTTTACTGACAAATGTTACATTTGACACACTGGAGCGTCTAATCTCTGAGATTACGGAGACGTTTCTTACCTTCTTGGCTCCAGTCAGAGCCGCTTTGGTCAGTTTCCTGTGACAGTATTTAGCGTAGCTGCTAATAGCCACTCCTGAAGAGACGGAGAGAGAGATCAGAAAACCAGATTACAACATAATCCAGATTTATTTCATTCAAACTGACAATTTTTCCCAAGGCTTTCGGAAAATTCTGTTCAGTGGCTTTGACGACGTTTACGCAGCAAATGACTTACATTTATTTATGTTAAATATATAAATAGTCTTTTCTTTCATTGAAAATCTTAAATAAAATGTACATTTTTCATGTAAACCCAGAAAAACAGAGGAAACAAAGAGGTTCTTGGCTGCGCTCACACTGGTCAACACCTCATTATCCATCATGAGCGACCTATAAAACCTGCTGCTGCCCTACATTATCTGAGAGACACCTGTGGGGGGAGGACACTGTGCAGTTCACCCTGTCTGCCTGAGGGGGGCAGCAGAGCACCACTACAGCCTGAGTCAGAGACAGAAAACACCTCAGCGTTCATTTTCCTCAGCGTTTTTCTTTACTGTGTTTTTACTGCATGACTTGTTGCACGTCGAGCCTCATTAAGCGCGGCTCTCTCACCATCAGGGGGCGCTCTGCGTGTGTGTGATTGATTTCCTGTTTAGAATAAAGAGTAATAAGTGACGTTTGTATCAGCTTGTCCGATATTCTATCCCCGAATTTCCCCACAGACTGTCGTGAGTGCGCGTCCGATCAATAATCCCCACATTACAATAACAACCTCCTCTCTCTCTTTCTCTTATGAACCACTTCAAATGCAAGAATCCGTGTAATTGCATTGGCGAGGCTGCGGTGAGACCATTTTAATACCAAAAAATAACAACTGTTTTGGAGGTTTTTCAAGTCATTGTTGTGAAAATGCTGAGTTTTCTACTCTGGGACCGTGAGATTAGATGTGATCTGATCAAAGACGTGCGCGTTTCATGTGGAAACTAAGAATCCACAACATCTAGACAACAATTTTGGCTTTAAAATGCGTTTTCGGCTATTGACAAACTCACAGAGGTCCCACGATTATGCTAACATTCTTGTAGCGGTAACTCGTTTGGTACAAATCTGTCTGCGTCGTCCGTTTTTTCGTCCGTTTTTTCGTCCGTTTTTACCACCTATTACCTGTTTACTTCTTCAGTTCAGGCCTCAGCATGTTTTAGGCAGTGCAGCAGTGAAAAGGGTCCCCACAACATGTGCCAGGTTCTGATTTTATGTTCCGGAAGATGCAACATAATATTTTTGTTACTGTAACTTGTTGTACTATTATTAAGTTTATTAATTTTCACACAATTAAGGAAGTGTATATGCACGTCTGTTGTGACATTAGAATTAAAAACATTGTGTAAAATGTCACCACAGAAAAGATCCTAACACTAAAACCTAATTATACTGTTTTTATTGACCCATAACAAACACAATGTTATCTTGAATATCGGACGGTAGCTAACAATTATTTCCATTTTTAATCAATGTTTTAAGTGTTTTCTACGTTTTTATTTAACTCATTTGATTCATTTAATATCGCAAGACGGTGAAAAAATTTGCCCAAAACCACAAAATGACAACGATCCTGACCACAAACCAAAGAGGAACAAATAAACCAGAGCATGAAACACATCCCCTGGAGCACCAGACCACAAGGAAGCCCTAAATGAAGCACCTGTAAGGTGAAAAGTATCGGTCCCAGCGTTGAACCTTGTGGAACTCCGCAACTGAATTTAGCCTCTAATATTGTCTAACATGAGCAAATTGTAGTCTCTATTGTAAAACAGGGTATCCGCGGGGTCTTAAAAAGTCTTAAATCCAATCATTTGAATTTAAGGCCTTAAAATGTCTTAAATTCTCCTAAAATCTCATAAAAGTTCTTAAATACAGTGTTGAAAGTTCTTAAAAATCTATTAACGTTACTTTTATTTAAAAACATGCATAAAAAAATTTCTATTTTTGAGGATGCAAAACAGAACTACAACACGGAACTAAAGTAGGCCACCTGTGCAAATATTTGGGCTCCAATTTTCCTTCATGTCTTTTGCACTTTTTTGCCAGTACGGATTTGAAATGGGTCTAAAATTGTATTCATTGTGGTCTTAAAAAGTCTTAAATTTGACTTGTAGAAACCTGCAGAGACCCTGTAAAAACATCACTGTGAGCACATAATCCTGTTCCCAAAACCACAAAAAGAAAACGGTCTTATCAACAAACCAAAGCTATAACAGTTTAACAAAAAAAACTGAACACGAAACACATCCTCTAAGTGTCTAAATAATTAAGTTAAATTGTATTCCTACAGCACCAGACCACAAGGAAGCCCCAAATGAAGCATATGCAAGGTGAAAAGTATCGGTCCCAGCGTTGAACCTTGTGGAACTCCGCCACTGAATTTAGCCTGTAATATTGTAGCATATAACCCTGTTGTGTTAGCTGTGTTGCTGCGTTGCCTCCTCACCCTTGGTGTCGTTGAGCGGGTCCATGTGTCTGTAGATGTAGCCCTCCAGGTAGGCGTGGAAGCGCGGCGTCGGGGGGAAGAAGGCCAGACAGATGGCCATCAGCTCCCAGCCTCGCTCCAGGCTGTCGTAGCGGAAGTTCTCGGTGGTCTGACGACACAGCTGGATGTAGAGCTCGTCGCGGAGGCCCTGGTTGCTCCACCCTCGCACCACGATCTGAAGGAGAGACGAGCAGAGAGAGGCGTGAGTTCGACTATGTAAGTGTACGAGTTCTGAAATGATACAGTACAAGTGTTTTGTGCCGTAGATCAGACGATGAGTTACAGGAAAGCACTTTCAAATAATGAATACAAGGCTTTTAAGAGATTATGTTGAGGCAGCTGATTTATCTACGTGTTGTTGTTGTTGTTTATTGATGGATTATTTAAGCACCGTCTGGACGCTCAGAGTGTAAATACCTTGGAGATGATCATAATAGATGCTCAGTGAGAATGGAGCGGGGGAATTTATCAGTATTGAATATTTCACTTTGTTTAATCATTGTTTTTTAATGTTTTCTTCCATACTACACATCAGAAATACAGAGTATTAGCAGGGATTTAGCATTTTGTGGGTCATCTCAAGGACATTTGTCGTCAATTTACACTTACTTCCCTCACAAAGGCATACAAAAAACATAGTTTTGTCCCTTTAAGGCTACTGTAGACCGTTTCTACGGCAACAAAAACCACAATGACCATTAGTCTCAGCTGATTATACACTAATGCAAATATAATTGTAGTTATTATGATGATATTACGGTAGATATGATCCTTTGGTCTGTGATTTATTCCCAAACTATTATAAAACTCCATGTTTGAGCCGGTTAATCGGAGCTCATTTCCACCCCCCAAAAAAAACCATGTACGGCTGTGTGTGATGAGGTGATTTCAATGTTTTTATTATAGTTCTGCGGCGGCGAAGCGTGAAGACCACAGGCCACTGTGTTTACTGAGGTTTAAAACATAAAAGTACGCTGTTTTCACCACTGCAAAGTCTGTCCGTCCATCTGTTTAAAAGACTGTCCGGTCTTTTTTTTCGTTCCTCTGTCGATTATCGGTGGACGATTGTGGGTGAGCGTCGTGGGCGTCAGACGTTTCCCATCACGACGAGTGCGATTTTTATATAAAAGGAAAACATCCATCATCTTGCGTGTTAAGCGCGTTAACACGCTCAGCGTGGGCGTTCAGTGCACATGATGTTTTATAAACGAGGCTCTCTGTGTTATTTTAGAAAAACGCTTCCTCTCAAAGTGGCGGCGTGAACGAGGAGGAGGAGGACGCTCATTATGATTGTTAAAGGTTCCATATGTAAGAATGTGGCCAAAAACGGTTACTACATTCAAATTCAAAAATACAGAGGTCATTTAGGTTTCGTTTTCAGACGTAACTGGCAACCCGTGGTTGCTCGGCAGCTGAGACTTTACTGACTGCAATGATAGCGGTAGGTGGCGCCACATGCCAAAACATGATTTCAAAACATAAACATGATTTGCAGTCTGCAAAATATATTTTTTAATGCAAATATTTTGTCTGTACTGTTGTTGTTGGTGAGTTCAGTTTGTTATATGAACATTATTCCTGAGTCTCTGTGACATATTAGGAGGATTTTATGGCCAGTTGATTTGATCACCAGATTTATTACATAATGCACCTTTAAGTCTGGGGTCTCGTCCACACGGAAACAGAACTGTTGTTTTTTTTACACGGCATCGTGAATGCGTAGTTAATACTGTAGTGACACAGAAATAACCGACGAAGATGACGACAGCTAAGCGAAAGGGCGTGGCAAATTATCTTAAAACTGCGTTCCGTGACAGTCTTTCGCTCTCGGACGACATTGCTCCCGGTAGCCAGAAGCACAACAACCTTGCGTAGCGACCCCTACTGATCGGGCGGGAAATCGCAGTGTGTATCCGGCACCACGACGGAGAGCTATGAAGGCTGGAAGAGTCTCTGTGGTGATGCAGTCGTAGAAGTATAAGGTGGCCTTAAGACGGGCAATCGGACAACTTGCGGATTGAGTCCGAGTATCCATGTGAAGGAGATGTCTGACTCCGCCCTCTGTAGGTGGCGCTGTATAAAGCTACTCTCTATAAGCTAGCGTGTATTGAATCAGTTTCCTGTTGACCTTTACGTCACAGAAAAGCAAACACTAAATGGTGCTGTGGTTCGTTGTGGTTTGTTTCGTACCTGCTGTACATGTTCATCGTGACACAAATTAGACCGAGCCTGGCTCTTGTTGTCTTGCCGAAGATAGAACGTTTATTTAGGGAAAGGCCAAAGATGGGGAAACTGGCAAAACTAGGACTTGAGTGCTGGACGTGATTTGACTGCACTAACTGACTCCCATGTGTGCTGGGCCCTTAAGTTTCTCAAATGCAGCCACTGCATCACAGTTGGCACGACCATCCATCATCCGTCCTAAATGACCCGATTACAACGCGAGTTAGGAGTAGGACGGTTTACACCTGGCATTAAAAACGTCTCCCGTGACCACATGAGATCGAATCTGGCCTCCATCACTCTTTATACAAATACACTCTGGGCTCGCTGCAGAGCCCTGTGCGAGGATGGAGACGTTTCTTAGCTAAACTCTTAGCGGTGGATCACTCGAATCTTGCGTGGATAAAGAACGAGTATAGAACTAATGTGAATTGCAGGATACTTTGATCATTGATGCTTCGAAACGCAACATCTGCTTGTACGGACAAAATTCTGTGAGTGAGGATGAGGATGTCAGCCTTTTTTTAGAGGGTGGACTCTCCGAAATGTCTGCATCCAACACAGAATGGATAATTTCTCTATGTGCAGTTTTATCCTCACATCCATATATGACACATACATCTTTATGACGAGGATCGAGTACAGTCGTGATGAAATACACGAGATCAGAGTAGATCTTAGTAAAACGTATTTGACAGATTCTCAAGAGCGCACTTTTCATTGTTTTCACTTAGGTGAGCTGAACTCATTAGTTAACTGCTTAAAAGAGCGAGAAGAGAGTTCTGTCACGGGGAGTTCATAATCTGCTCTGCGCTGCAGCCAAGTTTCGCTTTAGCGCAAAGAGACTTTCCAGCATTTAATAGGTGCTGTTCCACCGTGTCCTCGCGTCTTGTTGGAAACGTTTTATTGGTGTTCCAAACTGATCTTTTGCGGCCAGCACGCGCCTGTCTTTACCCACGCGTCGCCACAACATCGTTTCGTGGTAACCAGGGGAAACTGGAGGAAAAATATGGCGTCTTTTGGGCGTCCTGCCTAAAAGTAAGGCGTCTAAAAGCCTGATGTCAGCTGAGGACACGTTCAGGACAAACTGGTAGGTCTTCAGACCTTTTCTTCGAGTAATTCACCCGCGATCAGACCGATCTCGATGTTAGTTAAACCAGGTCTGGAGCGGAGTTTAATGTGGTGATTTACCTCCAGAGCCACAGCGAGGGGGTCGATCTTGGAGCGACGGTCGCCCATGAAGGTCTGCACCAGCTTGAAGATGTCCACCGCCTCCTTCTTCACCAGGCGGTCCGAGGTCATGATCATCGGCTTCTTGATGGGTTCGCTGCTCCAGGCCAGCATGTTGGCGATGGACACTTTCCTTCTAAAAAGACCCTGAGGAGAGAGGAAGAAATGAGGTAACGTCTGCATTTTACCCGATCCTCCACTGCACTCTTAGAAATAAAAGAGCTAAGTAGAACCATATAAGGTTCTTCGGCTTGTCCTCATACAAGAACCCTTTTTGGCTCCAGGACCTGGAACCCTTTTGGAGGGTTCTACCAGGAACCCTTTTAAAACCCTTTATCCAGGAAATGGGTTTTAAAGGGTTCTCCGGATCAAAATGGTTCTTACCATTTTGCTTACATTAGTGTTACCAAGAACCCTTGAAAAACCCTTACTTCGGGGAAAGGGTTTTTCAGAAGCAAATGGTTCCAGGTAGAACCTCAGCCCTTGTAGAAGGACCGTTGTGGAACCCTTATTTCTAAGAGTGTAGGAACCTTCCTAGACCTAGTGCTGCATTCCATTTGTAGTCGGAATTGGGAATTTCTGAGGTCACAGATACGGATCACCAATCTGGGAACAGTGCTAACCTCTGTTCCACCATGACGTTGATATTTCCTCCTCAGATTGCTCACATTTTATTACGCTAATGTATGAATTTTCAACAAATCAACAAAAATAAACCTCCACAGCTTGTTTTTAAATGTTCCACCTTCAGAATCACATATTTGAAGCTGTCAATAACATTAGCTTTGATTAAAAATGGATGTTTTTCCTCCTAGTCAATTATCGTTAAAGGACAATCTCCAGTTCAGATCCATCGAGTCAAAGATTAGAATCTTTAAAGCATATTAATAATTATTGTTACTGTTGAGCGGTCGTAAAAAAAAAAATAATCGATGGACACTGTGGTGTTTTTTTATTTTTTTTTTATGAACCTGTTGGACTTTATTGACTTAACCATTACGCCGGTACGGCTCCTCGTAAGGGTCAAAGGTCAATATGTTGAAAATGTCAATATTTACAGTGTCATCAGTAATTCAGAGGAAAATCTGTCAACATTATGTACACAGTTTGTGTTTGTGTGAGTGTACATATTTGTTACCTTCTTTTGGGACCTTTTTAACATTTATTAGCTCATGTGAACACGTATTACATCCATAATTTGATTCTTCCGTTCATACTAAGGACCAGGACATGTGACATCACTACAACTACGTGACTCCGGATTCTTAAAATGAGTCTCTAACGCTAAACTTTCAAAACAGAGGCACACATGCGCAGTACGCTGGTTATTTGTAACACCGCTAGCTATTTTTTGTATAATCTACAATTTAATCCTGATTGGTCATAATCCTATTTCAGATATCATCAATTCCCCTGGAATAACGACCTGACACAACCTCCACCAAGGCTTTAACGCTTTGCCACGTGAGTGTGTTACATACTGGCTCTTTAAATTTGTATTCTTTTATTTTGATCCACTTAATCCAGAAGTCTCAAAATCACTGGACCGTAGGTCAGAAACGTAAATATTTAATCCAAAAATCTTATATATATTTATCAAGTGTCACTATTAAACTAAAATGACCTGGAGGTGGGGGGGGGGGTCACTCGGTGTCTAATCTGATCAGGAGGGGCACATTTTGAAGGAAAAACAACTCCTCAGAAAGGGTGGAGCTTAAAATTGACAATAGTTTTTGACAATATTTCATGGAATTTCAAAATAAAAGCATTTCTTTTGATAGACAGCTGTGATTTATGATGCAAAATGAAACGAAGCAGAGAAATAGAACTTTTTTAAGTGATTGAGGGGATTGAGTCCGAGTCCTCTGCTCATACACAGCAGATTAACTTTTAGCTGAGTCATGTTTTGGGCTGTGTTTTTCTTCTTCTTGCTGTTACGCAGTTGGAGAATTCAGTCTTTGAAATTCGCTTAGTATCAGCACAAACGTGACGTTGAGGTGTAAAATGATTGATACTCGAGGTTGTGATGTCGTTATATGGACTTTGGCGCCACCTGCTGCTCTCTGTGTTCACCAAACTTATTTTATTGTAATTCTGTCGAATTTGCGATAAATGTTACACGAGGACCAAAGCCGTTTCTTGCTATATGCGGACTATGCAGCTGCATAGGGCCCCGCAGCCACCAGGGGGCCCCCCAAACTGCAAGTTAAGACTCATATTATATTATATTTCTGAGAATTAAAAGTACCTGTCTTTATTTGCATGTATTGGATGCATTCATTATGCATATATTTGCAAAGCATGTAAGTGTTTGTGGGGTAATCAGAAAAAGTTAGGAATCTAGGGGCCCCCAAATAGTATCTCGCATAGGGCCCCCAAACAGCTAGAAACGGCCCTGATGAGGACTTAAAATGTGGGACATACGAGCTGAAACTGATAAGTGCACTTAACGTGGAAGTGAGGACGGAGAGAGAGACGGTGACATCACTGATTAGACGTTTGTGTGTATGATGTCACACACACACACACACACACACACACACACACACACCCTCCTCAGTACCTGTGTGTGTTTGTTGAAGTGCTTGGACGCCCAGTTCTCGATGTCGGTCTCCGAGGACGGCTTCCTCAGGGTGAATTCGGGGAAGATGCCACAGCTGGCGCTCGGCATCATATTCCTGGCATTTCGACTGGCTTCAAACTGAGCGCAGGCTCCGAGGTCCTCGGACTGACGAGAGAGCGAGGGAGAGAGAGACAGAGGGAGCTGAAAGTTAGTGTGGCAGAGATTAACACTGACGTGTTAATGCGTCAACATCCACAAGGTTATTCCACAGCAACAAAGAGTCCATTTATTCTCCAAAATGGGAAAAAATAAAAAAGCGACGGATCGACAACGACAAAAAACACACAGGGAAAGCGAAGCTCACGCCGTCATTATTTATACACGCAGTCTTTTTAAGACCTTTTGTAAGATATTTTAAAAACATGATCATTAGAGACAAACAACATGGAACAAATGCTAATGTTGATCCTTAATGAGCACTTTAAGCACACTTTTATTCCAAAAATCAAGGGTAAACTTTTCGGGGGGATTTAATGCGATTTAAAATATGTAAATGTGTATTCTCAGACACTCGGTATGAGGATAAAAAACCTGAATTACATTAAGAGAGGAGGGGAGAAACACAATGCTGCTGTTTAATTATGACACAGTTCACGCAGGTGCAACAACAACACACATTTATCCACTGGACTGTGTGTGTGTGTGTCTGTGTGTGTGTTGTTAGGTGTTACTCATGTTGTGAGGACCTTAATCTGTTCACACAGTCACATTATGGGGATAAAAGTATTCAATTTTATGGTGAAGTCGTTAAAATTTAGGTTAGTTTGATTAAGTTTCCAGGACATGAAAGTAATGTAAAACAGACTCTGTGTGTGCAAGTGTGTGTTCTTTAGGACATTTTTCTGTCATAAACACTGACCTTGTCAGGACCAGTGGTCCTCATGGAGACCTAAACCCTGGTCCTAATGAGGCAGAACCTCGTTTCTGAGTAAACTGGTTAACTTTAGGACTAAGATTTGGGTTGTGGTTATGGTTTAAAGTGAGGATAACGCTTTGTTTAGACTGATGGGTATGAAGTGTGTGTGTGTGTGTGTTTTTCCTGTTTTTGGGTATAATTACTGACTTTAATTACAGACCAAAAACCTGTCCGAATAACCTAATGAGGCAAAACATCACTTTGAAGCACAGTCTAATCAAAAACGTGAGTGTGTCATCATTTTTTAGTGAACGGGGGGTTTTATATATAGCTCCCATGAGCTTAAAACACAGATTTTCTCTATGGACTTTGGTGCAGGAGTGAAGAACTGACACAGACTTTACTTTACAGTCAGAAAAGACTAAGAAATATATTTTTAAGCGCCTGTCTCTTTAAATGCAAATGAGACAAGGGAAACTACGTCAGCGCCACCGAGGCTAGCTGCAGCTAACAGCAGTTAGCATTTGGAAAAGCGATCGTTTGCCGACACTAGCCGGCACATTGCCGTCATATATAAAATTTAGTAATGGGCTTCAACGCTAACGTGCATTAACGCATGCCGTGTTTCCATGATGACTGAGAGGAAAAAAATGCGTGTTTACGTGACTCCCAACTGTTAAAATGAGTCTCTAACGCTAAACTTTCAAAACAGAGGCACACATGCGCAGTACGCTGGTTATTTGTAGCACCGCTAGCTATTTTTTGTTTAATAAACAGACCGCTCCAGTTCGACTGTAGGCGTGCTAACGGCGTTAAAGGAGCTAACGGTGCCTGGACGCCGGTGTCACGGCACGTAAACATGACGTCATGCGTGTCTTTTTACGGTCAGTCGTCATGGGAACGCACTAATAAATGTATTCACTGGACACAAGTAAATCCTCTGAGGCTGGAAGTTCATGTAGAACTCTGTGCTGCACTGTGCAGCCAAGAATAGAACACTTTGCGGACACTCTCCCGGATACTCTTGCCCTCGCCTGCACTCTCGTGTTTTTTAGGGACAAAGCGGAGTTCCGCGAGACAAAAATTCCAGCAATGTCTTATTGTGACGTCGCAAGTCAACATCGCGTGTTTTATCCCCTCTACTTAAACTGAGGAGTACCACAAAAACATATTTTTTTAACTCTTTGCCTACTCATAGGACCTCCAGAGTCCCAAATATAAGTATGAAATGATTAAAAAGTTGATTTTGCATAACATGCAGCAGTACCTGTGAGGGGTGGAGGTACGGCTCAGGAGAGGCCAGGTTGGTCTGCACAGAGAGGCTCTTCTCCAGTAGGGCCTGAGGAAAGCCCAGCCGGTCAAACGTGCTGCGCTTCCAGTGGTGTCCGTCGCTCTGCGCCAGCGCCTCGTCCTCGCTGAACGCCCTCACCACCGGCCCCGGCAGCGGCAGAGGCATCGCCCCGTCGCTCTCGTAGCCGTCCTTGGAGCTGCCGCTCTGCGCCACCCCACCGCCCTGGCCCGAGTCCCAACTGCTCCTCTGCTTCATCACCTGCTGGGCCTCCCACGCCAGCCGGGCCTGGGCCAGCATGGCCTCCGACGCCGTGCCCGTCAGCTCGCCCTCCGGACCGCCGCAGTACGCCAGCTCCTGGGGGAGCGACGGCTTGCGACTCTTGCGTTTGCGGTTCCCGCCGGGTGAGAAAGCCCCGGGGCCTCCTGTGGAGGACGAGGAGAGTGAGTGGGTCTGGCTGGACGTCCAGGATATGGAGTCCTCGTAAAGCAACCTCTGGCCTCCCTCTCCGCCCTCCCCGCTGTAGTCCAGCAGGAGGCGGGGGTCCCTGATGAGGGACTGGCTGTGCTGCAGAGTGTAGGACCCCCCGTACGAGCCGCTGTAGCCCCCCGTGGTGCCGTAGCGCAGCAGGCGGTCGGCGGTCTTGAAGCGAGGGCTGGAAGACGACTGCTCCACGTACACCAGCTGCTTCACGTACTCTTTGCCCACAGGACTGTACTCAAGACTTTGGGTCTTGTCCGGACACTTCTGCCTGGTCAGAACCAGCTGGCCATAGGGCGATTGGCTCTGTTTGGGGGAGTGGTACAGGGGGGCCGAGGACTTTCGAGCCGGAGACCTGCCAGTGCCGTAGAACGAAGACGAGTCGGTGAGCTGCATGTCGGTGGGCGGCTCCTCGTAGATGGGAGGGGGCTGGTACTCTGACGGCGGCTCCTCATACAGCGGGGGTTCGTAGGCGTAGCGCGGCGAGGGCGGCTGGGAGTCCGCTGACGAGCGCCGGTGCGTGCCGGTTCCGCCGAGCTCGGCCCGCTTGAGGAAGGGCGACTGGCGGCGTTCGGTGTAGAGGACGGGGGAGCCGTCGGGCTCTGTGGGCGCGTTTCCTCCAGAGGAACGCCGGGTTCTCGAGGCAGTGCCCCCTCCAGGGGGAGCGACGCCAGGGGTTGGGGGGTCACAGGGGGAGTAACCATTGCCCTGGTGGGCCAGGAAACTGGGCTCTCTGTCGGTCACCTTGATCAACATCCGCTCCTTTGTACCAGTGTTCCACCTGAAGGGAGAAGTCCTGAGAAGAGAGGTAATGAAAGAAGCTTTTTAACCATCTGTACCAACTGCTATAATCCCATATATGCCAGAATATCACTGTGTTTTAAAAACAAGTAGATGGAACTCAATTTGGTCCAGATTGCCCCAACATAAATGCATACAAATTGAAAATTAACCACTGGAAAGAGCACTCCACAGTTTATATAACCTGCTGGTTTGGTAACAGGAGGTATTGATGCATTATCAATGGTGTTTGGCTGCCAGCAGTGAAAGAAGATTAAACAAACAAAAGGCTCAGGCTAATAAAATCTATTCCTGCCTTTATCTTAAAAATGTGTTCTTTATCGCTTTATCCCATAAACTTCACAGCCGTTTCCAGCTGGAAACTGAAGTTTCTGCGCCGCTCGCGCTCCCACACCAAACCCCATAGAGAAAAACAGCGTTTTTTTTGTTGCTCACAGGGACGCAGCAGCAGCTGCTGGTTTACCGCGTATCGCCTCGTTCAGGAGGTTTATATCGCTTTGGTAAATCTGAACAAAGCATTTTTACTTTAACACTGAAGTCACAAAATGACACGTTCTGAACTAATAGATGGAGACAATTGTGAATTAACAACTCATACGTGCTATGGTGTAAAATCAGTGGTTTTCTCTATGGGCTTTGGTGCAACTTCAGTTTAACTGCTGTAATTACAATTCTTATGATATTGTTAAATGGCTCTAAACTTTTTCACCCCATGCATACTGTAAATCAGAAATCCCCTTCATTTTCATAACATGTAAAGCGGTAAGCAAATTAGGAAAATCTGCACTGTGATGTTCTCTGAGAACACACATCCTTCTGATCCGAGCTTTGTTTTAAACCAATGTTTACCTTCGTTCGTTCTAGTGTGTTTAAGAAAACCTCACGTGTGTCACTTTCAGCCCACGACATGACTCCAAATCAAAGCGTGGAAGTTTATCAGGTTAGCATTTCCAGAGCAACACTCATATATTATAGATGAGACGAAAAACTGAGCCAAGACTCGATGTCAAAAACCACATCCTACATCGAACCAGCACAGGTGCATCATCATCATCATCATCACAGAGAAACCTGAGACACTGACACCACAACAATACAACCGACACAACGTACTTGAGCCCAAGCCGAGATCATCAAATATGGGAAACAATCGTGACTGAAATAACAACATCAGTCGTGACCAGAGCAAATCTAAGCATAATTTAGCTAATTTACAGTCTTTTCTGTCTATTTCAGATCAAGCATCTTGACATTTGACACTGCCCTCTAGAGCACATGTGTCAAACTCAAGGCCCGGGGTCCAGATGTGGCCCGCCACGTCATTTTATGTGCCCTGTGAGTGATCAATTGGTCTTAAAAATCTGTGTTAAAATAGGTCTATGCTGCTTTAAGGCGTGTGTTGACCATAAAGTACATTTCCCACAATGCACGGCGATTCCGTTACCTGCGTTATCACAGTGTATCATATGCATCATGCGAGTAGTACAGAAAGTTATTTCCCAATATGTTACCGAGTAGTTACCTTTAGTTTACGTTATATTTGGTTACATTTAGTTACATTTATTCTGTATGACAGTTACATCTGGCCCTTTGAGGGTCACCATTATGCTGATGTGGCCCTCAGTGAAAATGAGTTTGACACCCCTGCTCTAGAGGAAGTATGTACAGTAGTGATCAAGATAAAACGGACATAAATGGACCTTGAAAGTTTGCTGTATTTCCAAGTTAAAAAGTCTATTTTTTTTCCCATTATCTGAAAAATACCTGTACTGCATATTTTCTTGGGAGAACTCGACATTGACTGACATTTGCATCTGATGTTTCTTTTTTTCCCCGTTGGGAATAGCAACTGTCGAGCAATTAATTCACTTTTTCATGCCTCCGTTCGTCCGTCTGTCAATCACATCGTATCTGTCAAACTTTCAACCTGTCAAATATCTGTCAAACACGGCAGGCGACCTGTGCTGCACTCCTGATAAATCATTAACCAAACAAACTATTGATAATTGACTATCAGCAAATACAGCGATTCTCAAATGTCTGACCGTTACACCAACAAGGAACTGTAATGAAGTATTCAGATACGCATACAGTACTTTAATATGGGGTTGGACCAACACGTCCACTCTTCTTGGAAGACTTTCCTCAAGATTTTGAAGTGTTTCTATGTGAAATTAGGGATAATGAAGCTTATGTTATCCCTCGACTACTCAGATCATCGAAGGATTGTCGTTGGTGGAATGACCTACTGACCGCTACCAGAACAGGGGTAGAGCGTCCTTGTCTACACTCTTAGAAATAAGGGTTCCAAAAGGGTTCTTCTACAAGGACTGAAGTTCTACCTGGAACCATTTGCTTCTGAAAAACCCATTCCCGAAGAAAGAATTTTTCAAGGGTTCTTGGTAACACTAATGGTTCCAGTAAGAACCATTTTGATCCAGAGAACCCTTTAAAACCCCTTTCCAGAATAAAGGGTTCTTGGTGGAACCCTCCAAAAGGGTTCCAGGTAGGTATCATCTTAAAACCAACTGACAACCTTATAACTCGACTGACAAACGGATCGTAATAAATAATCGTGACGTAAATGTGTTCTTCTTCTTCTTTTTTTTTTGGAGTTGACAGACTGGACGCAGCTTTCGCGTTATTCTGCCCCCTACAGTCTGAAGACGTATCTGCATTTAAGGGGTGTCCCATTTCTAAGTGACAAAATAACCCTCAACACTTGGTTTTGAGGGCCAGTTAAGATTAAGGGTTGAGCTTGAGGGTTAAGATTGGAATTGGAATTGTCCCTAAGGGTCAGGTTGAGGTCTTTGTGGGACTCTGAAGTTCTTCCACACCAAACTCAAACCATGTCCTCGTTGTGTTCACACAGGACGTCTCAATCATGCTGGAGTAGAAGAGGACCTTCTCCAGACTGTTGCATTGTCCAAAAATGTCTCTGTATGCTGAAGCGTGAAGATCGTCCTTCATTGGAGATAAGAGGTCCAAGCACCTGAATTCAGGTGAGACCAGACACTTCATTATTATTTATTACTGTATATTATTGAGTTTTTTTAAATTTATTGTCACTTCTACTAACAAACTACTGTGCATGTGCTGCGTGTAACTGTCGTTTATAATGTCGGGACACACACGGTCGCACGGATAATCGACAAACTAATCACCCGACAGCAGCCTTTGGCAACAACAGACCTTTACTTCATCACCTCGCATTCACTGAGCGGGGCCTTCACACTGCTGCTTGTTTGTCAGACAACCAGAGGGAGGAAGAGGAGGAGGAAGAGGAAGAGGAGGGAAAACAAGTGGTGAACTTGGCCAGAGGAAGGGAAGTGTGAAATCGATTGCAGCGATGGCCGGCGTCCATTTCTAGACACTTCCACGCACTGATCCCTGGAGCCGCTGCTCAATAGTGGCAGTGAAAGTGTTTGTATATATTAATATGCATATGTGTGTGTGTGTGTGTGTGGGAGAGAGAGTGTGGAAAACGAAGAACAGCATGATTCACCATTTCACGCTTCCTCCGTCTCCGTCCGTCCGTCCACAGCTTCCGTCCGTCCACCACGTGTCAATCACGTTCTTATTTTTCCGCCCCTGACCTTCTGCTTCTCCGTCTTTCTCGCGTTATTTCTTTAAATTATTCACGATTGTTTGACCTTCAAATCAATTCCTCACACTCTTCGCGATGTTCGCCTCGTTCACAATCTGTCTCCGTCTGTCTCTTCTTCAACTGCAAACCCACTTCGCGTTGCTTGATCACAGGTGTGTGAGTGAGCGGTGGTTGTGCCGCAGATTAGCGCAGATTAGAGGACGTTTACAGTCACAGTGAGGACATCTGTCAGCACAGAGGCAAATGAAATTCAAATACATACAAAACATGAGGGTTTGATACATGTTTGTACTTACAGGTCACATGTTTGGGAATCAGTGACATCTAATGGTGAGACTCCAGATTGCATTATTACTATTTTTTTTATTTTTTTTATTTTTATTTTAAAGTTGATGTATGAGTCTGGTTTTATGCTTCAAAATTCTGCTTTCAAATTTAACTTCTGGCTTCTTTGTCCAATTCTTGTAGAAATATGGTGGCACAAAATGGCAGACTGTGTTTAAGCTAGTGCTGGGCGTGCTAACGGCGTCAACATTAACGTACAACAAGTTTCCATGACGACGTGGACTCCCGATTGTTAAAATGAGTCTCTAAAGTAACGCGAAACTTTAAAAACAGACGCGCACATACGCAGTACGTGGCACGCTGGTTATTTGTTAGCGCTGCTCTTTTCCTTTAATAAACAGTTTGACTGTAGGCACGCTAACAGCGCTAAAGGAGCTAACGGAGCTAACTGGTAAACGGTGCCAGGACTCTGGTGCCGCGACACAGGAACATGGCGTCATGCGTGTCTTGTTCCGGTCAGTCGTCATGGAAACGCTTTAGCCGTTAGCATGCCCAGCACTAGTTAAATCCCCACCCTTGTCTAAAATAAAATGCCTATAATAGGCTTATTCTGAGGCTAGCTATGCAATAGCATTATAATATTATGAGTTAATTGCAAATGTAATATAATGAAATACAGTATCGATCGTTTGGTTTTCCCCATGTCTTTGTTGTCAGTATTGCCAGTGCTTTTACTTTGAAAAACAAAAACAGGAAGTGTTGGATTTGTGGTATATTATATCCGAGTGGTTTCTCCAACAGCAGCCTTTATAAATGGACAGCTTTGTCACTGACTGACCGAGTTCCTGTTTTATTTTGGTAACCGTCCCGCTTTCCCATTTCAGATCATTTACTTCCTGTGCCCTGATTACTCGACCCCGCCCTTATCGTTTGCACCTGTCTTTTGTTTTCCTCCTTCCCTTTCAGGCCTTTTGCCTGTTTCCTCACCCACTAAAGACACTTGTTTTATCCACTTACACTCACTCTGCTGTCGGGTCACTCCCTACTGAGTCCATCACAGACCTTTTTGTTTGTTGTTTTCAGCAGCAAATTCACTGGGTCGAGACGCCAATGTGAGCAAAACAAAACCAGAGGAAGGAGAAAGAAAGTGACACCACGGACACGAAGCAGTGGATAATGTCATTGAAATCAGACGATGGAGTAAATCCTGACAAACTTACATGGACGTACGCTGTTCTGGAGTTTCTTCTACCAAGTATCTGAAGGCTCGTTCTACTTAAGGTAAGATAACACACTCCCTGACTTTCTTCTAAAATGTATTATTTATGGATCATGATCAAATAAAAGTTGAAAATGGGGAGCTGTCACGTACAGGACTGGTGATCAACAGTGCTTTTGCGATGGAATTCAACGTATATAAAAACTCTAAAACCATGTTAACGTATAGGACGAGTTTACCTGGTCGGTAAATTGGTAGAACAGGTCATTCTCTAACCAGATAATCTGAAAACAACCTCAATCTGAAGCATCTCTAATCCAGTTTGACTGTGGTAACCAAGAGTTTGTAAAACCATTCCAGATTTACCTTTTTCAAATGTATCATGATATATGTTTATATCAATATTTATCTCACTAAAGGCTTCACCTTACATAAAATAACACATTGGTTTTCATTTTATACGCTGAAAAGACTCGTAGATAACGTTATAATCCAACACTTTTATGGAACCGTTCCATGGGAAATGGGGAGTATTTGGCTGAGTAGAGATTGTGAATCTCTATTTAAACGTACGTACACATTTGACTACACCGTGGCCGCTGTGCCAGCAGCATGTGAGTGATCTATGAATGTCTGTTAATGAGTGCGAATGGCAAATCTGTAGTGAAAGGCACTTTGAGCAGCGGTCATCGAGCCCAGAGAAGTGCCGTATAAATACAAACCGTTTACCATAAACAAGAAGCAGTTGTTGGCTTAGTGACAGAGAAATATGATAAACAAGGAACGGCAAACCGAGTGGAAAACCGAGACTCCGCATCCTCCGAGAACCAACCCCAGCAAAGCTAACTATCTTCCTGTCCTCGCTGGTATCACTTCAGCAGACGAATGAATCCTTGCATTTTAAAGGTCACATAGAGTGGTCCTGTTGCACATATATGTTAGTTATGGAGGTCTACTTACATACATTAACTTGTTTTTATGCTCAAAAACCTCCTAGTTGCTGTAAACGAGCCAAAAGAAATCCTCTTTTCTGACGCTGTTCCCCAGCCGCGATATTTCAGACATAAATCTCACACCCAGAAGACAGAGTGTGTTGTGATTGGCCAATATCCGGAAGTGACATATTCAGCCCACCCGCTCTCAGAAGCGCAGCTTCCCCCTCTGGAACGGTGGATGCAGTGCTCCTCATTATCAAAACATTGTTTTAACAATGTTTAAAAATAGCTTCTTCACGACTCCCCGCCACAGTCCCTTTGACGACCTTTAGACCCAGAGTCAGACCCAGAGTCAGAAGACACTGTCGCTCGTGAAACACCTCCACAACGGACGTTATTCTTCTTCTGCGGTTCAATGTACCCAACCGGATGTACCCGGACAAGCGCCCGGAGCAGGACGATCTGCTGTTCCGGAGAACCGTTAACCGGACCGGGTTTTCTCAGAGATCTCGCTGAGCCCGAGATTACAATAAAACACAGCGTTCTCAGCAATGGCAGAACTGTTTGTTTAGAACCTTCAGGGCTTCTTAAACAAGGTAATGATGCAGATACACACTAAAAAACAGCGTTAATTGGAACTTTAATTGGTCTAGGTCCGCTTTAATTCCTGGCACCAAAAACACCCAAGAAAAAATCTAATTTTTTTGAAACAAAAAATTGACAAAAGTTAACAAAATTTTGGGGAAAAAAAGAATGACAAAAGTTTAAATATAACATTTGAAAAAAAAAAACATTGACAAAAGTTGAAAGTTGAGCTTGATGATGAGCTGACAATTTATTTGAATCAGCAGTTTTTGGAGCAGGGCAACATGTAAACCATGGCATGGCTGTGTTTCCTGAGGACCAGGGTTGGTCTAATGGACCTGGACTATGAAACACAGACAGGATTATGGAAAGACCGTGGTTTAACTCGTCCCCTTTGGACAAACAGAAATTTGTGACTTAATTAAAAACGTCATCTGCGTATTAAGTGATTGTGAAGCGGCTAAATGTTCTGTCAAACACACTATGGGGATTTGACAGTGCATTAAAAGTCCTGGAGTTAAACATCATACAGAGACCTGAGTGAGTGAAGTGACCTGAGCCTGAAGTGATGACTGAGATTTTCTTTTGTGCTTCTGCCTCATTTAACGGTCGGGGGAGGAGGGAGGAGGGAGGAGGAGGAGGGAGGAGGAGGGGGAATTGATTCATCACGCACATTATTTTCTGACGCCGAGAGCTTTTGCAAGACGCAGCACAAACTTGATGTTTGATGAAGCCGTAATTAAGACCGCACACGGAGTTCAAGGTTAGTCCACGTCCCACGAGTGTCCACGCGTTTCACTCTGAGGCAGAAACTTTCAATAATTCAGAATCCGAGAACAAGAAAACTCCGTTAAAACAATCAATACTGTTCTTCTTCTTCTAGGAAGCAGGTATATTGTAATACTGTAATGCTACTGTATACAGAAATACATCGTCTGCACTCAGTGAATCACTCAGAGTCGTCCTGACGCAGCTGCTCTGAGATATTTTAGTCTCAAAAATACAAAACTACATCCAAGATTCAAACGTACGCAGAGAACAACGTATATTAGGACATTTGGTGATGCAGCAAACCCACAGTCAAGCCGAGTTATCCTGCTTTTGTGTTTACTGTTAAAGAGTGAGAGTGTAGTACATGCTTCTATCTCGTGTGTCCCTTCACTACACGACTGTTTGTGCTTCGTTGGCTCTGATTAGCCCGGCTCGTACGGCTGAGTTCAGACTGTAAACATGCAAAGAGCTGCACGACAGCGATCTCACGACACTGAGACTCCAGAGACTAAAGCTGCGTTTCCATCATGGTGAGGCTCAGTTTTGGTAGTTTTGAATGGTAAAGAGTACTTTTAGTGCAGATTATGAGGGACAAATGGGAGTTAAATATTATATTTTCAGGTGAAGACATGTTGTATGGTTAGGATGAGGTTTAGGTTTAGGTTTGGGGTGATGGTTAAAGTGTCCAGGACATGAATTTATGTCAACGTAATGTCCTATGAAGTCATGGAAACCAGAATCTCTGTGTGTTCTTGTGTATTTGTTGTCTCTTTAGGACCTTTTCTGTCCTCATTGTCCTAATTGGGCAGAACCTCATTTCTGAGGTCTACAACAAACCGGGGAACGCGTAATCACCAATTTCCCCAAACACTGACCACCGAATGGCCATCAGGGTCTAATTGACCTGGACACTGAATTTAAGTCAATTTGATGTCCTCTGAAGTCATGGAAAAAAGGCTGACTTGTATTTGTTGTCTCTTTAGGACCTTTTCTGTCCTCATGGAGACCAGAACCTGGTCCTAATAGGTAAAACATACGGTTAAGTCAGTGGGGGTTAGGGTTAAGGTTGGAGTTAAGTCTCCAGGAAGTGAAAGAAAGTCAATGTGATGTCCTCTGAAGTCATACGAACCAGAATCTCTCTGTGTAAAGGTGTGTGTTCTTGTATTTGTTGTCTCTTTAGGACCTTTTCTGTCCTCATGGAGACCAGAACCCTGGTCCTAATTGGGCAGAACCTCATTTCTGAGGTCTACAACAAACCGGGGAACGCGTAATCACCAATTTCCCCAAACACTGACCACCGAATGGCCATCAGGGTCTAATTGACCTGGACACTGAATTTAAGTCAATTTGATGTCCTCTGAAGTCATGGAAAAAAGGCTGACTTGTATTTGTTGTCTCTTTAGGACCTTTTCTGTCCTCATGGAGACCAGAACCTGGTCCTAATAGGTAAAACATACGGTTAAGTCAGTGGTGGTTAGGGTTAAGGTTGGAGTTAAGTCTCCAGGAAGTGAAAGAAAGTCAATGTGATGTCCTCTGAAGTCATAGAAACCAGAATATCTCTGTGTAAATGTGTGTTCTTCTGTATTTGTTGTCTCTTTAGGACATTTTCTGTCCTCATAGAGACCAGAACCCTGGTCCTAATTGGGCAGAACCTCATTTCTGAGGTCTACAACAAGCTGGGGAACGTGTAATCACCAATTTCCCCAAACACAGACCACTGAATGGCCATCATGGTTTAATTGACCTGGACAATGAATTTAAGTTGATTTAATGTCCTCTGAAGTCATGGAAACCAGACTCTGACTGTGTGTTCTTCTGTATTTGTTGTCTCTTTAGGACCTTTTTCTATCCAGAACCTGGTCCTAATGAGGCACGACCTAATTTCTGAGGTTAAATTTAAGGTTAAACCAGTAGTAGTTAGGGTTAAGTTTGGACTTAAGTCTCCAGGTAGTGAAAGAACGTCAATGTGATGTCCTCTGAAGTCATGGAAACCAGACTCTGACTGTGTGTTCTTCTGTATTTGTTGTCTCTTAAGGACCGTTTCTGACCTCATGGAGATCAGAACCTGGTCCTAATTTGTTAGAACCTTAATTCTGAGGTTGAGGTTTAGGGTTAAGACAGTGGTAGTTAGGGTTAAGGTTGGAGTTAAGTCTCCAGGAAGTGAAAGAAAGTCAATGTGATGTCCTCTGAAGTCATGGAAACCAGACTCTCTCTGTGTGTGTTCTCGTATTTGTTGTATCTGTTGACCTTTTCTGTCCAGAACCTGGTCCTAATGAGGCACAACCTCATTTCTGAGGTTAAATGTAGGGTTAAACCAGTAGTAGTTAGGGTTAAGGTTAGAGTTAAGTCTCCAGGAAGTGAAAGAACGTCAATGTGATGTCCTCTGAAGTCATGGAAACCAGACTCTCTCTGTGTAAATGTGTGTGTGTGTGTGTGAGAGAAAGAGTTGGTAGACACTTCACGTAGAACCAGATCCAATAAAGCATGGGTGACAGCAGATCCACCAGCCATCTGGACTGACAATCTCCAGCTGCACCAGCAGGCCTCCCATTCAACACACACACGCACACACACACACACACACACACACACACACACACACACACACGCACACACACGCTTTAAGGAAGGATCAAAGATTTGAGGACCAAAGTCACTTCAAGGTTCCCTGATGGTTCCTGGTCCACCATGAATAATTCCCTTTCACAGTCAGAGCTGAAGGCTCGGTGAAGGTAGAGGAGGAGGAGGTGACGATGCTGATTTGTAAATATTGTGAGTTCAGACCCTGAGAAGGTAAATCATGAATCACTGGACGACAGATTTATGAACCCAAACATCCACAGAGCGTTTATCACAAAAAGACGCGCGTTTTTCCTCCTCGCCGAGTATCGTCGACTCAGACTCTGACAACGTTTAACTTTTAAAAAAAGACACTGTGTTTAGCCTTGTGTCATCTCTTTGTGGTTTGTCACATCTTTTTCTACCGAATAAAGTTAAATTCACAATCGTTGACGTCTGTGACGCAACTTTATCTGGATAACTGGCGTTTGTGAAAATGCCCGTTATGTGTGTGTGCGCGTGCGCGGACACAAACGCAGTCCCCCATGAAATGAAATGGGTTTACTGAAGCAGAGGGCTCCATAAAGGCAAACATTAAACTACTACTACGACAACTGACCCCACACACACACACACATCTTTCTTCCACTGTTGGAGTGGATTATTTATACAGAATCAGGCTGCACTGTTGGCTGTGTGAGCGAGCGAGAGCTGCAGTCTGTCGTCCCTTCCAGGACCTTCAGTGTCCTGCGAGTGTACAGGACATTAAAGAGGACAGTTGACTCTTCTGTTACCAGCCTGGATTTGACTGACATGAAGAGAAGCAATGGAGGATTTTCACCTTCAAATAATGTCTGTAAGATCATTTTGTCAGCACTGACAACAGGTTAGATGAACGGCACAAAAAGAACGACAAAATTCTACAGTTCGGCTTCGTTTGCTTTGATTTTTGTGTTGGACGTCACAAATTCTAGATTTCTGGACTTTAAGTAGAATTTGGAACAATAAGTAGAATTTGGAACAATAAGTAGAATTTGGAACAATAAGTAGAATTTGGGACTAAGTAGAATTTGGAACAATATTACAATATATGTAGATTTTGGAACTACTATTTTTATTTGGCATGTGTACTTTTCATATCCATTTGTGATATAAAATTGCGTCCATATTCTTGTCATTACGGTAGAAACTCAGGACTAACCCACGACCGTCCAATCACAGACGAGATTCACCTGCGAGCCTGTGACGTCAGCTTCTCAGTACTGTAATTCCTAAACAGTTGAATAAATAACTGCCAGATTTAGAATCTTGTAAAAAAGGGGACAGAAGGACTCACTCTTTTTTGGACAATTCCACAGCCATAAAATCCAAATAAATCCAGGCATATGAGGGTTAAGATTGTGGTTGACTCCTCCCACCCTCTGCGGTCCACAAAAACGTGTAAAATTTCTTTACATTCACAATTCCATAATTTAAAATGGACGCTAAATTAAAAAACCTCTCCTCTGTCCCCCATTTTTTTCCTTTCACCACAACCTGTCTTGGCACATCGCCGCACATCTTTGAGTCTGTTTCTGTCAGAGATTTCTTCTTCTGTTGAAAGGGAGTTTTTTTCTCTTTTCGTTGTGGTTTGGCGTTATATGAATATTGGATCAGAGTTTTCCATTTGCAAAGAATTACTTAATTAATAATCAATGAATCGGTTGATTTTCAGGTATATTTGTTATTTGTGTCACATTTGTGTGCGTACACAGAGGAGTGAATCTATAAATCATTATCTCCACTCGTATCTCCACTAATTGATATTAGTTTTTAAGAATTGCAGATTCACCTTTGTATTGTATTAAGTTTAAAATTCCACTTTTAAGACGACCTTAAAATCCCAGCATTTTCCTCTTCATCCTCATCTCTGTCCTTCCTCATCCTCCTCCTCTCTGCCTCCATTTGTTCCTCCTGCACTCCTTTAATGGGATCATGTGTGTGTGTGTTGGTGTGTGTGTGTGTGTGTAGAGGTCAATAACTCCCATCTGTCAGACACAAACAGCTCCTGTCCTGCTCTCAGACTCTCGACCTGTTTCTGAGTCGACGCTGCAGAGAGTGAAGCAGCTTCTCCACAGGAGAAACATCACGTCACTCATCGTCAACGGATCATTGTCTCGCTTCAGATTCAGAGACGCTGCTCTTTAAGGGTTCTGCCTCACGTTTGGCTGTTTTCAGCGGCTCAAAAACCACACGTCACGCCTTTTAAAACTCATATTTCATGAGTTAATGAAAACACAGCCCTGCTGAAAGTCCTCTGATCATCACAGTTTCAGTCAAAATGTCCTTTAACGCGCGTTTGTTGACTTAAAGAAACGCAATCTAGGATTTCCACCTTCAAATAATGTCTCTAAGATCATTTTGATCGTTAGAACACGGACTAACGACAGGATGAAGGGAACAAAAAGAACGTTCAGCATTGTTTGAATCAAAGATTTCAGAACTATAAGTAGATTGTGGGACTTTAAGTAGAATTCTGGACTTTAAGTGGAATTTGGAACTATAAGTAGATTTTGGAACTATAAGACGATTTTGGAAATATAAGTAGATTTTGGAACTCTAAGAAGAATTCGGAATTATAAGAATTTTGAACTCTAAGTAGATTGTGCGACTTTAAGTAGAATATGGAACAATACGTAGATTTTGAAACTAACGGTAGATTTTGGAATTATAAGTATATTTTGGAACTCTAAGAAGATTTCAGAATTATAAGAAGATTTTGAGAATTCTAAGTAGATTTTGGAACTATTAGTAGATTTAGGAACTATTAGTAGATTTAGGAACTATTAGTAGATTTTGGAAATCTAAGAAATTGGAACTCTAAGTAGATTGTGCGACTTTAAGTAGAACATGGAACAATGCGTAGATTTCGGAATTATAAGAAGATTTTGGGAATTCTAAGTAGATTTAGGAACTATTAGTAGATTTTGGAATTATAAGATACTAAAAAAACAAAAAAAAAACACCAGGTTCTGTCCGTGCAGAATCGAGCCGTGCTGTGCCGCGCTGGAACCGCGTTGGTGGAAAATCTCCGTCACAGACAGAGGCTGTAATTGTGTATAAGAGCAGTGATTAGCTGTTCCTCTGAATCTGCAGCATGTGAAGAACAGGCTGGAACATCACCATACACACTGTGTGTGTGTGTGTGTGTGTGTGTGTGTGTTAGAGAAGACATTTACAGGACACCGTGACCCCTCTCAGACACGTCCACCAATCATCACAGACTGCAGCAGATTACAGCGAGCGGCAAAGCGAGACTAGTTAGACAGAGAGGTGAGGAGGAGGGAGGAGGACGAAGGAGATGGAAAAGATTGAGCCGTGTTCCATTTGTGACCTTCACCTCCAGGTGGTCTGGGGGTTTATATGAAGCGGTCGCCGCTGCCTGTCGTCACACAGCAGAGGCTAATGAAAGAGTGACCCTCACATTTTCAACATCATAACTAGGACGTGTTCTTAAAAACTGACAAAAAATCAATTTTCTTTAAAAAATCTGCTTGAGTTTTGATTGACATCCTGGTTTAATCTCCAAAGACCTGAGCTACAGCGTCGTCCATCAAAAAATAAGTCAGTATTTAGGGAAGTAGCAACATTTATCAACTTTCTGAGAATGAAAATGTATAATTTGTAAGAATAAATATTAATCGGCCAATGCTGATAATTAAAAAATACCTCTGGTAAAATTCCCTGCAGACAGTTTTTCACAGACTGTTCTCAGATCTCTGTGGACGTCTCACACATCTAATCTCAATCTCGCCTTAATTATGATCACATGACACTTTAAAGAAGGTGTTGAGTGACAATTTAATTTAATTTCATTAAATCACCGTCTCTATAGTTAGTTATAGGACGATTCTCTACAGTCTAAGCAGAACAGCTGGAGGATGGAGCCGTTTCCACAGCGATGACTGAAACTTTTGACACCTGAAATTGATAATTGACGAACTGTTTGTGCACAATTTAATTTAATTTAATTTGGCAGAAATTGAAGATTTAAATAATAAGAAGTCGAGGAATGTTTGTTGATTAGCTTTAAAACATGATTCATGCGTGAAGAATCTTTCATAGAGCCTTTTATACTTGAATCATTGAATCAGTCTACTTTTAACGATTCTACCATCTTCTTCTCTGTTTTTGGTGTATTTCTGTGGCGGCGTTACATCGCCACACTCAGGCCTGGCATATAGATGACAGTCTAGTGTCGTTTTTTGTGTTTTTTGTAGGTATGAAGACGTTTCTAGAAACGTTGCTGAGTTTTCAGAAAACTTTTTAAAGCCAAAACAAGAGAGAGGTCAGATGGAGTAAAGTTGTGTTCTCTATTTAGCTAACTAGCGTTCTATCTAATTAACTAGCGTTCTATCTATCTAACTAACTAGTGTTTTATCTATCTATCTAGCTAACTAGCATTCTATGTAGCTAGCTATCTAACTAACTAGCTACCTACATGTCTAGAAACATTGCTGTGTTTGCAGAAAACTTTTTAAAGACAAAACAAGAGAGTGATCGAACGGGGAAAAGTTGTTTCCGTTGTGTTTGCGTCGTTTCTGCCTCCGTCTCTAATGTGAAGTGACTCACCACTAAAAGCAGCCCCAAGACAAAACAAGAGAGAGATCCGATAGGGAAAAGTTGTGTTACCTATTTAGCTATCTAATTAACTAGTGTTCTAGCTTGCTAGCTATCTAACTAGCGTCCTATCTATTTAGCTAACTAACGTTCTATCTATCTAACTAGCATTCTATCTATTTAGCTAACTAGCGTTCTATCTATCTAGCTAACTCGCATTCTATCTAGCTAACCAGCGTTCTATCTAATTAACTAGCGTTCTATCTATCTAGCTAACTAGCGTTCTATCTAGCTAACTAGCGTTCTATCTAATTAACTAGCGTTCTATCTAGCTAGCTATCTAACTAACTAGCTACCTACATTTCTAGAAACGTTGCTGTGTTTGCAGAAAACATTTTGAAGACAAAACAAGAGAGGGATCGGATAGGGAAAAGTTGTTACCTATTTAGCTAACTAGTGTTCTATCTAATTAACTAGCGTTCTAGCTTGCTAGCTATCTAACTAACTAGATACCTACATTTCTAGAAAAGTTATTTATTTAGCTAACTAGCGTTCTATCTAGCTAACTATCGTTCTATCTAATCAACTAGCGTTCTAACTTGCTAGCGATCTAACTAACTAGCTACCTACATGTCTAGAAACGTTGCTGTGTTTGCAGAAAACTTTTTAAAGACAAAACAAGAGAGCGATCGGATGGGGAAAAGTTGTGTTTCCGTTGTGTTTGCGTCGTTTCTGCCTCCGTCTCTAATGTGAAGTGACTCACCACTAAAAGCAGCCTCACCTGTCTGCCTCGTCTCTGCTGCTCTGTTTCTCAGACAGCTCCTGGTCCAGGGAGGAGGAAGTGCTTCCCTCTCTGCTGACTCCACTGTTCCGTCCCGGGCTGTTGTCCGCGGACGCTCTTCCTCCTCCTCCTCCTCCTCCTCCTCCTGCAGGGCGGGGGAGCGTGGCGTCCGTCTGCTGCTTCAGAGTCTGTAGCTTGGCCAGCGGGATGATGTCGCAGGCCTGGGGCCGGTGCCACACCGTGCGCTGGGTGGAGGCGTTGTAGTAGTAGAAGCGCGAGGTGTTGGGGTCAAACAGCTCCCACCACTGGTTCTCGCCGGTGCGCTTGATGCGGACGCCCTGCGGCGGGTCCCACACGCACTCGCCCGTCAGCAGGTTGGCGTACATGCGTTCCCGCGTGCGCGGCTCGATGATCTCCACCCACTCCAACCTGCGGCGGGAGGACGAGACGGAGACTTTAGCAAACTTTAGTGTGAGAGAGCAGCAGGTCAACAAACAGTTAGCTTGTACAATATGTGGTGTGGAGGCATTTAACCAATTAATCCGTATTTATTTATTTATTGTGTATATTTTCTTTGAGCTTCTCCCTCTCTTGTGGTCACCATAGCAGATCACCTAGTTTTCCAGTGATCCACATATTTAATTTGGCCAAGATTAGTATTACCAGATGCCCTAATCCAGGACCAGCACTCGTACACTGGATGTGGCAGGAGTCAACACTTGTTGGCTAGATAGATAGAACAATAGATAGATAGAACACTAGTTAGCTAGATAGTTAGAACGCTAGTTAGCTAGAGAGATGGAACGCGAGTTAGCTAGAGAGATAGAAGGCTAGTTAGCTAGATAGAACACAAGTTAGCTAGCTCGATATAATGTTAGTTAGATAGATAGATGGATAGAACGCTAGTTGGCTAGATAGATAGAACGCTAGTTAGCTAGATAGATAGAACGCTAGATAGAATGCGAGTTAGCTAGAGAGATATAACACTAGTTAGAACACAAGTTAGCTAGCTAGATATAATGCTAGATAGATAGATAGATAGATAGATAGATAGATAGATAGATAGATAGATAGATAGATAGATAGATAGATAGATAGATAGATATAACGCGAGTTAGCTAGAGATAGAACGCTAGATAGAATGCAAGTTAGCTAGAATGCTAGAATGCTAGATAGATAGATAGATAGATAGATAGATAGATAGATAGAACGCTACTTAGTTTGATAGATGGATAGGATTCCAAAATAAATGTAGTCTATGCTACGCTTCATTGGCTGCATAGATCATAGTAAACCTCGTTTTATTTATGTATTTAATACATAAATCTTCCACGATTCATCTGTCTATTTTTTCTATTTATTTACTTATTTATTTTTAATTTTAATAAGTGGGAGCATTTTATCTTTGACATTTCAGCAGCACCATGAGCGGACATCCTTTTTATAGCTCTTCCCCAAACTGCAATCAGCGTAATGAGACCCACCAACATCGTAGTGTACGGTAAACAATATAAAACTGAACAAAGTGAACTCTGGGGTCCAGCTTCAGAGAAAACGCGTCACAGCACAAGCCCAGCATGTGGATGTATGAATGTATTCATGAATGAATGTATGGACGTATGAATGTATGAATGCATCCTGGGAAGACGAACAATCTTGGCTTTTAAAATGTTTCCCATCCATCGTGGCTGTAATGTAATTAAGGCAACAATACCATTAAGGCAGAGGCTCCAGCAAATACTATAAAGTGATTATCCTTTTAATCCAACTACAGAGACGTATGAGGTCTGCTCTGATTTCAATTAGGACTCCTGACTCCTGACATGGTTTCTGCTCAGCAGAGCAACAGAAACACACGTGTACAACATGTACTACATGATAGATAGATAGATAGATAGATAGATAGATAGATAGATAGATAGATAGATAGATAGATAGATAGATAGATAGATAGATAGATAGATAGAACGCTAGTTAGCTTGAAAGCTAGATAGATAGAATGCTAGTTAGATAGATAGAACGGTAGCTAGATAGAAAGGTAGATAGATTGAATGCTAGATAGATAGAGCACTAGAAAGCTCGATAGATAGATAGATAGATAGATAGATAGATAGATAGATAGATAGATAGATAGATAGATAGATAGATAGATAGAACGCTAGTTAGCTAGAAAGCTAGATAGATAGATTGAATGCGAGATAGATAGAGCACTAGAAAGCTAGATATATATAACGCTAGCTAGATACATAGATAGATAGATGGAGAGAACGCTAGATAG
Source organism: Microchirus variegatus (assembly GCF_963457635.1). Taxonomy (NCBI): domain Eukaryota; kingdom Metazoa; phylum Chordata; class Actinopteri; order Pleuronectiformes; family Soleidae; genus Microchirus; species Microchirus variegatus. Next base: position 33,686,045 of record NC_139805.1, read on the forward strand.
ATAGATAGATAGATAGATAGATAGATAGATAGATAGATAGATAGATAGATAGATAGATAGATAGATAGAGAGAACGCTAGCTAGATAGATGGAGAGAACGCTAGCTAGATAGTTAGAATGCTAGCTAGAATGCTAGCTAGATAGATAGATAGATAGATAGATAGATAGATAGATAGATAGATAGATAGATAGATAGATAGATAGATAGATAGATAGATAGATAGATAGATAGATAGATAGAGAGAACGCTAGCTAGATAGATGGAGAGAACGCTAGCTAGATAGATGGATAGAATGCTAGATAGATACAGAGAACGCTAGATAGATAGATAGATAGATAGATAGATAGATAGATAGATAGATAGATAGATAGATAGATAGATAGATAGATAGATAGATAGATAGATAGATAGATAGAGATAACGCGAGATAGACAGATAGATAAACTGAAAAAAAACATATCTTTGTCAAAGCATAAATTAATTCTGGTGTGTATGCAGGATCAGACACCTAATATACCATCCGTTTAAGTTTAATCCAGATTATAGATTTGTCACTAATTAAAATGTGAACATCAGCCAAATCTTTGCAGATCGATTCACTTTGAAGACATTCAAGGCTGAGTGTCCGTCCTCAAAGCATCTACATTATCATTATTATTATTATTATTCACACTGGAGGCTGGTCAGGGATATACATCGTCCTGCTGCCAGGAGTCGAGTCAACTTTATTTCTAAAAAGAGGTAGAATTCAGCCCAAGTCACCGCAAGTAAACAAGTCTTGATTAACAGCTCTTTTTTTTCTCTGTGTGTTGAAGGAGCAACAGCTAAAATTGCACTTGGAATTGATTTGGTCTCTGGAGCTGGGTGCGTTTGTGTGAGCAGTTTACAAACTCTGGCATCGACTTGATCAGGAAAAGCCTGTTTGGTACGTGTCTGAAATGTGTTTTTGCCGTCGTTTCCCTGCTGGCAGCCATGTTCTAGATGCCGAGGGAGCGCGTTCAGTGCAGTCAGCGCCAACTTAGCTGCCAGTACGTCGTATTAAACAACCTCAACTGTGACTTAAGACATGTAGGATAGAGCTCAATTAATTTGATTGGACTCATTTTTTTTCTCAATAATTAAAACGTGTTTTCTGAGCTTCTTAAATGTGAATATTTTCTGGTTTCTTTGCTCCATTTGACGAAGAAATCATTAAAAGTGTAAAATGTTGGTTTGTAGCGTTCTATCTCTTTCGCTAACTAGCGTTCTATCTATCTAGCTAACTAGCGTTCTATCTATCTAGCTAACTAGTGTTCTATCTATCTAGCTAACTAGCGTTCTATCTAGCTAACTAGCGTTCTATCTAGCTAACTAGCGTTCTATCTATCTATCTAGCTAACTAGCGTTCTATCTATCTAGCTAACTAGCGTCCTATCTAGATAAGACAAATGACAACACCATCATTTCAAGGTTTTTTGCAAAAAATGGACCAAACTACTCGATGAATCGAGAAATGAATAGAGGAATGAATAATAATAATGGTTATTTGCAGCTCTAACTAAATGAATTGTGAACTGCTATAAACTGTTTTTTTGCTCCAAATAACAAATATATAATGCAAAGTAATCAAAAAAACAATCACAAATAAGCCATGAGATTTGATTTCATTACAGCTGAACTTTGCAAGTCTGGTTGCTTTTGAACCCTTTTCCTCTACAGAGCTCCCCCTACAGGTTCGGAGTACATGACACCACTGTAAACTAGGGCTGAACGATATTGAATAAATATCTTAATTGGGATTATTTTGATTCTCACGAGACCTCACGACACTTCCTGATTCTGAGGCTACTTTTATTCCGCTAACAGCCAGTAGGGGGCAGTGGAGACAACCCCTCCCCATCTCCCGCAAAACAATGGGTAAAAATCCTGCATAGTTCTGCGCTAACGTGCCTTGATAATGTCAGTGATTACAATAAAACTTGAGCTTCATTTTCAAGATCATTACGACATTATGATGATGATTATTATTGTACTTTATTGGAACTCTTAACGCGTGAGGAATCAGAGCCTCAAGGACACGGAGACGCCAACAACACGATGCAACACTAGGTTCATATGGTGCTTAATGTGGCTGCGATCGTCAATTTAAATTATTTTTTAATATGGGCCAGTGTCGCAAGTCGCAAATTCTCCTCAAGGGGCTTTAACAGTCACGACGCCTCTGTCCTCAACCAGGAATAACCCGAAAATCTCAGAATGAAACGCGTATAAATAAATAGGGCTGGGACTAGAAATTGGTATCAATTCCTAAGAGATACTACTTTCAAAACTAATTTTATTCAATTTGGCTTCTTTAAACAAACAAACAGTGAGCTTTGCATTGTCTCTTTCAATTATTTAGTTTTACATCCGAGTTTTTGTATTTTCTCCACTTAAGCATAAAAAAAAGGCAACTAAACACTATAATTAGCGCCTGCCCAGAGGCACTTGTCTCATATTCCCTCTGTCATTTTTCCATTTCTCTGGCAGAGTTAATGTCCTCCTCACATCAGCGTTGGCAGCGCTAATGTAAAGAGATAACACAGATACCGCTGTCTCCCGATGTGACTAATGGCCAAAACACTGGGCTTCCTCCTTGGTTTGTATTCATGACAGAGGCTCGATGACAGCGATCAGCAGGTAAATGTGGCCAAGGGCCAATTTTTATTTTTTATATAAGTAATTGAACTTTTACGGACATTTACTCCACCAAACCTGGTGTTCTCCATGACGACAACAAGCAGTGTTTTTAGGTTACGTTAGGTTTCTTTTGTGAAGTTACGCAAATAATTTAAGATCAGATTTTGTTAAATCATCTGCAGGGGCCCAAATACTGATGCAGACGGGTCAGTTTTTGGCCCACGGACCACCATTTTCTCACCACTGCTCCAGTAAATGACATCTGCAGTTGAGTGCAGGGAAAAATGTATATCAGTACCGGGTATCGGCCCCACTCCCAATATATTGGCAAAACGTCCAATATTGTGCATCCCAACTTAGCCGTAATGACAGCAAAACATGTTAACAAGCTAACGCTACGTAGGTTCAAGTTGATCATCTATTGTTAAAGGCGCCATATGTAAGAATGTGGCCAAAAACGGCTACTACATTCAAATTCAAAATACCAAGGTATTTTAGGTTTCGTTTTCTGTCGTAACTGGCAACCCGTGGTTGCTCGGCAGCTGAGACTCTACTGACTGCAATGATTGGTAGACCTGCCAAAACATGATTTGCAGTCTGCAAACATATTTTTTTTAATGCAAATATTTTGGCTGTACTGTTGTTGTTGTTGAGTTCAGTGACATATTAGGAGGATTTTATGGCCAGTTGATTTAGATTTATTACATAATGCAGCTTTAATCATATATTTAAAACTGATAAGTATTGAAATTTCGTATCAGAAACATCTGTCGCTTCTCAGTCATACAGAGGAAGTTAGGTCGATAAAACAAAGGTCTTGAAGTTCCGGTCATATATGAACAGTAAAGTCTGGAAAACGTCCAATATTCCCAAAGTTTTCTTGAGTTCACGTCTAAAAACCTCTTCTGTGATACTGGATATCTTCTATTTTTCCTCTAAAAGAAGCCTCTGTTTTTTATGCTGTAAAATCTACCAGATTTGAGATGAGCTGATATGATATTTAGCGTCTGTGTCGCTTTAATACGAGTGAAAATCACTGGATCGGACGTTTTGTAAAGTGGAAAACGTGAATCCGACACAATCACACATACAGCATTTCAGCTGAGTCACGTCGTGTCTGATGTTTATTTCCTCTTTATGGGGAACAGAATGTTTGTTACACAGTTGGAGAATGATGTCTTTGAAATTGCTTCCTTGGTATCGGACACGGAAAGTGATTTCAAGCCGTCCCTGCAGCGCGCCACGGCCGCCGCGTCGGAACCATCCTTCGTCCAGATTTACTGTGTTCTAACGCTCTTTATCCGACAAATATGGAAGTCACCGTCGTGTTCAGAGCACGTAGCATCTATTCTGAGGTTAACAGACGCTGAACTTTACATCTCCGTAGCTAACAGCGACGAGAACGGATGTACAGTACGTGAATTGCGATAAACCTGTCGGGTCACGCTCACATTGAAGGAAACGCACGTATCATGGCGTGACGTGTTGGTTAAAAAAAAAAACGCCAGTCTCAGCATCATCACAGCTGGAAACACACAGCTCGACACTGTACGAGTTCAATGAGTTTGAGCTTTTTTTTTTCTGCTGACGGCGGTGGAACGTGACGCGGTCCCCGCTGTTGTAAAATCATCCACTTCAAGGTTGGACATGTTGTTCATTCTGACAATATCCTCCGCTCACACACCGCAGCTGTCCAGACGTATTATCTCATTTGCCGCATGCTCCGTTCTGAGTAATTATGGGCGGCTGCTGCTGCTGCTGCTGCTGCTGCTGCTGCTGCTGCTGCTGCTACTGCTACAACACTGGCTCACCAGATAATTGCATGAATGCGCAGATGTACCAGACGTCCTATCTGAGCGGATTCCAGCACCAACCAACGCCATTTTAGCAACATGCATTCCTCTGTTGACTGTCTGGTTCTACCGCCGTAACCTCCACATGACCTTCACGCAACTTCCACGTGGTCGCAGGGGGCTGGAGCCAATCCCAGCCGACGTGGAGCGTGTTTTTGGACAGGGAACCCACATGAACGTGTGGAGAACATACACTCTTAGAAATAAGGGTTCCAAAAACGTCCTTCTACCAGGGCTGAGGTTCTACCTGGAACCATTTGCTTCTGAAAAACCTTTCCCGAATAAAGGGTTTTTCAAGGGTTCTTGGTAACACTAATGGTTCCAGTAAGAACCATTTTGATCCAAAGAACCCTTTAAAAAAAAAGGGTTCTTGGTGGAACCCTCCAGAAAGGGTTCTCCTATGAGGACAAGCCGTAGAATATGGTTCTACTTCACACTTTTATTTCTAAGTGTGCGAACTTCACCTGGAAAGGCCCTCCGTCAACGTTATCAACCCCTAGTATACCACAAATCCCATGATGCTGTTCACCATGTAGTCCAACAGCACTACTATGGTTGCATTTAAAGATAATGTGCATTTGGTCTTGAGGGAAAAGCAACCAGCCAATCACAGCTAGCATCACCCACCGAGTTGAATAAGCTCCCATCGTGAAGCCTCCAATTTAGTATTTTCGTCCATGCGTTTTGAATAAATAAATAAATAAACTAGGACTTCACGCAGTCATGATCGGGCCCCTCGCGTCCCTCACGCAGCAGTTCCCTGACCTCACTTTTGATCTGCGAAACGTTTCGACAACTTTTTGCCTTTGATGTGTCGAGCTCATTTACGTAGGGCGCAAAAATTGCCAAAATAGGTCGCCAAAAAGATTCCAAATGGCCGACTTCCTGTTGAGTTGAGGCCGCGGTTACGGTCAACTTTTTTGTTCGTCTTAGTCGATAACATCTTCCGACCAAGTTTCAGGAAATTCAGCAGAACTCAATTTTGTCTCTGTTTTCAGAGGATTGTATCTAGGGCTGTAACGATTAAGTAATTACTAAATTATTTGTCATGGATTCAATTGGTTTAAATGTTTTTTTAAATTATTTTATTAGAATAAGCTCTCTGATCTTTTAAGCTTCTTAAAATTCAATATTTTCTGTTTTCCTTGTTAACCCTAACCCTTTTCTATTTTTATCTGAGGGAGTTTTCCCAAGGGATCAATAAAGTCAAAGTAATAATAAAGTCTAAATATAAATACATAATTAAAACAGATTTATTTTTGGTTTGTGGACAAAAATAAGACATTGATTGGCGAGCGTCATCGTTTCAATGTTTGGGAAACACTCGTCAGCATTTTTCAACATTTTATGGACCAAACAAGTTAGGGGTCGGGGTAAAAAAAAGCCAGATATTGTGAAGTATTGCGATATGACGCGCTTTTATATAAGTGTTAAACGATGTTACAAATAAAAATGTTACTTTTTGTGGAGTAGCATAAAAAATATTTTGCAATATTGTGATTATATTGTATCATGACTTAAATATCGTGATAATATTTTATATCGTAACACCCCTAAAACAAGTACTCGATTACTTAAGAAAATATTGATAGATTGATTGATTCTGAAAATAACCATTAGCTAAAACTAAGCAGATTTCTACGTTTTTATTGGACCGTCAATATTTGCACTCCTGAGAATCCAATGGTTTTTTCCACCTGAGCCTGCACTGACTCACTGTTACAGTCAGATAAATAAGAAAGAAGAGGCTTTTGTTAACTCGCCACAACTGGATCTGAACGCGGCCTTCGTACACTTTCACATCACATCACAACGTAATCTCAGAGATGTGGCGTGGGCTTCTTCTTCTTCTTCTTCTTCTTCTTTGAAATCCACAAAGAGCAACGATCCGTTGTTGGCGAGCGGCGAGAGAAGCTGCAGATCAAGTGTCTGAGGTGTGGCTCAGTGTGATGATCCACTCAGGCCTGAGCTGCTCTGACAGTCTTCATCCTCTTCCTCTGGATGAGAGGACGACTCAGCATCGATCACAGCCCTGACAGCTGCTCTGTCACACGGTAACTGCAGCGAAAAAACCACTGCCAAGATCCTCGCCAATACCCATGATCCATCTGTTCTCACACGCACACAAAATTATTTATACCTCTTCTTACCACGTGGTTTCAAAAAAACATGTGAAGTATATTAACGGATGAAGCTAAATCCTGCTAATGAGCTAATAGAAGAACACAAATGAATATCTGTATAAACTTGTTTTTTGGACATCAGAAGTTGATAAATTTGCGTGGAAAATTAAAGATTCGTCCGAAAAAAAAAACAGTGAGTGAACTTCTGGTCACCTCATCTTTGTTGAGATTCCAGACTTTTTTCCATCACCGTGTTCACTTCCCCTGCCAGTGTAGATTATCTCTGCTCTTTAAGCCGAACACCAATTCCAATTCTCACAACCTTCCACTGTGTGTCTGTGTGTGTGTTCTTGTGTTTGTCGCCTCTTTAGGGACCTTTTCTGGCATAAACACTGACCTTGTCAGGACCAGTAGTCCTCATGGAGACCAAAACCTGGTCCAAATGAGGCAGAACCTCATGTCTGAGGAACTGGTGAGGACTCAGATTTGATTTGTGGTTGGGTTAAGGTTAAGTTTAGGCAAAAATGGAAGTCTATGCAGTGTTGTGAGCAGTAATAAGTACACTTTAAAAAGGCTTGTTTATGGGTTAAGGCTTGGTGTTAGGGTTAGGGTAAGAATAGGGTTAGGATTAAGTTAACCATTTAGTTGTGATGGTTCAGTAAGGTTTCCTCACTAAGACTGCTGTACAAGAATATGTGTGTCATAAACATTGACCTTGTCAGGACCAGTAGTCCACATGGAGACCAAAACCTGGTCCTTAAGAGGCAGAACCTCATTTCTGAAGAACTTGTTGAAATTTAGGGCTACATTTTGGCTATTTTACTGCACAACAAGGCCCATAATTTGTTGTTTCTTCGTCGGGCTGCGACTTAAGATTATTTTCTCGATTTATTGAGTGCAGAAAACCTTTAAAAACATTTGATCTGTGTTCCCCAAACCTAGAAATGATCATGTTCTCCAATGTCTTGTTTAGTCGTCCACAAGCCAAACTCATGCAGTTTGAATGATTTCTTTGTTTACATGGAGCAAAGAAACCAGGATATATTGACATTTAAGAAACTGCAAGATCAGAAAACCCTCAAACCGATTATCAAAACAGTTAAAGGTGCCATATGTAAGAATGTGGCCAAAAACAGTTACTACATTCAAAATTCAAAATACCGAGGTCTTTTAGGTTTCGTTGTCTGACGTAACTGGCAACCCGTGGTTGCTCGGCAGCTGAGACTCTACTGACTGCAATGATTGGTAGTCGGCGGTAGGTGGCGCCACATGCCAAAACATGATTTCAAAACATAAACATGATTTGCAGTCTGCAAAAAATATTTTTTAATGCAAATATTTTGTCTATACTGTTGTTGTTGGTGAGTTCAGTTTGTTATATGAACATTATTCCTGAGTCTCTGTGACATATTAGGAGGATTTTATGGCCAGTTGTTTTAGATTTATTACATAATGCACCTTTAATAGATTAATTTAGTAATCGAGTAATCAAATAATCGCTGCATCCCTGTTGTACAGTATGTTATAATAACGTGTAAATATAACGTAGCAGAGCCTTATTTCTGAAGAACTGTTTAGGTTTAGGGGCTACAATCTGAATGAAGTGTATTTAAGTGGTACTGGTGGTCTAAATGAATGGAAATCAATGGGAGTTCTTAAAAGGATAGCTGTGCAAACCTATGTGTGTGTGTGTAGAGGAGAAGAAGGAAAAAAAAGGAGGAGAGAAAGAAATGTTGTATCCGCTGTCAGAGGCGATGTTTGTCAAACGGAGCAGAACGGCACCGTTAAATGGACGGGTCCACAGCGGAGCTAGTAGGATTAATTGGCTATAATCGGTTGAAGTGTTATTGCTCCAAATGACCCAGTTAGGCTGGAGACCCTGCAGGGACAGGCGGTCTGTACCAGAGTGTTAGCAAACACGCTGCTAATGCCGCTAATGCCGCTAATGAGCAGTGAAAAACTTCAGAAATTCAAGCGTTTAAACCGAGCGACGCGAATAACCGAGAGCTGTGGGTGTTGACGCTCTGCTCTGGGACGTTTAACCGTCGTTAAAGACAATTCGTAACATAACAATATTCATTTGTTCCCATCTGTGACGCCTGATGCGATTCTGCCAGGTACCGGCGGCTTCCAGCAGTCTGGCCTGTGCCGTGAGGTTGCTAGGCAACCAGCAGAGAATCATCTATATTAATTCACGGATATGTACAGGCTCCTCCAACAATATTTAACTTTAATTTTTAATGTCAGTGTGACTCCGTGTATTGAACGGAGTGTTTTATGAGGATCCAGTGGCAGACGTGTGATATAATATTCATGGTGATGTTTTCATTGGTGTATAATCATGTGAAACTAAGAATCACTGTGTTCATGAGACCTCAGTCAGTACTGCAGGTCTGTCTGTTATATTGAACACATGCCCACAAACTGCTTCTACAATGGGCCTTTAATATTTTTATATCATGTGAGGCATGAGAATATTTGTCATATTTGTCCAATGCAAAGATTTGAGTTTGTTCCAATGACGCTTAACCGAGGTGGGGTCAAGGGAGGCAGTAGCTTGAGCAGAGAAGCCTCTGCCCGGACACTTCATCCAGCTCTTCCTGGGGAATCCTGACACGAGAGTCTTGGTCTCTCCAGCAAGTCCTGGGTCTTACCATCCTGACCAGATGCTCGAGACACCTCATCCGGATCCTCTCGATGTGAGGGGGAAGCGGCTCTACTCTAAGCCCCTCCCGAATGATCGAGCTTCTCGCCCTATCTCTAAGGAAGAGCCCAGACTCCATCCATCTATCTTCTACCGCTTATCCGAGGCTGAGTCGGGGGGGGTGGCAGCTTGAGCAGAGAAGCCCAGACTCTGCTCCCTCTGCCCGGCCACTTCTTCCAGCTCTTCCGGGGGGTGATCACGAGACGTTCCCACACCAGCCGAGGGCCTCCTCCCAGTGGGCTGTATCCAGAACACACCTCACCAGGGAGGCGTCCAAGAGGCATCCTCACCAGGTGCCCAAGCCACCTCATCTGGCTCCTCAGGAAGACCTTCCCGAATGACCAAGCTTCTTCTTGCCCTATCTCTAAGGGAAAGTTTCGGTTACTTGTATCCTATTCTTTCGGTCACTACCGACAGTTCTTGAGCATAGGCGAGGGTAGTTGCATAGATCAACCGGTCTCTTTTCAATGCGGAGAAGCAGAATTCCCGAATGACCTAGCTTCTAAGGGAGAGCCCAGACACACTCCATCCGTCCATCTTCTACCGCTTATCCGAGGTGGGGTCACAGCTTGAGCAGAGAAGCCCAGACTTCCCTCTCCCCAGCCACTTCATCCAGCTCTTCCAGGGTCCAGGATGCATCCTGACCAGATGCCCAAGCCACCTCGCCTGGCTCCTCAGGAAGACCCTCCCGAATGACCAAGCTTCTTGCCCTATCTCTAAGGGAAAGGCCAGGCACCCTTCATTACTGCAGTCGATCTCCTGCTCCATTCTTCCCTCACTCGTGATCGTGAACAAGACCCAAAGATACTTGAACTCATCCACTTGGAAGGAAAATCTCACTCCCCACCTGGAGAGGGCACTCCACCCTTTTCCAGTTTAGGACCATATTGAAATGATATGGTCCTAAGGCTTCAGCCTCCATGAAACTCTGTGAATAAAACCTCCTCTTTCACACACTCTGTGTTCAGAGCAGCCACTTCAGTCCCTGAAGAGTTTCCAACCGCAGTGAAACCAAAACCTGAAGCTCCATCCGATCGAAGCACTCGCGCGTTATGGCTAATTATACATAATTATGCAATCGATGAAGGGTTAATTAAAGGTAAGGGAAACAGAATGCTCGCTCCGTGTCCAGACTTCAACCGCTAAAAGAGGGCATTTTTCGAGTGCGAGTTTCACAGTGTTGTGAAAAAGGTCAGTTTGCAGTGTTTGCAGGTTTTTTTTTTCTCTTCTCTTTCTCCCTCTGACATCAGAGCAACGCTGTTGCTGGGAGACAAGTGAGCAGCCCGACAACACTTTTATGAGCTTTGAATAGGACGAGGGTCTTGACCAAGGACAGAGGGACAAATGAGGAGGACAAAAGGGTCGACAGAAAAACCAGGCCTATTCAAAACAAATGTATAGGAACTCTTCATTATGGCAGCGTCCGGGGCTATAAACCTTCAATTGATTCCAAATTCCCCTTTTTTTCTTAACTTCTATGAAGTTTTACAGCCAGTTTTTTTCTGAATATTGTTTAATTGTGAAGTTTTCAGTGCAAATCCATCATTTCTGCCAATTTTCCTGCTCTAAAATGGTTTTCCACTGTGGTGTGAATCGTCCAGCTGAAGCCATGACAGTGATCACTTCAGTTTGACCTCATCCCACACTGTACACATGACCTCTGACCTACATCACACAGCTCTCTACAGATCCAGTCTATAGTCATGAGAGCAAATATTTTCCATTAAATCACATTGTTTTTACACACAATTAATGAAAGAGAATTGACAAATTTTCAGAATTCCGAGTAAAAACTCTTAACTTAAATGACCATCTCAGACTCTCTAATCTCAGAATCTGACTTTGTTTCCACAGAATTCTGAGGTTAAAAGCAATAATTCTGACCTTTAACCTCACACTTAATCCTCTTCCCAACATTCACATAAGCATGAACGCCTGAAAACAAATTTGTGAGCTCATCTTCACCATAAACCTTTGACCACAAACTCATCCTTTAATCCGAGTGAATATCTGAGCCACATTTTACAAGATTTCCCTCAAGGCATTCTGGGAGATATTATAAGCCAACAACCAGGCGACGTGTGTTTTTTTTACAAGGTGACGGTGACCTTGACCCTGAAACCACCAAATTCAAATCACACAAATGCTGTGTTCAAGGGACCGTTCATGCCAGACGTAATGAAATAAAAGTGTTGTATATTGTATTCACAGAGTAGAGGTCACCCTGACCTTGGACTACCAATAACGTCTAAGTCGGTGATTCCCAAAGACTGGGTCGGGGCCCATGAATGAGTCGCCGAAAATTTGCAGAATTCCCAACATTTTAGTTGGGAATTATGTGTGTATGTTCAAATATCTCATGGAAATGATATGTTTACCAATTCAAAATGATATTAAATATTGCTCTTGTCACGATTTATTTTGTGATTTTGCATCGCAATAGTTTGCCATCTCTGAAAAGTGCGGGAAACACTTTTCTTGACAAATGTGGAGGTTTTCCCTCACAGTTTACCTGAGATATTCTACTTATAGCGCCAATATCACTTTTTAGAGAGGTCACAGTGACCTTGACTGAGAAACACCAAAATATAATCAGTTTATCTAAGTCTAAGTGAATGTTTAGTACAAAATTCCAGAGATCCAGAGTCCAGAGATTAAAAAATTTGATCAGTACTTAGTTGTACAACGTATTGAATGTGAAACAAATTGGACAGAAGTGCAATTAACAGTAAACGAAGTAGAGGTCTCTGAGGTTTTCTGATTTGGATATCCGACCTGAGGGGGTGTTCCATTGGAATTTCGGAAATTCTGAGGGCTGCAACTAGTTTCATAATTGATTAATTGTGTAGTCGTTTGGTCCATAAAATGTCCAAAAATGTTGATCTGTCTTTCAAACCTGAAAATGATCTTCTCAAATGTCTTGGTTTGTCCAAAAAGCTAAATTATTCAATTTTTAACAATAACCTATAATAAAAATATACACATTTAAGAAGCTGGAAAACCACAAAACTTGCTTTAATTCTTAAAGAAACGCTTCAACTGATCTACAGATTATCAAAATAGTCAATTTAGTAATCGATTAATCGAGTAATTGCTTCAGCCTTTCTTCCGACTGCAACTGGAACGACTTCTTATCTCCACCCACCCCTGCTCTGACACTGTATACACATAAAAATTCCCTCAGGTCAGGTCTGATAGTTTTGCTTGACATGGGCTATTTTCAGACGTTTCCGGACACGGCATACAAATAATACTACGCTGTTTCTGTTCAGAATAATAACAACAACAAACAACAACAACAGTTATGCACTGCAGCTTTAATGTTGCCTCAGGGCGGTTGTTTTCCTGCTGCAGCACTGATGTTAATCCTGTTGCTGCTCTCAGAGCTCTGTATAACCGGTAAAAATTAATATATTTCTATTCATCAGAGTGTTAAAATAAGACACCGAGACAAGCTCGTCTGCCTGTTCGTCTGCAGTCGTCGGGTAAACCCTCACCCTCTCGTTTAGATTCCACGCTGACAACAAGCTCTGCTGCGACAGAGGAAATGAATAACTATTTATTATGCAAATGAAAAAGGGGGAATAATCAGCAGGGGAAACACTTCTTTTACTGTGCTCACGTGGGGAAGGGAAGGCGCTAACCAGCGCTAGGCCTCGTCACACATTAATCCTGTGCTACAGTGTGTGTGTATAAATGAATATTCCTACCTTTGGCCATCATGTGAGGGCAAAGGCACGAGAACAAAAGGATGAGTAATTAATTCAGTGGGCTCATTTCCACCTGAGAGAAGCCACAGGGTTCAGTCAGAGATGGTTGCCACTTCTCTGCCCTTCCCTCATTATGCTAGCGCTTTATGTCGCAAATGAGGACACGCCGTCATTGTTGGCTGCCATTATCTTCATCACTATTTGTCTCTGGTGTGCGCTAAAAACTCTGGGATGTGCTGTACTATGTAACCCATGAAGGATTCACAGGTTGGATCCTTAGGGTTTGAAATGACTCAAACTCAGCATCAGAGTCTGCATAATGGGTCCAAAACTGGTATAAATATTGGTTTCATTGGACAATTATGAAAAATCTGGTCCGGGTTGCTAACGCTATTTCCCAACCCTCCCATAACAATGACTACTTTAATGAGAAATCGTCTTGAGTGATTAAAAAACTTCCGTATTGACTTTGGACAATACAGAATTGAGAAGCATCTGGTGAGTTCTGCCATCAATATTTCCATCCATCCATCCATTATCTACCACTTTATCCTCATCTCAGCTGACATTGGGCGAGAGGCGATAGGCGGGGTACACCCTGTACCTGTGATGGACACTAGTCCACATATAGAGACAAACAACCATTCACTCACACATTCACACCTACGGTCAATTTAGAGTGACCAATTCACCTAAGGAGGAAGCCGGAGAAAACGGAGAAAACCCACGCACATAAGGGGAAGAACATGCAAACTCCATGCAGAAAGGCCCTTGTTCCGAAGTTGTTCCAAACGGGGATCGAACCCAGGAACCTGGGTCTTCTTGCTGCAAAGGCTAACCACTACACCAACCGTGGGCCCGCTATCAATATTTGTTACATTTAATTTGAATTCCCGGGCCTTTTCTGATTTCAAATCGTCCCCTGATTATAGTGACTCTTTTTATGACTATTTTTTGAGGAATCATCTCCACTGATTCAAACTCTCAAGATGATTAGAACCCTAACCCTAACCCTACCCTAACCTCTTCAAGTGTAGATTTAGGATTGTTCACCCACTCATAGGGAACGTGAGCTGGCTTTAGACCGTCGTGACACGGGTTAGTTTTACCCTACCGATGATTTTGCAATATAATCAGGATTATTCCTGAATAATGATGGATTTCAAGGATTTGAAAACCACTGGTTGCGAGCCTCGAAAGATGTAGATGATGAATTATCTAAAACTATTGTCACAAACTGTGGTGCGCGAGCTTCCTCTGTTGGTACGTGGAGGAAAATCAGAATATACTCTTCTACTGTATATACCAGTGTATGTGAATTCAATTATGATAATTAGAGTCGCCTTATCTCTCACTCCATCTTAAAGGTGCCATATGTAAGAATGTGGCCAAAAACGGTTACTACATTCAAATTCAAAAATACCGAGGTCTTTTAGGTTTCGTTTTCTGACGTAACTGGCAACCCGTGGTTGCTCGGCAGCTGAGACTCTACTGGCTGCAATGATTGGTAGACGGCGTTAGGTGGCGCCACATGCCAAAACACGATTTCAAAACATAAACATGATTTGCAGTCTGCAAAATATTTTTTTGAATGCAAATATTTTGTCTGTACTGTTGTTGTTGGTGAGTTCAGTTTGTTATATGAACATTATTCCTGAGTCTCTGTGACATATTAGGAGGATTTTATGGCCAGTTGATTTAGATTTATTACATAATGCACCTTTAATTAGGGCTGAACAATGAATAGAAATGTTATCGAAATCGCAATACTGGAATTTTTAAATCGCAGGATTGTGTCAAAATATCATTTTAGATGAATTATTGTCTTGATCTATATACATCTAATTCCACAGACTGAAGACATATCACACAGTAATCCTGTGAGTGAAAATTAGAATAATTGATATCACGAATCATTAAATAATCACAATTAGATATATTATTGAACGTTGTTCAGTTCCCTGCCTGCGAACATCGTAAAACCACTGATCATGAGCCTCAAGGGATAAACAGTAGATAATGAATGAATGAATGAATGAATGTATCCATAATACTTACTAACAGGGTCATGAAGGAGCGAGAACCTGATGACATGGAGCAAAAAGTTTGGGTTTGGGTCAATAACCGGACCAACGTACAGAGACTAAGGTCTAAGGATAGAGGACATCACTGTAAAGTAAATCCATTCACACTCTCATTCACACCTACACTCTAATTGACTAATTAATAGTCTTTAATTAACCTAATCTGCATGTTATTTGACTGTAGGCGGAAGCTGAGGTACCTGGAGAAAACCTACACACACACACAAGCTCCACAATAAAAAAAAAGGCCAAATCCCAGAATCCCAGGGTTTGGAAAAGCTGATCCCACTGCTGAGAGTTAAGAGATTATACCAGTTCAGTTCAGAAGTGAAGAAGCCTCTTGGATGAGTCGTGAAATGTGTTCCAAGAAGAAATCAAGCGTTTTATCTGAGCTTCCAAGGATTCGACGACCTGCGTTACCTTCGCTAACCTTCACACGTACGGTGCACTACAATAATATATCATTTTCTCCCCAAAAACCACCAGCCTGTGTTCAGAGCTAAAATCCCCTGCTATAAAAACCTGCTTCACATGACGACTCTAAAAAGACTCGTGTCCTTGAAGAGCCTCCAGAATGTCAAGTAGTATAAAATAAAAGGCTCACCCATTGTTCAGTTGAGTGTTTAGGAAATGAGCGTGTGTGTGTTTAACTGTTTGGTTTTATGAACTTGTGATAAAAGACTGCATTAGCTTAAACGTTCAGTTGTTGCCTTAATCGCCTGCCTATAAACGTTATATATACATGGTTTTCCCCCCCCCCCCTGCTTAGGAGATAGATTTACAGCAAAGAGTGACAGCTGAGCATCTTTTCAACCTGATAATCTGACATTTTGGCCCAATTAGAGCTGAATAATGACTGGTTTTCAAAGGAAAATTGCAATTTGAAAACAAAGCAATTGGCAAATCGCAATGTTCCTGCAAATGGTTTCAGTGTAAAAGTAATTCACATTATTTACATATTCTACTGTAAGGACGAGAACATAGTAAATGTAGTAAAATATTTTGACGGTAAATCACGTGGTGATGATACATCATATTTTATCATCATTTTAAAACCCATTTTTCCTCTTTGGAGCTCCAGAAGTTTGTTGACCATGCTGCCATGTTGGCAGGAAACGTCATCAGAGCTCACTGCAGAACTTGACAAACAAATTATATCTGACCATTAAAGTGCCCCAGTATTCCAACATCTTTGCCTTTCTGACTAATTTTACCTCGTCCTACTTCACAGAACGCTTAAAACGTCACAATTTACATCAGCACCGTGCTATGTTGTTGGCCTAGGCTATGTCGCTAATGAAATGCCAATGAAATCAACCAGTCACCATGTTGTGGTGTGTGTTGGCGCTTGGGATATCAGGACGCAGCTTGATTGTGCAATCTATTACCCGATCTCTGCAATTTGTTTCTGTGCAAAAAACGTGATCACAATTAAGTTTCATGGATATTGAAAGACTAAGTTTTCCTTAAAGTGGAAAAAGTTGAAAGAAGCAGTTAATTGTGGGTTTTAAACGGACAGAAATCACCTAAAAGGACACAAATCTGAGCTAAACATTCAATAGCAACTAGCACTGCGAGCGGTTCTGAACCGGTTCGAGCCGATGCGCGCGAGTCGCCGTGTGCCCACGACACCACAAGTGCCTCGCCCTCAAACCTGTTCATTCACCACTCGCGGTGCTAGTTATTTTCAGCCATCCCGACGTGCCAGTGAACGCGTCAGAGCGATTCCACAGTTGCCCGTCCCAAATTTCGAGGTGATCGTGCGATGTATGGCAAAGTTAGAGGGCACTTCCTGTCTAAAATGGCCGACTTCCTGTTGGGTCAAAGGCGTGTTTCTGTAAATGTGTTCAGGGAAGTTCACTTGTCTCGTGTGTCAAGTTTCATGCAGATCGAACATTGTTAGACTTTACTTCCTGTTTCGGGCATTCGAATTCTTGTTGGGAGGCCATCTTTTGCAGATATGTTCAGGAACGTTCCCTGGCCTCACATATTAAGTTTCGTGTACAGTAATGTACAGCAAAAATTAGAGGGCACTTCCTGTTTAGAATGGCCGACTTCCTGTTGGTTCCCAACAGGAAGTTGGGAAGTCGGGTCAAACCGACTTCCCAACAGGAAGTCGGTTTGACCCGACTTCCTGTTGGGTCAAAGGCATGTCCGTAAACGTGTTCAGGGACGTTCCCTTGTGTCACATGTTGGACTTTACTTCCTGTTTTGGGCGTTCCACGTCTCACATATCGAGTTTCAGGTGGATACAGCAATCCCTGTTAGAGCAGCATTACTGTATGTGTGGTTTTAACCACCTGCGGCGCTTTGGTGCAAACCTGTGATGGATTAACATCTGTCCAATAACAACCCATTAATCTGCATCTCACGAGGTCCAAAAACATTAGCGGTAATTAAGTCGCTGATAGCAGCCACTAAGTTCTGGTCCCACGGTGTCCCTGACCTAGATCAGCGCCGACTTCCCACTCAAGTATTAAACACAATCCATAGATTAAGTTTTGATGACAGACGGAGAGAAAACAACTATCATAGTACTGCAAATGCACAACTTTCTTTTTCAAACAACGTTATATGTGACTGTACAGTACCACAGAGTGACGTTAATGCCGATCTGCACGGAAATAATCTGATCCTAATCTGGATTTTGTAATAAAGCAGAGGCACAAACTGCTGCCAGCAACTGAATAACAAAGTCCAAGTTCCCCCTTGGCAACAGCTGGCCTGCGTCGGGCGACATAAATAAAACTGACTTGACTTGACCAGACGTTTTGTTGTCGTCGCGCCGTTCCAAACCGTACCGTACTGCACTAGTTAGAAAGAGAAGAGAGGTTCCTGTTTGTCACGTCACTTTTTTAAAGCATCAAAACCCTTTTTGACTAAAATGAATACATTAATCCGATAAATAACCTTCAGATTAACTGATAATGAAGACAGACTGTGTTTCTGTGAGTCGTTTGTCTATAGAGCCACATACAGTAGCTTTGTCTTTTTTGCCCTTGTTCTCCTCCTCCTCCTCCTCCTCCTCCTCCTCCATCTTTTCTGCTCTGCTAAGCAGCATTGAGCGAAGTGGGACTCGTGTGATTCTAATCAAGATTAAATTGTGTAATCTGTGTGTGTTCTCTGAAGGTGGGAGACCGTTTCAGACAGTGACAAAGTGAAGGAAAGAGAAGGAAATATGTGTGTCCAGTAGAACAGCGTTTAGCTGAGAACCCTTTGAAAGAAACCCCCACACACACACATCCTGTATCCCAGTTAAGACGCACACATCATATAAATGGTGTCATTTTGGCGTCTTTCAGGTCAAGGTTCTTGGTTTTTTCAGTCTTCAACTCCAGAATAAAGTTCTTCAAAACTCACTGTTCACTACCTGCTCCTGAGCAATCCAAGGACACATAGCGGCCCAAGGCTAACATTAGCATTGTAGCATGGCCTGAGGCGAACACTATGAGCTTTGAGCTCGGGACGTCACATGACTCGGCTTTGTTTACTCCGCCATGTTGGCAGGAAAAACTTCCGAAAAATTAACAACACCAGCGTCCTTTTTTAAAAACTTAAAAGTTCGCTGTCTGCTTCAAATCCAATTAGCATCGTAGCATAGCCTTGAGACAAACATTAAAGATAAATAAACTTAGTATTGTCTGTATAATAGAGCTCAGGATGTCACATGACTCAGCTTTGTTTACTCCGCCATGTTGGCAGGAAAAACTTCTGAAAAATGAACGACACCAGCGTCCTTTTTTAAAAACTTAAAAAGAGTTCACTGTCCGCTTCAAATCCAGAGAAACAAAGGAATCCGTAACAGAACTTGACGGACTGAATTTATCCGATGCTAATACTGCCCCCTGGTGCTTTTCACGAGTACGGCAATAGCTTTGGAAACTGGAGTGGAATCTTTAACTTTCTGATAAACTTTCCTTCATTCCAGTGCAAGGAACACGGAGAATATCGCAATAAAAGCACATAATACGAACCAAATATTGGGTTAGGGTTAGGGAAATTTAAGTAAATTAGCTTGCAATGAATGTGCCCTTAACTTTGTCAAATAATGTCAAAGTGCGTCTCAGAAATCATAAATAACATGTTATTTCACTGTAAGTTACATTTAATTTTGTATTTAGTTGATATTTTTATAAAAAAATAAATAAAAAAATACTGTGTATAATTGTATTTAAATGGAAACTGGAGAGACGGACCATGTTTTAACGTAAAAGATTACAGATGAGTCAACATAGTCCTATATTAGTCCCATCACCGGGAAATAGTACGAAATTTACAGTCTCTTTTTAAATGACAGTCTGCCCTCTAGTGGTGGGTATATGTATGTCTTCAGTCATCGTCGGCACCAAATTACAGCGTAGCATTGATGAGTATCGGTTATCGATAAGCAATACTGGGATCAATGTTTGTATTGATCAAATCTAAAGATACTCATCGATGTAAACTGGCCGTGATGAAACCGCAGCTCTGACGCTGTGTGACTGTCTCACTGATGTCCTTTACAACGCAAACCAGCCACAATCGATGCTTTTTAAAGGCAGACAGCTGATGAAGCATCTGCTGCCCTATCATATGTCCTCTCTGTGTCTCTGTCTCCATTCAGAGAAGGTCTCAGTCCACTCTCAGGGTTTAAGTTAAGTTAAGGTTCTGCAACTCGTGTTTATTTCATCATCGTTCAAATGATTTCCCTCAATTAATCCATAAGTTGTTTGGTGAACGACTGATTTAGTGTGAACTAAACACGACAAAAGTGCTGTTAACGATAAAAGTGGCAGTGTTTGTACAGCAGTGGTTACACAGCAGTGGGGGTTTGGTGAGGTTTGGAAATTTCCGAGTTCCGACTACAAATGGAACGCACCTAGAGCTGCGGCTAACCATTATTTTCATAATTTGGTTCATAAAATGTCAGAAAAAGTTAAAAAATGTTGATTGTTTTTTGTCCGCAAATTAAAAATTATGCAGTTTTTAATGATTTCTTTGTTTTATGGAGCAAAGAAACCAGAACTTATTCACATGCAAGAAGCTGAAATAATCAGAAATCTTGTTTTAATCGTGGAAAGGACCTAAATCTCAGATTATCAGATTATCAGGGTTTGGGACCCACATTTATCACATATTTAGGCTAAATGCCAATTTATAAAATACATATCTGTATTGGAATTTTATACAAAATGTGCTAAATGTTAAATTTGAACTCGGAGCCATATGTTTGTGCTTTTTACTGAACGAACAAAAATTAAAGACTTAGCAGGTTTGATTTTTCTGCTTCACAAAGCACAGCTGCACAAATGTGGATATAAGCAAAAACAAAAATAACAACAGGCAACAACTGTTCTGTCCGAGGATATCTGCAATTATGAGGATAATGAAGACGCGTCCAGATTGGTACCGTGAGTATCTTGAATGGCCACTTGGGGGCCAAACCACTGTTTGCAAAAAAAAGAAAATTAGCTTCTACGCTACATTCATTTTGCTGAGGAGTTAATGGTCTCAAACACTAGTTTCATCTATGAAGCACTGGCAAAAACATGCAAATCACGAGCCTTCAAAATAAGAGGTCAGACTCATCTTCAGCTGCTTTTTCTTTTCTTATTTGGGGAAAATACATGAATGTTTGAGTCACTGCTGTGGATTCACATTGTCGCTCTCTGATTCTGTAGCAAATCGACTCAAACTGTATTTACGGAGCACATTTAAAAACAACTGAGGCCGATTAAAGTGCTTGTACAGAATACAAATGAAGATGATACGGTGCATAATAAAAGCACAGAAAAAATAAGCTCAACCTGAATTAAACGCCACGGAGAATTAGTAAAAACCTAAAAGTCGCAGTTTCGGTAACAAACGACAAACCAACCGAGCTGGATTATTGCTAAAGACCCTGGTTGCGATTTGTTTGGTTGTTTTTTTTAGATGAATGCTTCTTAAATGTGAATATTTTCAGGTTTATTATTTAAAAAACATCGTCATTTGGAGGTTTGAGGAAAAACTGATCAGTATTATTCAACATTTTTTTGGACCAAACCACTTGAAAACAATTGTCAGTTGCAGCTCTAGATGAGGTAATCCAAGGAAACGGGGAACTGATAACGAGAACGTGTTCTTTTCTACGACTTATCAATTATTCAGGTTTTAACGTCTTCCTCCAGGACAGAGCTAAAAAACCGCCAACTTGGGTCTGAGCTCGATAACCTGGTGGTTTGAGTTTAAGTCGTTCCTGAGAACCACGAAGAAGAAGAATTCTGGGTAACTTTCTCAGACTATAAAGTGGCTGCCAAAGAAAGTTGTCCATTAATTTAGAGGCAGCGCATCTTCTCTTCTACACGTTAATCACCCTGTGGGAACGACCGTCGCGCCGCAGTGTTCTATCCGGCTGATTTACACGCCCTGATTTAAGATGTTTGAGACGGAGAGTGGAGCAAGGGTTTTTTTTATTTTTACGACCACCCAGAACAGACGAGAACACGGAATCCTTCCATCGTCCACCTCGAGAAGTAAAAAGACCATCATCGGCGTATCTGAGACTCTATCTGAGCAAAGTAAAGTAAAGGTTTTAACTCAAACACTCGTCCTCTCCCGGGTCAAGTGTCCTGTCAGACTATGTTAACAAGGGATTAGAGCGGATACTAAAATCAATAGTGGGGTAAAAAAACAACCCTTTGTTCTCGCCGTTCACGCACAACTATTGCTTTGTAGTAGAAAAATGATTCAGGTGAATAATATTAGATTGGATTCACTCCAGTTTGACCTTTATTGACCCTTAAATGATCACTGGCACTCAATAAATGTTGTTAAAATTCCTCAAATCTAAATTCCAGTTTCTGGAACCTGCCGGCTTAAATAAAAGTGGGTTAGCCGTGCTAACGATTAGCCGGTTTAATTAAAAAACACCACCGCAAACCACGTTCAATAAATGCAGTGCTGGCTGGGGGTTGTTGGATCTGAACCAACAAAGAAGAAAAAATAGGGTCTATGACAATCGATCAATCAGTTTCCTTTGGAAATTCCGAGTTCCGACTACAAATGGAACGTGCTGCGAGCTGCAGCTAACGATTTTTTTTCATAATTTGGTCCATAAAATGTTACATTTTGTTGGATCAGTTTGTCAAACCTGGAAATGATGATCTTCTCAAATGTCTTATTTTGTCCACAAACCAAAATTATTCAGTTTTTAATGATTTCTTTGTTTATATTGTACGAATAATCAGTTTGTAGGAGTGTTTTTCCAATTATTAAAACAATTTTCTGTGATTTTTCAGCTTCTAAATTTAAATTTTCGTAATTTCCAGGTTTTGATCAACAATTTCTTGACGTTTTAGTCCCAGCTGTGTCCAAACAAGATCTAATCCCATGTCCTTAGATGTTCAGATCTGCTGATGCAGCTATGGTTTATAGCAATAATCTGCACGGGAAACTGACTTTATCTGTTTTTCAAGCTCAGTCTCACCTCAATCTCCTCATAAGCCATCGTTTTCTAATTTATTGCTGTAATTCTATCTCTCACGGACCTTCAGGGTTCCTCACTTTGAGAACCGTGAGATTAGAGCATCATTTTTGTGGACGGACTTCCATAATGAATCGTGTGGGCGCTGCAGATATCACTGGAACTCACACTGATGCTGAAGCTCAGATAAGGAACGAGCGGCCGTGAAGAAGAAGAAAAATAAGCAGCTTTTACTGAGGTGTTTTCAGTGTTGACAGCAAAGAGCCTGAAGGCAGATCATCCTGATGGGGACTCTTATCCAATCTGATTCCCTGACCATCTGGACGACACCTTCAGCTTTAGCAAACGCTAACGTCTCGAGCTGTCACCATCATCTATAACTATCTATAACCATCATCTATAACTATCTATATCATCTGTCGTCTTACTGTACACATAAGTTTCACTGAGAGTCACCGCACTGCAATTCTACCTGCTTTTCTGTCAAAGAGAGCAAAGATTTCAGGATTATGACTGACGTGCACAGTATTTTAGAGAAATAATTATATAGTAGGGCCTTTATAGCTATCGCTAAAACAACAAACTGGGTATATGGGTGGGAATCGTTATTCTTATGACTCTTAAAGGTGCAATATGTAATAAATCTAAAGCAACCAGCCATAAAATCCTCCTAATATGTCACAGAGACTCAGGAATAATGTTCATATAACAAACTGAACTCACCAACAACAACAGTACAAACAAAATATTTGCATTAAAATAAATATTTTGCAGACTGCAAATCATGTTTATGTTTTGAAATCGGGTTTTTTGCATGTGGCGCCACCTACCGCCGTCTACCAATCATTGCAGTCAGTAGAGTCTCAGCTGCCGAGCAACCACGGGTTGCCAGTTACGTCAGAAAACGAAACCTAAAAGACCTCGGTATTTTTGAATTCGAATGTAGTAACCGTTTTTGGCCACATTCTTACATATGGCGCCTTTAAACAATTCTCAAGCCATTGTTAGGGTTGCAACGTTCAGGGAATTTGCTAAATGGGAAACTTTTCGTGGGGTTTAATGAGAATTAATGGTTAATAACCTTAATTTCCTACCCTAGCGATTATATAGTTGCAATTTTAATGCATTTATTTATTTTTAAAAATGGTGTATTTAAAGATCCATCATTTAATATTTAAAACATATTTCAAGGGAAAACCAAGGAAAGAATCACAAATCTGAATCTTTGAGTTTGTGTTCATGTGCGTCATGTTTTCTCTTCATTTTCGCTGCAGTTTGTTTAACGTAACACGAACGTCGTTACTCGCGCCGAGGTATTTACGATCCCAGTACGTAAAAAAAAGTTTCCACCCATCAGCTTTTAATCCAGATTGCGCTAGCTGGATTTTAATCTCTAGCTGCGGCTCTCGCTCAGCCGTCTTTGCTAAAGTTTCCGTGGTGATCCACGCGTTTTTACGCCAGTTTATCGGTTAAATAACGCTACGTTTTTCTTCATTCATTTATCCGATTAGGGCTTTTTAACAATTAATTTACAATCGTCCGAGAGACAATGGCGATGCATCGGAAAATAGACGATTTCTGATTTCTTCAGGGAATTTGCTAAATTGGAAACTGAATGTATGGCTATAACTTGAAATTTTCCAAAATGAAGGTTGGGGAACTTTGATATACAAAATGTTTATGTTTATTTATGACAGTTTCTTTGGATTATCCAAAATTGTCAACTTGCCAATTTGAATATTTCCATATTTCCTTGACTTTTCTGAAAATGTAACTAGAAAATGAACAGAACATCATTTTACACCCCCCCCCCCCCCCAATTTTTTTTGGGTTAGGGTTAACCCATATATATACATATATGTATATATTTACTATATATATACATGCAGAGAGAGAGAAGCTTTAAAGCATCGGTTCTCGAAGTGCGGCCCGGGGGCCAATGGCGGCCCGCAGAAACATTTCTGGCGGCCCGCAATGAATTACAGTTGATAGTTTTAATCCAGGAGCTACTAAGCTTGTTAAATGTTTATTGGACATTACTGGATACAGACCAATAAGTGTAAACAAAAATACTGGGTATTTACTTGGTTTCTATATGGTGAATTTAAGTGTATTATTGGGTTATAAGCTGGTAATAAGCAGGTAGCTACAGCCCCCAATTACTAGCTATTTACCCAGTAAATATATGGTAACAGAAATGTGTTACTTGGTATTAACCTGTAATTAGAAGGTAAGAACAATGGCCAAAATACTGGGTAATTACCCAGTAAATTATAAAGCGTTAATGCTTAAATTACATTATATTAACGATTATATTACTATTCTGGGGTTTTTTCCGTTTTTTTTCCTTTGACGGCCCTCAGTCCAATGTTGGGTTCCTAAATTGGCCTTCAGGTATCAAAACTTTGAGAACCCCTGCTTTAAAGCCACTATCAGTGTATGAGTGTGAGAGATGGGAGGAGGGTGACAGCGATGATGAAGAGAAGCTCAGATGATGGAGTATGGCGGAGGCTCGGGGGGTCAAAGGTGATCAGAATGAAGATGGAGGGCGGGGAAGGCGACTCGTGTTAACAGATGAATGAAACCGGCAGCGGGTTCAGAGAAAATACAAGACAACGGAGGAAGGAACAGGAACAGGAACGTGGAGTGAGCTCAGGCGTTTGAAGGCCATTTGCATATCGTGCAGATGTTACACCAGCGTGTGTGTGTTTATCTTCTGTCACATCTGTCACACAGAGGGGAACATGTGCCTCATGAGGACAATGCGACAGCAGCCTTCACTGCGGCACTGCAGCCATGTGAGCAGCAGTTCCCCTGACAGCAGACATGTCGACTGCAGAAATCGCCACTGAGGATTCCACAGATTCCTCACAGATTCCTCACAGTCCTCACAGTCCCAGCTGGGAGGCTAAACTGGTCACACACTCTTCATGGGAAAGGATTTCTGGCATCACACACCGACTTCTTTGATTCGTTTCGCTCGACGGCTTCACTTCGACTCTACTCTAGGAGTCGTTTCTGTTTAAAAACTCCTGGGCCAAACTCCTTTTGGACGATACCGGCTGTTCAATCTCACACTTGTGCCCTGATTAACGGACTATTTTCCTCTAAATTGGTACAGAATTTACAAAATAGACATCACGTTCCCCTAAAGAAGTCGCAACTGGTTGTGACGTCGCCCAAAAAAGGATATAAACTGTTTATGAAGCCTAAAGAACCAGAAACGTCACCTGAAACCTCCTCTCGGGAAAGTTACCCGCTGTCAATCACATTACGGTCCACTCGTGTGCCGTACTTAACGGTCCAATTGGAACCTAATTTACAAAAAAGACATCATGTTCCCCTAAAGAAGTCAAAAAAGGATATAAACTCCCATTTATGAAGCCTTAAAACAACAGATATTCACTTGAAACCTACTCTTGAACAAATACCAGCTGTCAATCACACTTGTGTCCTGATTAACGGTCTATTTTCCACTAAATTGGTACAGGATGTACAAAAGTGACCTCATGTTCTGTTGAATAAAGTAGACACTGGTTATGACGTCACCCAAGAAACTATAAAAACTGACGTTTTTGACGCCTAAAAATAACAGACATTCACAGACGTCACCTGAAATCACCTCTTGGACGATGCTGGCCGTCAATCTCACTCGTGTGCCGTACTTAGCGGTCTATTTATTTTCCTCTAAATCGGAACAGAATTTGCGAAAGTGAGTTCTGTTGAAGAAGTATGATCTTCTGTCCGAGCATTGACCTTTTACCTACACTCTAGGAAATAAAAGTGCTAAGTAGAACCATATAAGGTTCTTCGGCTTGTCCTCATAGGAGAACCCTTCTGACCTTTTTATAAAGGTTCCACCAAGAACCCTTTTAAAACCCTTTATTCGGGAAAAGGGGTTTTAAAGGGTTCTCTGGATCAAAATGATTCTTACTGGAACCATTAGTGTTACCAAGAACCCTTGAAAAACCCTTTCTTCGGGAAAAGGGTTTTTCAGAAGCAAATGGTTCCAGGTAGAACCTCAGCCCTTGTAGAAGAACCCTTTTGGAACCCTTATTTCTAAGAGTTTATCTCCTTCTACACTTTGATCCACCGGTTCCTATCTAACGGACTTCTTTCCAAGACTTCTTCTATGCAGCTTATTCCTCTTTTGTAAGTTGCTGTGGATAAAAAGCATCTGCTCAATGATTATAAGTAAATGTGTTATATTTAATACACTTTACGTTGTAATCTTCAATATTTATGGCTTGTTTTTATGTCGTTTATTGAAATTAGCATTTTGTACCATTTTCATACTTAAATTGGAACAGAATTTACAAACAAAATAGAAGTCGCAACTGGTTACGACGTCGCCCAAAAAACTATATAAACTCCCATTTTAAAGCCTAAAGAACCAGAAACGTCACCTGACACCTCCTCTTAACGGACTATTTTCCTCTCAATTGGAACAGAATTCGCAAAAGTGACATCAGGTTCTCCCGAAGTTGCGATTGAGGCCGTTTTATCTTCAGGAAAATCTTTCCCGACGTTTTAAATCAAGTAAGACTTCCGCTCAAAGTGGAGTTATTTCTGGAAACTTGGGACTTTTGAAGGTGAAAAAAATTGTCCAAGTTTCCTCTCATTTATTTATGTTTTGGTTCTCATATTCCAGTGTAGGCCATGACCCGCAGGTGCATATCATCTCGTTAATTCCGTGAAGTATTTGAGCAGAAACACTGAGTTTTTAAGTATTTCTCAGACTCTACATGGATCAGGAGACCGAGGTCCAGACCTCAGTCCACACTCCACTGGTGTCATTGTTCCCCTCTTTGCCCGGTAACCAGCAGGAATCAGACCTTTGCTTTTCACTCAGCGTCCTTTGTTTCTGCCCTCAGTCGACTTAATGGGTGTCCCTGTGAGGAGGAGGAGGAGGAGGAGGAGGAGGAGGAGCACGGTCAACTCTCCGGACTCTTTCTTTCTTTTTAGGATTTGTCTCAGGGACTAAAAAAGGCTTTAAGAAACCACACAACAGAGGCCCCTCCCCCTCCATCTGCCTCCTCATCCTCAGACCACCAACACCACACGCCAGGAATTCCTGTCACTCGGCTGCCAGCGCTCCACAAACACGGCGTCCGCGAAGAATTCCCTGAATTCACCCAGGAATCACAGCTGATATCCCGCCGCCAGCTGTTCGCGTCGATGCAGACCTACGTACATCGACATGTTTTATTTTTATTTTATGCCATTTAATAATTCCAGTTTCAAGTGAAACCGAGACTCTGTCGATCAGCGTTTTTTAGCCGAGGAATCTGACGTGTTTATTTTCCCGTTAGTTTCGGGCTGTTATTCATATTTACGGAGAAGTGAACTCGCACCACTCTTTAAACGTAGCGCTAACAATCGCCTTCGGCGCTGTGTGTGTGAACATAAATCTTCAGTAGGTCACCGCTCTACTCCAGGCGCCACACACACACACACACACACACAGCTCAGATCATTTTTATTATACAGTCCTATTTGATCAGAATGAGGAAAAATCACCTTTAATTATCTGCAATTGGCTTCCTGGAGTTCCAAAAATCAGCACAGAAAAATCCATATCGGTCGACCTCTACTATAAACCAAACATCTCAGATTCAATAATTTACAAATACACAACACTTAAAATCTATGAACAATAAAGCTTATGTTGCCATTTGGATTTAGCATATTCTGTTCACACAAACTAAATGTTTTTAAATGTAAATATGTGGCGAGCATAATTACAATTAGGGCTGGGAACTGACTATTTTTCAGGGTTAGACATGAACTATGTTTTAGGGTTAGACATGAACTATGTTTTAGGGTTAGGGTTAGACATGAACTGACTATGTTTTAGAGTTAGACATGAACTGACTATGTTTCAGGGTTAGACATGAACTGACTATGTTTTAGGGTTAGACATGAACTGACTATGTTTTAGGGTTAGACATGAACTGACTATGTTTCAGGGTTAGATATGAACTGACTATGTTTTAGAGTTAGACATGAACCCATTATGTTTTAGGGTTAGGGTTAGACATGAACTGACTATGTTTTAGGGTTAGACATGAACTGACTATGTTTTAGGGTTAGACATGAACTGACTATGTTTTAGGGTTAGATATGAACTGACTATGTTTTAGGGTTAGACATGAACTGACTGTTTTAGGGTTAGACATGAACTGACTGTTTTAGGGTTAGACATGAACTGACTATATTTTAGGGTTAGGGTTAGACATGATCTGACTATGTCTTAGGGTTAGACATGAACCCATTATGTTTTAGGGTTAGGGTTAGATATGAACTGACTATGTTTTAGGGTTAGATATGAACTGACCTTGTTTTAGGGTTAGACATGAACCCATTATGTTTTAGGGTTAGGGTTAGATATGAACTGACTATGTTTTAGGGTAAGGGTTAGATATGAACTGACTATGTTTTAGGGTTAGATATGAACTGACCTTGTTTCAGGGTGAGGGTTAACGTGTGTCATCAATTCTGTCTTTGCGTCATCGCCTCCACCACTGACGCTGACGCTAACATGGCAGCGATGGAAGCTCGATGTGGATGATTCCAGTGTTATATGAAAATATAAGAGTGTCCTCCTCATCCTGCACTTTCCTTCCTTCCTTCCTTCCTTCCCCCTCAGACACACACACACAGCTGTCAGAGGAACACAGGCACGCCAATGTGCTCACCACATACCAAAACTCACATTTGCAACGCTAGCCTCACACACACACACACACCAGCCCCGAGGCTGTGGAGGTGCGATTCCCCCTCCTCTCAGACCACCTGCTCCCCCCGCTCAACCAGCTGGTTGGCTGCAGGAAGCCTAACGCACAACAACACTGTGTCACACACAGTTTACTGTCACAGAGTGGTTTCTGTGATGACACACACTACACTACGCGTTGTCGTTTGTGTACAGGAAGAACAAGCGTATGCCGTTAGCAGAGCCTTATTATGAATCATTAACTGGATCATTCATCTAGTTGTGACTAAAATTTGAGTCACAACCTCGCTGACCTTCTCCACATTAACCTACCCGTTCTCTGAGGTCGACTTCTTTCTATCCAACTCTGATAGACTTGGTTCCCTCATCTCTGGCTCCTTCCAAGATAGCAACAAACTTGGGTGTCATGATTGATGACCAGTTGACCTTTACAGATCATGTTGCCTCTCAGAAAATCCCACCGTACAGAACTCAACAGGCGACCAAACTCCTAGTACAGGCTTTGTTCATCTGCCGCCTTGACTACTGCTAACGGGCCTCCTGACCTGTGCTGTGAAACCAGCCGTGCCTGGTCTTCAATCAGCCTAAAAGGGCACATGTCAGTGCTCTGTTCATGGAGCTCCACTGGCTAACAAATTCAAGTCACTGATGCTGGCCTACAAAGTGCCTCATGGGTCTGCTCCCACCTACTTAAATGTTCTCCTACTCCATTCATCAAAGGCTTCGTGTTGTCGTTCCACGCTGGTGGAATGAACTACGGAACGCTACCAGAACAGGGCGCGGCCTGATCTATCTTCAAGAAGCTCTTGAAGACCCAGCTCTTCCAAGAGCATCTTCTGTCCTAGCATTTATCTTTCACATACACTCTTAGAAATAAAAGTGCTAAGTAGAACCATATAAGGTTCTTCGGGTTGTCCTCATAGGAGAACCCTTTTTCCACCTGGAACCCTTTTGGAGAGTTCCACCAGGAACCCTTTTAAAATCCTTTATTTGGGGGTTTTAAAGTCTTCTCTGGACTAAAATGGTTGTTCCTGGAACCAGTAGTGTTACCAAGAACCCTTGAAAAACCCTTTCTTCAGGAAAGGGTTTTTCAAAAGCAAATGGTTCCAGGTAGAACCTCAGCCCTTGTAAAAGGACCCTTTTGGAACCCTTATTTCTAGGAGTGTATCTCCTTCTACACTTGGATCCACCTGTTCCTATCTAACGGAGTTCTTTCCAAGACTTCTTCTATATAGCTTATTACCTTATTACCATTTTCATACTTTGTACGGTGGCCTCGAGGGACAAAATGTATAAGTATTATTACAATTATCTACTCATGTCGGTCATGGAGTAAATTTTCCGCAGCGTCTGACTCGGTTCACGTCGCAAACCTCTTACGTTGTTGGTTGTCTGTCGCTTCAGTTCGGCAGAATTCGGCACGAGCCGGACAGGAAGTCAATCACAGCATTTAAATGTTAGGGTTTTTCAAATTAAATATGAAAAGAAATGTCTGGTTTCTTTGCTCTTCGTAAGGTTTGGTTTGGACAAATGGGAGAAACACGGATCAACATTTTCTAAACAACTAATCGATTTAAAAAAAATTTATGATTCATTTCATCAATTATGAAATGAATCAAAACGCCGCAGCTCTACAAACAAACGACTTCATTGATCGACGTCAACTTTTTTTTTTATTTGAAGCAGCGCTGCAGTCCGCGCTGACTCGACGCTTTCTGGCGACTTCAATACACAGTTGTACGCTCCTGTCATGTGACAAACAGCCGTCGCCCTTTACACTTTTCCACTCCGGGCGTTAGAAAGCATGAGGGATTCATTTGAATCGCGCAGGAAACTGCTGAGTATAGAATAACAACAGCGAGCCAACAAAGTGACAGATGTAGTGTGTGCTTTTAAATCACGTCGGTGTTCGGCTCAGCAGAGAGCGAGAAGCTAAGCTAATATGAGACGTTGTTAGAAAGTGCTTCTGAAGGCTGAATAGTTCCTGGTTTTTCCTGTGAAATCAACTTCAGTTCTTTTTGTCATTGATTCCACGAGATGTTGGGAAGCTTTCCTCTCTGATTTCTTTGTTTTATGGCGTAAAGAACTACAAAAAAAATAAAAATCCAGACATTTCAGAACATCTTTCTGACAAGTGCTAGCGGCAACTTGCTTTACTTACTGCCCTTTATGCCTACTGACATGTAGGGCAGCAACAAAGGATAGCAAGCAACAACTAACGATTGTTATTTTCCTAATCGATTATTTTTACTTTTTTGGTCAGAATATATTAAAAAAATATATTTTTTTCCTGCCACAAACCAAAATTATCACATTTTTTAAATATTTCTTGAAAACACGGAGCAAAGAAACCAGGAAATATTCACATTTAAGGAGCTGGAAAAACAGGAAGTAGTTTACGACTAATTTAGTAATCGGTAGTGCTGGGCACGTTAACGCCTTAACGTACATTAGCGCATGGCGCGTTTCCATGACGACTGACAGGAAAAAATAATAATTCATAAACTAGCTCGCTAACGCCGCCAACGAAGCTAGCGCAGCTAACTATAGTACACGGTGCCGCGGCATGTAAACGTGACGTCACACGCTTCTTTTTCCGGTCAGTCGTCATGGAAAACGCGCCGCGTTAATGTGCGTTAACGTTGACGCCGTTAACATCGTTAGTGCCGTTAGCATGCAGAGCGCTAGTAATCGATTCATTTGGTAACAGTTGCAGCCATAACTATAAAATATTATACACTGAGGTTTAACATCTTTAACAGGGTCTGCAGATTGGAGTGCCTGAACATCTGTGTTGGTCACACACACACACACACACACACACTTGTTAGGCTGCAGCACAGAGACAGAGAGAATTATGGGAACAGGAGCAGAATGTGGTGAATGGCACTTTAAAAACTGGCAGAGTGATGTAACATCATCACAGAACCTTCGCTTCATCACGACGGTGCGGCAGTACAGTACCACACCCACTGCTCACACACACACACACACACAAACAGCTGTCCTTTCAAGGACTCTCATTGACTTAAGCCTAAACAAACACTTAACCTTAACCACAACCACAATTCAAATCATAGCCATGGTTCTGCCTCTTTAGGACCAGGTTTTGGTCTCCATGAGGACTCCTGGTCCTGACAAGATCAGTGTTTATGACAAAACAGCGTCCTAAAGAGGCCGCAAATATAAGAACACACACACACACTAATAAAGTGAATAGATGTAATGAAACATTTATAGGCGCTCTGTCCAATGTCAAGCTTCCTCGTGTTAAACACACACACACACACACACACACACACACACACACACTCATCTTAACTCTCATGTAAATCAGAGCTGAGCTGACAGGGACCAGCGTGACCGAATTATCACGGCCGTCGACGTCGCCGTCACGTGCACCCGATGCCTTTAAGAGATCCTGGAGACGTTCTCCATCAAAACCAGAGCCACCACATCTGAGCCAATAACACACACACACACACACACACACACACGCTCAGCCTCAAACCGCAGACCTCAGCAGAGCAGCAGCAGTGTCACACATGTACGAGTCAAGACAGAGTGTGTGTGTGTGTGTGTGGGGGGGGGCATCTGTGGCTTTGTGTTTTTCTTTCTTTTGTCAACAAACAAACAGACAAACACACAGTTTTCGCGCCGCGTTGTCTCCGACCTCAGAACTGAGGCGTTCTGGAGTTCCAACAAATCCAACAGAGTGAGACATCACTGTCAAACACACACTGGGCCTTATTTCCGAGAGGTGTGGCAATCACAGGAAGCTATCCCACCTCTCAGATTGCGATACGTCCCGATATCTGTCTCTAGAACAAAGGTCAAAGGTCATAAAGTCAACGTACTGAACGTGGTCGGAGCAACTCTTAATTAACGTAGCTTTCTCTTTCACCGTTATCCAGCTGTAACCTCCCTCTTCTTCTTCGGCCTCCCAAGTTTCCTCTCATTTCTCTGAGCAGCGCCACCGTGAGGAGACATGAAGTAGTGACTGTTTACTTTAGAACGACGACTTTAGAATTATCGTATTGCAACGATATTTTATCACCTAATTTGATGTTTTGACCCACACCTACTTACCACTACCACTCTGGCACTCAGTGCACTTTGTTTGTAGTAAATATACAATACATTTTACTCATCAAATATTCGATATTCTGAACTAAAGATTAATTTCCCAATCGAGTAAATAGATTCTGTGGTTTTTTTGGTCCATAAAATGTCAGAAAATGTTGAAAATGATGACTTTCTCAGGCGTCTTCTTTAATCCACAAAGCAAATTTATCAACTATTTCAACTATTTTGATAATCGATGAATCGGTTTGACGCATTTTTCATTATTTAAACAAGATTTCTGATTGTTTCAGCTTCTTAAATGTGAATATTTTCTTGGTTTCTTTGCTCCAATTATGAAAATAATCCTTAGTTGCAGCTCTAAAAGGGTTAATCAATTATCAAAATAGGTGAAAATGTACTTAGTACTTGATTAATTGTTGCAGCCCTTATTAGATTTTAAAAGAAGTCGCCTCTTTGTGTTGCATTTCAAAATAAAAGCACATCATCTGTACCTAACATAGAAGGCTGTGTGCACCCTGACGTGTCCTCTTCACTCTCCTTGTCTGTGTGAAATAGGCTTTTCCTGAAACACTACGCGCGGCGTGTAATCCGAGACGTTTCTGTAGGATTCCTGTCTCTCGGATTTCCCTCCACACACCTGGAGGAACAACAGTCCTGTTTCTGCCTCGTGGTAAATGACTTTTCAGTGTCAGTGAACGCATCGTTTCTGAGTTCAGGAGAACATTTGCAGCTGTCCCACTCCACTGTCGCCGGCAGCTCGCAGACATCTTGAATCCCCGTCCCTGCTACGACGACGTGCCCCGCTCGTCTTCTTCTTCTTCGCGCTCCTCGCCCTCGTCATATTAGCCTGCTAAGTATTCCCTGTGTGGCTGTCAGCTGTGAAAATCCAGAGAATTAAAACAAGCACTATGGACTCGGTTCCCTCCTACACCCCATCACCCACCCACCAACCCCCCTGAGGACGCACACAGTGTGAATGTCTCTGGAGTGTCGCCGCTGCTCTGAGGATGTAATTACTGGAGGTCACACATGACAACATCATTACGTGGTCCACCACTAATGTCCTCCTCAGTGGGGAGGGGGGAAACAGAAGATAGAAGACGCAGTAAAAACACACAGTCAGCGACAAACTGATGTCACGTCGCTTACACTCGGCCTCAACCAGCTGTCGTAGAGCTACTCATTAACCATTTTCAGGGCTGCGAGTCGACAAATGAGTCATTTACTTGATTAGTCGACTAAAAACAGTCGTATACTCTACTCTTATACCCTAAAGCTGGGATTTTTGCGCCGATTTCTCAGTTGGGCAGAGCTTGCTTCGGTCAGTGCTCGTCGGGAACAGTCGGCAATGGCTCGTTGGTACAGAAATCTGTTGGTTTGTGAGGGTAAATGATAGAAAAAGGTAGTGCGTACTGATTGTCGACCCAACATGAAACAGCTGATGACAAAGAATTGGTGGGACACACAGGATTAGAGCTTAGATCGGGCCCAAAAATATCAAGCCCGACCTTACCCGAGCCTGTGCATGTTGTTTCCGAGCCCGGTCCGACACATTAACTGTATTTACGAGCCCGTGCCCGATTTAAACCCGACATTTTTTTTTAATACGTGAGTACGTAAGTGTACATGT
The DNA here is from genome assembly GCF_963457635.1 of Microchirus variegatus. Classification (NCBI taxonomy): domain Eukaryota; kingdom Metazoa; phylum Chordata; class Actinopteri; order Pleuronectiformes; family Soleidae; genus Microchirus; species Microchirus variegatus. The sequence goes on from NC_139805.1 coordinate 33,721,074, forward strand.
ACATCCACGTCCTCCCCACAGCGGGAGCTTGTTGTACCTGCTGCCACAGTCTAATTTACAACAATAACAGAGCCGCTGAGATCCGCTTCCATGAACGCATATGTTGCTAATGACGATACGCTTCCTGGTTTTTAAATGATGTGTTCGCGGCCGCAGGTTTTTACACCCGAGGATAGTGGCGGGAACTATCGGCCCGTCAGGCCCGGGTCGGGCTCAGCCAGAGAATCTAAATTCTACACAGGATATAGCGTCAAAAGATGACAGGAAGTAGCGGAGATATCTAAATAACGATGCCAACGTCAACACACCTCCATGACTTCACCCACCCATAACCGTCTTTTCTTTGTTAGTCGTCTGTGTTTGTTTACCCTACGTCGTTCTTAATCATTCGCGAGAGTTTGCAGCACTCAGTCGGCTCTGCAACTATGATTTTATGTTTTTTTTTAATTTTGTACAATTTACAATTTAAATTGTACAATTTAAAAAAGTTGTATCTACACCTGCTGCGAGTATGAAAAACATTATGCTAATTTCTCTACAGACGAGACTAAAGGACCTCTGCGTACATATCGGTATCTGTTATCCGCCCAAGCACTCCCAATATATCGTCAAAAAAGTAGAATATCGTGCATCACTAGTTCGTATCAATGTGCAGGGTTCGAATTCTCGCTCTCCATGTGTCTCCAGTTTACATTTTCAGTGCATTACATACAGTATTTTCAAGAAAAATAAAGCTAAATACATGCTAAATGGTTGGTATTTACCACTCAAATCTGCTTTACACTACCATTTTTTGCCATTCATTCATACAACGCATCTGTGTGCACTCACCTTTCATACCCATTCACAAGCTGCCGTATTTGTCAGGAGCAATTTGGAAGTTGAACCTACAACCTTCAATTTGAAAGACGACTTGCTCTACCACTGAGCTAACGTTGTGACATACAGTCGTTTTAGTGCTTTACCAACATTTATCAAGTTTCTGAGAACAAAAACGTGGTTTGTACTAACTGGCCAATTAATAAACATTAATTGGTCGATGGCAATTATTTAAAAAATGCCAAATATCGGCTCCTTCGATTGTTCGTCCACCTCAGTGTCATGTGAGAATGTTCCACTTAAATTGAAGCTGTTGTCAGGAGGATTTCTCAAGTGTTGCTATTTTGTCTCATTTCATCAGCTTTCATTCTTCATCACCACCCCCACTCTTACTCACTCTAATGTGCTGCTCTCTGTGTGTGTGTGTGTGTGTGTGTGTGTGTGTGTGTGTGTGTGTGTGTGTGTGTGTGTGTGTGTGTGTGTGTGTGTGTGTGTGTGTGTGTGTGTGTGTGTGTGTGTGTGTGTGTGTGTGTGTGTGTGTGTGTGTTCCTGCACCAGTGGTGGTGGTGGAGCTGGGGGGGGGGAATCTCTGCGGAGCGGCGTCCATGATCTGGTGGGGTTGATGTGGACCTCTCTACACCCACTACACTAAAAATAGCTGCAGCAAAAACAGAAGGAGCAGCGGGGTGTTGGAGCACTGGAGGCAGACGAAGCTCGTCCCCGTAGCGTTACCAGGTGTGTGAGCTTTATATCTAAAAAAATTTTTTAAATCCTGCTGTTTGTGTCTTGACCCATCTTGCAAACAATGACATCCCTGTGCTTTCATTCACTCCGTTAATGTTCAAGATCTACCACACTATGCAAAAGTAGGTTTATTTGTCTTTAGGCTGTAAAGCTGCAAGAAAGAAAGAAAGAACGCTAGCCGGGCTAACACCATCTAAAGCTGTGTTTCAGTTCAGTTTGGTACAGTATGGTACGCATTTGGTTGCGTCTCCATTAGGAACCGTACCAAAATAACCAGACCCAACTGTTTTGGCACCCTTCCCTTGAGGATGCCCGAGTAAAATGGTACGGTACCATGGCAAATGGCCACAAACTTGCACCGGTACATCGCGCTACACAGCCATCGGGGTATAGCCCACACCCCGCCTACCATGTACAGGTAATGTTCTCCAATCCAAATGCAATCCTGACCAGTCCAAACTGTACCGTTCTGTACCCAACCCAAACTGTACCATATCGGAAACACGGCAATACATTTCATTTTAGATCGAGTATGAGTCTGGAAAGGGTGTCGTCATCTTCCACTTCCAAGAGGTGTGTCCAAAATGCCTCTGAACGCATTTGGAAAGACCTACAACCGATCAGACCAAGTCTTCAAGTTGTCGTCTAGTCTTTGGCTACCTAGGAATGGTGGGGAAAGTCGCTTAAAATGGAAGCAACATCCTCTTCACCATTTTGGATGTATACAAAAGCTGCTAGACGTCGCTTTTCTGTCCTGACATCGCGTACATCCCATGTCTGTAGTGCACCAATGTGGAAAAACTTGTTTGTGATTGTTTCCCCTTTATTAGGAGATTCAGTCGTTGGCCAAAATGGAGTCCTTGCGAAATCAAATCACTTGGCAGATTGGGCAGTAGGCAGAATCAACCAAAAATTGGTGATCGTATAAGAAGCGGCTTGGTAAAACGGCCAATTCGGGATGGCACGATACCACTTTTTCATGTCTGATATGACCAATATCACAAACTCAAGTATCTACCGATACCGAAATCAGGCCGATAGCAGTCCTTTCAGACCTTTAAAAACCCAGAATTAACTAATTTGTTGTAAAGCCAGTCGGAAAACTAGAGTCTACACTCTTAGAAATAAGGGTTCCAAAAGGGAACCATTTGCTTCTGAAAAACCCTTTCCGGAAGAAAGGGTTCTTGGTGACACTAATGGTTCCAGTAAGAACCATTTTGAACCAGAGAACCCTTTAAAACCCCTTTCCTGAATAATGGGTTTTAGTCTTAGTGGAACCCTTTTGGAGGATTCCACCTGGAACCATATAAGGTTCTCCTATGAGGACAAGCCGAAGAACCTTATATGGTTTTACTTAGCACTTTTATATCTAAGAGTGTAGAGGAGGTTCAGAGATCATATTCTGATTTTTATGGTAAAAAATAGGGCTAAAATAACAGTTATTTACAATGTGTGGACAGTTAAATTACTGCAACAAAATTACCTTTTTAAAGTGTATTGTGATAAGAGTCAACATGACAAAGACATTTCAGTCATCACCCCCACACCGAGTCAGTCCATTATTTTCATCATGAGCTGATTTAGTCGTTTGTGCCACAAATTGTCATCAAAGTTTCCTCAAATGCCCACAACACAAAGACGCCGTAAGAAGCTGAAAAAGTCACATTATCAAAGTGTTTGTCAGTCAATCTTTGTAATTGATTAACAATTAGCTGTTGCAGCCCCCTATACTGAATCGATTTGCTCCGAGGAGGCAGGGACTCGTTCAATAACGTGCAGATACGGTTACAGAGCGGTGAAAGTTCACCAGTTTTCATTGAAAATTTATGGAGCCAGTTGTGCCAATTATCAAGGTCGTTTGGCACAGACGAGCGCACGACTTCCTTTTTCGACTTATTCTTCTACGACAAAGACTTACGTTCTGAACATTGTTCTTTCATTTGCTGCTTTTCTTTGACTGTGATGTTTTTAAAAAACTAATTAATCACAACACGGCAACTTCAATGCCATTATGTTCCCCCACGGACTAATAGAGACCAACTATCATCACACGTGTCCAACTTAATCGCTGCTCCACAGACACGTCTGCAGCAGACACAGCAAACACAATCTCCACCACAGCCATCTGTGTGTGTGTGTGTAAAATAAAGACATCCTTGTTGTCTGTGAGTTGTTTGAAGCCGTGTGTGTGTGTGTGTGTGTGTGTGTAGGTGTAATGCAGTGGTTTATGCCAGCGGCTCTTGAACACAAAAGCATGGGGAGCGATGGTCTCCTAGCAACCGTGGCCTTCGCAATTTTCATGACCCTCGAGTGCAGCACACGTGTGATGTGTCTGGAAAACTGAATTCATGCCATAAACAGTTTTTACTACAGCCGTCAGTCACACACACACACACGCGCCGGCAGTTGTCATGCACAGATGGACGTGAAATTAGTCTTAACGCTGCATCATTACAGTGTGTGTGTGTGTGTGTGTGTGTGTGTGTGTGTGTGTGTGTGTGTGTGTGTGTGTGTGTGTGTGTGTGTGTGTGTGTGTGTGTGTGTGTAACAGGCTCTTAGCTCAGGGCTACGGCGTGTGATTCAGTAGTAACCGAAGCGTCGCTTTACTTTAGTTCACTGATTGGGAAACGACAACACGACGACTGCGTGAACTTACAGTTAAAGGAGCTGAAATCTTAAGGGATTGTGGGTAAAAAAAAAACAGTCCCAGCACGTTAGCGGTGTTAACGGCCTTAACAACGTCAACGTTAACGCACGTTAATGCGTGGAAAAAGACGCATGTGACGTCGTGTTTACGCGACTCCCGATTGTTAAAATTAGTCCCTAAAGCAGTTGTCTCAAACTCGTGGCCCGGAGGCCACATGCGGCCCGTCCATCGATTTCATGTGGCCCCCAATTTAAATGTTTATTTTTTTATATTTACAAATAAATGACTGTTTTTTTATTGTGAACATTATGTCTTTGCGTATCAAAACAAACACCTTTTACTTGGAAATTGTGTTGTATTTGTTGTAGGGAACACATATTAGCCATTAGCTTGGTGCTTACTAACATGTGTATAAGTCGCATACTAGCCCTTTATTAGTCAACATTAAGCACCTATTAACACCTTATGTAAGGAAAAATCTTATTTCATGTCGTAATGGAGGTAGAATAAGGGTTAATACGTGCTTGATTATTATTAATAAAGGGCTAGCATGCTACTTACTACTAGTTAATGCTGAATACGTGTACTCTAATCTAAAGTTTTACTCAATATTGTTATTGTTGGATGGAATAATGTGATATAATTGTCACCCACCCAACTCAACAGTTGTTATTCCTCCCACAGTTGGGCTTTTCTTCACTTGACTGCCCCCTACTGACCAGACTTGAACCTCATGTGGCCCCCAGGTCATTTGAGTTTGAGACCACTGCTCTAAAGTAACGCTAATAAACAGACGGCTCCAGTTCCACTGTAGGCGCGATAACATAGCGGTGCTAAAGGAGCTAACTGATCGAAAAAAGAATCGATAGATTAGTCGCCAACAAAAATAATTGGGAGTTGCAGACCTAGATTGGGTACCAGCAGGGATTCGAACCAGCAAACCTCCAGTTACAAGCCAAAGTCCCTTACGCCTAGCCATGTGTATCGATATCTGTAGATATTGGCGTTATTCTGGATGGGGGGGTAACAAGGGGTCTGACTTCCTGTTTTTGTGTGCCACTTCCTGTAACCGTTACAGCTTTCTGCTTTCTTTGACATCGTCATGGTAACCCTCAAAACTACTGACACAAGCGTAAATGTCAGGTCAGTTCAACATCAGTTTGATATAACGACATGGAAGAGGAAGTGTCCTCATATAAAATGTATGAGGACATTTTTTTTTATTATTATTATTACTATCAACTATCGGCTAAAAAAAAAGTGACAGCCCCAGTTTCCTCTCCTCGCCAACAATAAACAAACGAAAGACTGGAGAAAAAAAAAAAAAAAAGAACATAATCCCCAACCGGGGGTTTGACACTCGGGAGGATTGTTGTTCACATACGACAAATGCTTCAGGAGATTATCAGAGTGTGATGTGTTCACTAAAGCAGGGGAATCTCTGGAGGATAGTGGTGAGAGGGTGGTGGGACCTGGGGTTTAATCATGGAAGAGGGCTGGAGATATATATATGTGTATATTATGTATATATGTATATATATATATATATATATATATATATATACTGTATATATATATATATATATATGTGTGTATATTATGTATATATATATATATATATACACACACATATGTGTGTGTGTATATTTATGTGTGTGTATATATGTATGTGTGTATATATGTATATATACATATATGTATATATGCATGTGTGTACATATGTATGTGTGTATATATGTATGTATATACATATATGTATTTACATATATATGTATGTATGTATATATACATATGTATTTACATATATGTGTGTGTATATATATATACACACACATATATACATATATGTATATGCATGTATATACAGTATATGTATATATGTATATACATATATATATACGGTATATGTATATGCATATATGCATATGTGAATATATGTATGTGTGTATATATATGTGTCTATGTATATATGTATGTGTATGTATATATATGTGTATATATGTATTTTTACATAAATGTGTATGCATATGTGTGTATATATGTATGTATATGTGAATGTGTATATGTATACACATATATATATATATATATGAATACATATATACATATGTATTCATATATATATATATGTGTATATATATATATATACGTGTATGTATATATGTATTCATATATATATATATATATATATATATATATATATATATATATATATATATATATATATATATATATATATAAGAAGAGAAGCGGTGGTCAATACTAAGTCATGCTCAGTGTTTGACAACTAAATAAGACAAATGGGTGTTGCTGGTCGGTGGTGGGAGTGGTTGTGTTAATTGTGTACAAATCAAAGTGTCCCCCCCTCCAGCTTCCTGTCTCGCTCTGCTGCCTTCAGCGCCGCCAATGCCTCACAAACTACAACACCAGTGACAACAACCACGACGACAACGACAACGACAACCACAACAAAGCCTGGCCAGGGATGTGTTCTACTTCCACAAGCTGTCGCCGTCATTGTGTGAGTCCACCGTATGTGTGCGTGTGTGTGTCTGTGTGTGTGTGATCCATGTATAAAGTTGATTAGTTCCCCAGCAGCAGCAGCATGGCTAATTAAAAGTGTCTCCTGCTTGTTAACTCAGAGCTCACTCCCCTCCTCACAGCCTCCACACAGAGCTCCATAAATCCTGCCACAGCACACAAGCCTTCACTGACTCATGCTTCATTCATCCGGGATAAAACACACACACACACACCCCCCCCCCCCCCACATTTGTTCATTAAATTAATATTAAATCAGAATGTTCCTCCCGCTCATCTCCCGTTTTTTATTTACTAAAAAAAGACCTGTTTATTTATAACTCCCTTACTTCACACCGTCTGTTGCACTTCTAGGCAGGATATTTTTAAATCGCATGGATATCTGACAAACGCAATTAATTGCCAACTATTTTCATAATCAGTTTGAGTTTTTCAAATTCAGGCTAATCTCAGTCTGACGAACACGTTTACATTAGGGCTGAACAATCTAATTACAGTTATTTTGCAGAGAACGCCGATTGCGATATGATTCCCGACATCAGAGGGTAATTTTGACGTCATTATTCCCATTTTCATTGGAAAAACATATTTAAAAGGATTACAGTGATGCAGTTTCACTTCAGTCTGTACACTTTTAGAAATAAGGGTTCCAAAAGGGTTCTTCTACAAGGGCTGAGGTTCTACCTGGAACCATTTGCTTCTGAAAATCACTTTCCCAAACAAAGGGTTTTTCAAGGGTTCTTGGTAACACTAATGGTTCCAGTAAGAACCATTTTGATCCGGAGAACCCTTTAAAACCCCTTTCCTGAATAAAGGGTTGCAGGTGGAACCTTTATAAAAAGGTTCTACCCGGAGCCAAAAAGGGTTCTCCTATGAGGACAAGCCCGAAGAACATTATATGGTTCTACTTAGCACTTTTATTTCTAAGAGTGTAGAATAAGACGTGTGTAGATTTTAAATCTGAAAGCGGAATTAATCGCCAATTATTTTCATAATCGCTTTGAGGATTTCTTTCAATAGATGACAGAAGCTCTTTGGCTTGTTTTTCTGCTCCTTTTTAAAATGTGAATATTTTCACACAGTTTCTTTGATCCATATTACGGAGAATTCATTAAAACTGAATAAATTGAATGTGGGTTTGTGGACAAAATAAGAAATTTTGAGAGCATCTTTTATTGTGTGTTTTTGGGTTACACCGATATTAATCCATTACTAAATTAATCGTCAACTATTTTGATCGTCAATTAATCGTTTTGAAGCTTTTTTCAGGATTAAAACAAGATTTCTGATTGTTTTAGCTTCTTAAATTTAGCCATTTTCTTTGTTTCTTTGCTCCACATAACAAAGAAATCATTAAAACTAAATCATTTTGGTTTAATTTCCAGGTTTGACAAACGCTGATCAACATTTTTTTAACATTTTCTGACATTTTTTGGACCAAACGATCAATGATTAATTGGGAAACTCTTAATTCAGTCATGAGTTGCAGTCCTAACATTAATACCAGATCTGAACGAGGTCAAACGCGACATGTGTGTGGTGTCTTGGGTGGAGATAGCATAGCATAGCATAGTCCTGGAGTATTTAAAAACTGAAACAGAGGGGGCAACTTCTTTAGACTTTTCTATTTTATCCGTTTCAAAAATCCGGGATAGTGTGGCTTTAACAGATTCAATTAATTTTAAAAACAAAAAAATGCAGCTAGCTAGCATCTAAACATGCAATTAAATATGCGAATTAACGCTGAAATGCTCGAATCGAGAAAATAATCAACAGATTAAACGATTACAAAAACTACAGTGTGCTTTTTGCATGGTTTGCACACAGCAGAGTGAAGTTAGAAGCAGCTGAGGTCACATCCAACCCCCGACACCACCCACAACCCCCAACCCCCAACCTCCCACTGAACTAATCAATATCCATTCACTGACAACATGAGTCCCCTGTGGTGTTAAAAAAAAGCCAGCAGTGAGCCCAATCAATGCATCATCTCTGCCTCTAATACCTCCGCACAGAGGGATCAGCCCATGTGCTGCGGTCTAATACGTCAGTATATGTCAGTATTTTACACCAAATTCACTGAATTACACAGAGCAAAATAGACGACACACAGCAGCCGGTGTGCTGTTACATAACCTGCAGCTGTTTCCATGGCGCGGCTACGCGAGCCAGCGCTCGTCTATCGGCTTTCAGAGCCGTCCAGACAGTTTACAGAACTGTCCGGAACGTTATCGAGAAACTGTCCCGTCAGCTCCCGACTCCAATCGCCAAATAATCTCGTCCAAGTGAGTTAACGCGAGCTCCTGATACTCCACGCTGAGAGAGTCTCTGTTTTCTGCTTAGTCCAGCCAGGCTCCAGGGACTATCCGGGGTTTGAGAAGTTCAATGTAGCCTCTGAATTCAGGTGTTTCAATCAGGCTCTAGACCTCGTATCTCCAGTGAAGGACAATCTTCAGACATTTGAGGAAGACCCTTTTCCATTCCAACCTGACTGTGTCCCAGTGCACAAAGCAAGGTCTATAAAGACATGGTTTGACGTTGCAGTTTGGTGTGGAAGAATTTTGACAGAGCCTTGACCTCAACCTCCATCGAGCAACGTTTGGGATGAACTGGACCAGAGCTTGTGAGACCTTCTCGTCTCCAACATCTACACTCTTAGAAATAAGGGTTCCAAAAGGGTTCTTCTACAAGGGTTGTGAGACCTTCTCGTCTCCAACATCTACACTCTTAGAAATAAGGGTTCCAAAAGGGTTCTTCTACAAGGGTTGTGAGACCTTCTCGTCTCCAACATCTACACTCTTAGAAATAAGGGTTCCAAAAGGGTTCTTCTACAAGTGCTGAGGTTCTACCTGGAACCATTTGCTTCTGAAAACCCTTTTCCCGAAGAAAGGGTTTTTCCAAGGGTTCTTGGTAACACTAATGGTTCCAGAGAACTCTTTAAAACCCCTTTCCTGAATAAAGGGTTTTTAAAACCCTCCAAAAAGGGTTCTCCTATGAGGACAAGCCGAAGAACCTTATATGGTTCTACTTAGCACTTTTATGTCTAAGAGCCTGACCTCATCAATGCTCTAAAGAACGAATGAATGGACACAAATTCACATAGAAACCACTTCAAGATCTTGAGGAACATCTTCTGAGAAGCTGTTATAGCTGCAAAAAGAGGGTCCAACTCCATAGTGAAGAAGACGAGAAGACGATGGATTCTTGGCTCTGTACTGCAGGACACATAGATGTGGACACAGGACAGAGACAGGACAGGACGTCCTCAGGACGATCTTAAAACATCTTCAACATCTTCCTCTTCCTCCTCCAGACCACACCTCCCTCCCCCCTGGGGTCGGCCCTTCAGACCTACACATTTACACAATAATCCTATTAGAGGGGGAAGAGTGCTCTCGCTCTCTCTATCTCAATCTCTTCATCTGTCAATCCCTCCCTCCCTCCCTCCCTCTCTCTCTCTCCATCCACTGTCAATGCCAGTCAATAAGCTGCTATCTCTGCTCTCATTCTCACATTCAAATTCAAACAGGCTTCACTGCAGACACCAGCTAAACTCTGTCCACAACGTCAACAACAGCAGCATATGCTGTTCTTAGTGTTCTCACCTATTTCAAGGTTCTGCTGTTCTGACTGTTCTCATCAAGGTTCAGCTGTTGTCACTGCATTCACTGTTCTGACTGTTCTCATCAAGGTTCAGCTGTTCTCACTGTTCCCACCAATCTCACCACATTGCTATTCTCACTGTTCTGATGTTCTTACTGTTCTGTTGTTCTCACTGTTCTGACTGTTTTCACTGTTCTTACTATTCTTACTGTTCTGTTGTTCTCACTGTTCTGACTGTTTTCACTGTTCTTACTATTCTTACTGTTCTGTTGTTCTCACTGTTCTGACTGTTCTCACTGTTCTTACTATTCTGTTGTTCTTACTGTTATGTTGTTCTTACTGTTCTGACTGTTCTCACTGTTCTGACTGTTCTTACTATTCTTACTGTTCTGTTGTTCTGACTGTTCTGTTGTTCTCACTGTTCTGCTGTTCTTACTGTTCTCAGTTTTACTGTTCTGTTGTTCTGACTGTTCTGTTGTTCTCACTGTTCTGCTGTTCTTACTGTTCTCAGTTTTACTGTTCTTTCAGTTCTGACTCACCGTTCTGACTGTTCTGCTGTTCTGACTGTTCTCTTGTTCTTACTGTTCTCACTGTTCTTACTATTCTCACTGTTCTGCTGTTCTTACTATTCTGCTGTTCTGACTGTTCTGTTGTTCTTACTGTTCTCACTGTTCTGCTGTTCTTAATGTTCTTACTATTCTCACTGTTCTGCTGTTCTCACTGTCCTTACTGTTCTGACTGTTCTTACTGTTCTGACTGTTCTCACTGTTCTGCTGTTCTTAATGTTCTTACTATTCTCACTGTTCTGCTGTTCTCACTGTCCTTACTGTTCTGACTGTTCTTACTGTTCTGACTGTTCTTACTATACTTACTGTTCTAGCTGTTTTTCTGTTCTCGATGTTCTCATTGTTTTTTCTTGCTGTTCTGACTGTTCTTTCTTACGGTTCTCACTGCTCTTACTATGCTTTTTAATGTTTTATGTAAAGCACTTTGAATTACCTCGTTGTTGAAATGTGCTATACAAATAAACTTGCCTTGCCTTGCCTTGCCTTACTGTTCCCGCTGTTCTTACTGTTCTTTCTTACTGTTCTGACTGTTCTTACTGTTCTGACTGTTCTCACTGTACTTTCTGTTCTTTCTTGTTTTCCTGTTCTCACAGCTTTGCTGTTCTCGCTGTTCTTACTGTTTTGCTGTTCTCACTGTTCTTACTGTTCTCATTATGCTGGTGTTCACGTTGCTCTGCTGTTCTCACCGTTATTACCATGTTGCTGTGTTGCTCGGCGTTATCATTCTTCTCACTGTTCTCCACGTTCTTCTACTATCATCACGCTGCTGTTCTCCTCGTCTACAAAATGCAGCTCTCCTCACATTCTCCTCCTCTTCACTCTCTCTCACTATCTCTTGTCCTGAGAGAGAAGTTTTTAAGAGGAGATTTAAAAGAAGCTCAAATCTCAGTGTGTGTCTCTGTCCAATGGGTGAAGACTTCCATTGTGAGGAGGCTCCGACAACAAAAGCCTTCTCAGCCATTGTCACAAACACTGACCTGGCAGTGACCAGCGGGCCTCAGTCCACACATCTCAGGGCACATACCAGGTCAGTGAATCAGGGAGGTATTTCAGAGCAAGGCCGTTCAAGCCCTGCAGAGAGCCAGTGATAAAAATTTGAAAATCAATATAGAATCTTCAGGGAAGTCAGAGTCGGGAGCCAAGCACGGAGGGATGTGATTACACCTCTTTGTCCCGGCACTGACGGAGCCAAGTACCAGCATTTAGTATCAGCTGAAGAAGAAGAAGACGAAAATCATGATGGAACACTTTTTGTACCCTGCAGAATTCTCACATTTCTGCGTCGCTTTGACACTTTGAGCTGCTTTCACATTTTGTAGCATCTATGTAGCAACATTTATCGGGTTTCCATGAACAAAAATGCGTCATTTGGAAAGACTGGCTGATAAATATGTAACAATCTGGCAAATATCGGAGAGATTAATCGGTCTACCGCTGCTACTGCTGTCTCTCCGGATCACAACATGTATCCATTCTATCGCTTATCGCGACTCGCTTAGACGACTGTGATGCAATCTACGTTGGCTTTAGCCCGACGCTACTGCTCGACTACTAACTTTATTTGTTCTTAAATGTCTTCGTGGTCTCGCCGCTGTGAAAATCTCGCCAAACAGCGACTCACTTTGGCCAACTGTGTTGTCTTTAACCCCAGAACACCTTTGCCGGGTGCAAAATAAATGTATGTGTTTTTCATGAAAACCAAGTTTTCATCTCCATTATTTTTATTTTTTAGACATTTTTTGTTCCCAAATTCCTAATTTTCCAGTCATTTTGGAGAATTTTTATATGGTCACCTCATGATGCTTTTCTTTCATTTTGTTAGTCATTCGTTTTGATATATTTTGATGACAAGTACTTTTTATTGGGTGTATTTATTATCTCGGGTAAAAATCACCCGACGTTAGTGATGTTGTTTTGAATTGGAGCGATAGTGTTCTAGGGTTAAAGTGCATTATACACTACCGTTCGAAAGTTTGGGGTCTTCAGCTGTGCTAACGTGATTGCACAAGGGTTTTCTAATCATCCAATAGCATTCTAACGCCATTAGCAAACACAATGTACCATTAGAACAGTGGAAATGGGCCTCTATACACCTATGTACGTAGTCTTTTAATAACCAGACGTTTGCAGCTAGAATAACAATACATTAACAATATATAGAGTGTATTTCTGGTTCATTTAATGCTATATTCATTGGAAAAAAAGGTGTTTTTCCTTCAAAAATAAGGACATTTCTAAGTGAGCCCAAACTACTATTGAACAGAGTGATTTACCCCCATGTTATAGTTGTGAAAGTGGTGAACGCAAACGTATCTGGGGCTTGCGGCGGTTTTTAGAATCCCATGTCGGCATGACTGAGGTTGTTCCAATTGTCCGAGTTGGAAATCCAGGAACACGGGAACAGGAATACTCAATAACCTCAGGAATTCTGAGTTCCTTCTACAAATAGAGCGCACTATTATTGCCCGACACTGCGCGTTAAATATGTCTCCAGATTTGATTATCGGCGCTGCTTCCTGCCAAAACCGCGTTGTTTTGGTTCTCATCAAGTCACTTCTGTAATATCCAATCATCATGAAACTCCCTCACACTGACGTCCGCACTGTGCTGCATCTGTGTGTTCAGCAGCAGCCTGATGACGGGGCTTCACGACTTATCAACACGTCCAGTGCATTAGCGAGCAGACGCTGTCAGAGTCTGGTGACGCCTTTGTATAAGTGCTGCAGGTGCTTTTATCCTTCTTGCTCCTCTGTCCTCCTGCACGTTTCCCCATCAACTCTTAAAGAAATACACAGACACTGATTGGGCTGTTTTTCTTTCCCTGAGCCAACAGGTATAAAAAAAAAACTCAAGTGTTTTTTCCCCTCTTTTTCACAAACATCTTGACAAGCTGCTCTGATGATTAATTAGGAAACACCGTCGCGTGATAAATGGCCCGCATTTGCAGCCAAAGTGCGTTTCGGATTGCCTCTTATTAACCCAGTCACACTGATGATAGACGGCGACCGCGCTCGACGCCGGTCTGACCATCAGGAACAGTTTAGCCGCCGTGTTCTGCTCAAGGACACTTGTACGCGTGAAGTGGATGTGAGCTCGGGGATCTGACTGCCAACGCCGCTATCAACGGAAGACGGACGACTTACGGAGCTATTAGCGGCCAATTCCTGGGTCAAGCTTTTCAAAGAGCCGACACTTACCATAATGCAGCGTCTTCAGCTCAGGAAGGTTCTTCACAGACTGAAATATGGCATCGAGGTGACAGCCGTGATAAAAGGTGCTAGAATTCTCTCGACACTGTGGCGGAAATTAGCTTCAATTCCTCCTTTAACAGGGCTGGAAATCCACATCCTCACATAATTATCTGTCCACGCAAAGAGCAAGCGTATTCAATTTATAGTCCACAAAAGATGTAGACCAATCTATGCCATTTTACCCTACTCGCCCTAGCACGTTTAAGCTAGCCGCGTCAAACTCGTACTCCGACAAAGTTGTACTTTTATTAGCTCCGCCCACCCAGTATTCGGAAAAACAAAAAAAAGTTGGAAAAACAAAAATGGCTAGTCTACACATTTGAACAAACTCGTCCTAGCACGTTTGAGTTAGCCACGTTAAAACATGGTCCATAGACGAGTTAATGATAAAAGTTATCAAAGGATTTTTTCTGCGTCAAAAGGCGTGGCCTCAGCGCTCCGACAAAGTTGACGTTAAAATGGCAGGAAAACTACTTTAAAATTACACTTTTTGAAAACATTAACGTAAACATGCTAAATATTTATTTTTTTCTATCATGCCTAAGTCGCACATAGTTGTTCCGATTTTAACCAAACTCGGTACACTCGTTGCTCTCATGATTCCAAACAAATTTCTAATGTGCTTCTATTAGCTCCGCTCACCCAGAAGTCGGCCATTTTGAAAAAAACAAAAATGGCTAGTCTATGCAATTGAACAAACTCCTCCTAGCATGTTTGAGCTAGCCACCTAAAAGACCTCCGTAATTTGAGTGTAGTAACCGTTTTTGGCCACATTCTTACATATGGCGCCTTTTTTTTTTTTAAATGTCGAAATAGTAGTGGTGGGGGAAAAAATCGATTCACATAATTCTTATCATCCACAATTCTGAATCGATTCATAAACTTCAAAAATCTATTTTTTATTTATTTCTTTTGTTTGTTTTTTATTTTGAAAAACCACACAAAACACCAGTTTGTGTTATTTGTGTACAGTTTATTTTTGTAACTTCTGGGAGAAAAAGGCAGCTAGCCTAAGTTTTTATTTATGCTAGTTATTTTTTGGACAGTAAGTAAGTTTTTGTTTGTTTTGAATGAAAAAATGTCAAAGGTGCCATATGTAAGAAACCTGTGGTTGCTCGGCAGCTGAGACTCTACTGACTGCAATGATTGGTAGACGGCAGTAGGTGGCGCCACATGCCAAAACATGATTTGCAGTCTGCAAAATATTTTTTTTAATGCAAATTATTTGGTCTGTACTGTTGTTGTTGGTGAGTTCAGTTTGTTATATGAACATTATTCCTGAGTCTCTGTGACATATTAGGTAGGATTTTACGGCCACTTGCTTTAGATTTATTACATAATGCAGCTTTAACTTATATCTTAAATTTACCTTTGTATGATCACATTATCTTATACAAACGGTATTGTTTTGATGCCATAATTTGCCTTAACACACTATGCATTGTTTAAATTTTTTAATCGATTTTGAATCGAATCGTGACCCTAAGCATCGGAATCGAATCTAATCGCAAGACACCCAAAGAGATTCACATCCCTACAAAATAGTGTCTCCATCAATCGGCCCCACTGATGAAGTTGTCCATATAATGTAAGATCTACATATTTCATCTTCCTTATAAACATCAGTGCTGTTCTGTTTACAATGATTCAGTCCATCAAACGCTGAAGAACACCTGACCTCTTTACGTCCTCCATGCTGGAGACAACATTAGCTTATGTGGCAGCAGCTTTAATGGCTCCGGCACGATGATATGAATATTTCAACCATGTGCTACTGGCACAACACGCAGGCTCAGAGCCCCACCCAGCAACTGGGATCAGATGTCAAGCTGGCTGCCAGACATGGAGACGTGTGCACTGTGTGTGTGTGTGTGTGCGTGTGTGTGTGTGTGTGTGTGTGTGTGTGTGTGTGTGTGTGTGTGTGTGTGTGTGTGTGTGTGTGTGTGTGTGTGTGTCGTGTTTAGAGTTGACGGTGACGGATTTGAGTGTGACACAAGTGGGACTATTAATTCTCTTCCTTTTATTCTCGTGAAAGAGAACTCCCTCGCACTGCATCTTTTAAGAGCTGCTTGTGGCCCGGGTTTATAAACGATTACGCGTGAGAAAAGCTGCTGCTTTAAGTGCACCGAGACTTCATTTATGCACCGTAAACTTTATTTAACAAAAGGAAAATGACCTGTTTCTGGGATTTAATATTTAGTTTATACTAATAGGGCTGCAACAATAGTTTGAAATAGGGCCATTTCTTTTCTAAGCAGCATTTTGAGCCAAAGTATTGTGTCACCAGACTCGTCTGTTAAACGTTGACATTTCCTTTGCTAAATGTTGGAGATTAACGTACGTTTTATTCGGGCTCCTGGCAGGAAATTTGGTGAGGTGTGTCGGGCTTACTCCAATTTTCATGAGGATTTTTTTGACGCAAGAGAAATCGGCCAAATTTGCGTTAAATGCTAAATTTAAAAAAGTTTTACTCAAACTCTGTACACTCTTTGCTCTCATGAATACAAACACATTTCTAATGTACTTCTATTAGCTCCACCCACCCAGAAGTCAGAAAAAAAAGAAAAAAAGTTGGAAAAACAAAAATGGCTAGTCTACGCATTTGAACAAACTCGTCCTAGCATGTTTGAGCTAGCCATGTCAAACACGGTTAAAGATTAAAAGTCATCAAAGGACTTTCTCTGCGTCAAAAGGCGTGGCCTCAGCGCTCCGACAAATTTGACATTAAAATGGCAGGAAAACTACTTTAAAATTCCACTTTTTGAAAGTTTTAACGTTAACAGAAATACATGAAATTTCTCGCAGTTATCGAATAATGACGAGTTGCGTGGGGTAGAGGGCTCTACCATGACTGCGTTATTTGTTATCATTACACAGTTATATTTTATCAATTGGAGGAAAAAATTGGAGGAAAATTGGCATGAATTATCGGCCAGTGGCTGCCCTGATTTCTTAAAATCGGCATTGGCCAAAAAATCCCCATATTGATCAACCTCAAAAATGTATATTATGTTATTTTTTTTAAAATAAAAAAGTAAAAAAAGGACAACATTTGTGTAAAGACACACTCTACATGTGATCACAGGACCAAACTATCTCATAGCTCATCAATTATGACTGTGAAGACGGGGCTTTTTCACCAAACCAGTGGGAAATAAGCCTGTTGCAAACACACCTGTGTGTGTGTGTGCGTGTGTGTATGTGTGTGTGTGTGTGTGTGTTTAAAGCTCCAGAGGCCACAGGGCAATCCTTGCGCTACTGTGATTTACATGAGGCAACAACAAGACCTGCAACACACATTTAACAGCCATCAATTATTAAAAAGCCCAGTCTTTAGAGCTGGTTTTGCTGAAGGGGGGAAGAAAACTGCCATTGTCTGTACAGTGTGGTCCACACACACATACACACACAAACACACACGTGGTCTACGCCCACCGTTTGTGTGAAAGGGAGTTTACAACGTCATTTTAAAATCTCATTATTCTCATCTACCACGACTTAGAGGAGGGTAAAGCCTGTTGTCCACGATGTTCTAAAGGTGCGTTCCAGAAGTCGGATGGGACCCAACCAACTGACAATCAGGGTCCCAAGTGGGTTTTTCTGTGGTTTCCACCCGTGTTCGTGTAAATGAGTTTGGTACCAAGCCCGTACCAAGATAGCCTGGAAAGGGCACTGGGCTAGAATTGGGCAAACATGGGTGGGCCACCATTGAAACCACGGGCAAACTAGCTTGGGGACCCCATAAGGCTTATATACAGTATGACATGACATGCTAGCTGGGGAGTGACGTTATCTTAGAGTTGACCACAAAAAATGGACACAAACGTATCACAGGCTAGCAATTCTTGGCGATACCAGTACGCAACAGCGCTCAACGCGGTGTTTTGCTAACACAAACAACGTAGCAGCATGTTCACGGATAATAATTCGAGCAGTCTGATGCCATTCATGGTCAATGGAGATGGAAATATAGCGCCGTAATAACTGCGTCAGTGCAAATGTCGTACTACGCGTTAAGTAGATCGTCTTGGACCGATATCGGTATCGCTAGATACTCAAGTTTGTGGCGATCGGTATCGCATCAGACCCAAGTCGTATCGTGTCATCCGTCGTTAACGGTATAACTACCAGAACGTCAACGCAAAATGGCTAGTCTACGCATTTGGACAGACTCGTCCTAGCATGTTTGAGCTAGCCGCGTCAAACTCGGTTCATATGTTCCAGACGAGTCAATGATTAAAAATTATCAAAGGATTTTGTCTGAGTCAAAAGGCGTGGCCTCAAGCGCTCTGACGAAGTTGGTGTTAAAATGGCAGGAAAACTTCTTTAAAATTCCACTTTTTGAAAGCTTTAACGTAAACGTGCTAAATTTTAGTTTTTTTTTCTATCGTGTCCAAGTCACGCACAGTTCCGATTTCAACCAAACATGGTACACTCTACGAATTTCTCACGTACTTCTATTGGCAGCCTCCTTCCTCGACTTTCCACGTTAGATAATCCGACTCGAAGAAGCAGGAATCCCAATTGCAGGAACGCCCTCTTTACTCGGAAACATTTCCGGCTTCCAACTACAGCAGAAACGCACCGTAATTAGGCGCAAAACCGAATTTGAAAACAAGGCGTCCCTTCAACGACATTCCGATGCATTAGAAATGGAGCTTCAGACAACCTGACGCATTTCTAGTCTGGATATTTCCAACTCGGTAGCTTTAAAATATTTTATAACGGATGACGGCAAAACGCGCCCAGACCCTCAGATATATGACAAATGACTAAAACAGTACGACGAATATGCTGCGACCATTTTTGCACAATGAAGACAATATGCATATTTTTGCTAATAATAATATGCTAATTTCGCTACGGAAGTAATCCAAAACAATTTATCTGCAAAAAGTTTTGCGTTTCCGCATCAAAAAAAAACCCCTTTTGGTTGATATAGTTTCAGATTTATTTATTTTTTCCAATGTTTAACGTGTCTCTTGAGCGCTTTCTCCAGTTGTTTCCTTGGTTAAACTTGCACGTTTACAGCTCTTTGTCGTGCATTATTTAAAAAAATGTGGAACCATGATCCAATAAACTACAACAACCCTGAAGTAGTAGTAGTACTGTGTGTAAAAATGAATATTTTCCGCGGTCACTGTGTTAATAAGAGGATGATATCAGAGCCGAACTTTACACGGAGGATTACTGATTCAAAAATGGCTGTCAGATTACACACATGTCCAGAACGCGCACTCTCCGGGATGCACTTTTTGCGTGAAAGTGAGTGGATTTGTAAGGGGATTTGGTTTCACGCACGACTGAAGAGCTTTTAGGGCGATGCCGGGCGTTCACACTGAGGAGGAGGAGGATGAGGGGGATGAGGAGGAGGTGGTGGACCCTGTGGATGATGGTTCCACACTTCTCCATTTCGAGTGTCTCCTCTCATGGGAGGCGCCTCCATCCATCACGAGATGCTGCGATTGGGGAGGATGCGCAGCGATATAACCGGCCGATGAAAGGCATCACATGAGGCGGAGGCTGTTAGCATCGCCGTGCCCGCTACACGGGCGGGTTATCGCTGCATTCCAGCAAAGACACGGAGATTCGGACCGACAGGTGCAACAGCATCCTCCTCCTCCTCCTCCTCCTCCTCCTCCCCATCCAGCAGCCTCCTTCTCCCGCTGCTGCTGCCGCCACCTTCACCAACGTCCGGGGGAGGAAAAAACGCCCAAACCAACAACCACAAACACACACATAAGCCTCCGCTTTACCATATTTCTGCTCATGTTTAAACAAAGCTAGCTTAAAGCAGCTAGCTTAAAACATAATGAAATAAAAAAAAGCTTCTCCGGCACAGCGAGCAGCAGGAGCGCGGTTAGCCTTCGCCGCTGAGGCTGGCTCCGGCTCCGGCTCCGGCTCTCTCTCTCTCTCTGCTCCCCCGCGGTGACACCGGGAGGCGGCAGCGGGAGCAGAGACGGAGCCACAGCGGCCGCGGTCGCACTCACCTCTCGGCCATGTTCCCGTCGCTGCTGACAATCGGCGCTCACGGTAAATCCCACTGCGTGTCTCCCATGTTTGCCCGAATTGCGGTCGCCGCAGTCAACGAGTCACCCGCTGCCAGACCAGCGTGAAGCTACCGGCAGTGACGAGCGCCACTTCCGGTCACTGCCTTCACAATAAAAGGACGCTCACTTTTTTTTTTTTTTCTGACTGAGCGGGGTCCACGTGAACTTTAACGTACTTTAAAGGAGCATTATGTAATAAATCTAAAGCAACTGGCCTTAAAATCCTCCTAATATGTCACAGAGACTCCGGAATAATGTTCATATAACAAACTGAACTCACCAACAACAACAGTACAGACAAAATATTTGCATTAAAAAATATATTTTGCAGACTGCAAATCATGTTTATGTTTTGAAATCATGTTTTGGCGTCATGTGTCGCCACCTACTGCCGTCTACCAATCATTGCAGTCAGTAGAGTCTCAGCTGCCGAGCGACCACGGGTTGCCAGTTACGTCAGAAAACGAAACCTAAAAGACCTCGGTATTTAGAATTTGAATGTAGTAACCGTTTTTGGCCACGTTCCTACATATGGCACCTTTAAACATAAAATATTACCAAATATACAACTCCATATTTGAGCATAAATATGCAATATGTATCTACATAGTATCTACAAATTTTTAATATTCCATTATATTTTACAATTATATTTGCCTTTTTTGCTAGTTTTCTTACATAAATAGCTTTCTGTTCTTATTTAGTTTCATGTTAAATGTGGTTTGCTTACTTATTCATTGCGTCCTTCATTTATTAATGACGACTGTGCACGACAGGGAGATTTTTATCATGTGATGATTATCAGCAGATTATTATCAATGTTGATTTCCATATCAGTGTTTGCTTGTCATATCAGGTGTTTATTCAAAAATACATCTTATATTTTTGTTATTTTTATTCTATTTTACTTGTTTTAAGCTTTTCGCCAACATTTATTCAGTATTTTGGGCTTCTGTAGTGTCCTAAGATCACCCATGGGCATCAATAAAAGACTATTTCTAATCTTATATTTTATATATAATACTTATATAGTCTATATAAACATACAGTTCTTATATTAACTTATTTTATAAGGCAATTTCTTGACAGTTATCGAAGTACGGCGGCTATTCTGTGTGGGTTTATATGAATATGAATGAAAAATTTGATTTTATTCTTTATTAATTATCTCATAAAAGCACCACAGTTGTTTTGGTCACAGACGCATCAGAACACGTCAGAAAATAGAGTTCAGGGTCACCTTTTTTTATTTTGAAATTCACATGTGGCAGCTTCCGGTTTTGGTGTTGCAAATTATCGTAGACTTGATAAATGAGGGAGAGGAGTTGTCTTCTGCTGCTGCTGCTTCCAGGTGATGATGATGATGATGATGATGATGCGCTGTTGAATGAGAAGGACAATTCTGAGACATTTATTTATTTATTTATTTATTTATTTATTTATTGAATTATTTGGTTCGTTTGTGTGACTTAACGAAAGCATTTATAATTATTCATAATTACAATATGAATGAATAGTATTTTTTTTACCATTATTAAAATTATTATTATTATTATTATTAGTTGTATCTTTTAAGTACTTTGCATGTACTTAAAAGTTGTCTTTTGACGTGACTTTAGACCTATACATCTGTAAGTGTTTGTTATTTTCTTATCTTTCAGTCCTTTATGTTATCACTTGTGTCCCACATTCACTGTTCCACTGAAAACACATCTGCCCCTGATACAAGATGATTTAAGTAAATAAAATAATAGTAAATAATAAGAAGAATGAATAAAGGGT
Organism: Microchirus variegatus; assembly: GCF_963457635.1. Classification (NCBI taxonomy): domain Eukaryota; kingdom Metazoa; phylum Chordata; class Actinopteri; order Pleuronectiformes; family Soleidae; genus Microchirus; species Microchirus variegatus. The sequence goes on from NC_139805.1 coordinate 33,743,077, forward strand.
AAGATCATCTTTATTTGTCCCACAAGGGAAACTTTTACTGTGTTTCAGCAGCAAAGAATTAGTAATAAATAATACATAAAGGGTAATAAATGTGCATTTTAATCTAAAAATCAATATAAATATATATATATATATATGAGCAACTCTGGTTAAATAATTCATTAAATATATGTGGAAGATGAACAAATAAAGATTGAGTCAAATGCTGATTTACAGAGCGAAGACGCTCTGAGCTCTTAAAGCAGACTATGAGGACATCTGGTGGCCATTGACAGGAACTACAGCTGCTGCATTTCTTTGACACTTTGAAAAGTCCTTCAATGTGATGATTGAAATGTGCTTTTAATTTGAAATTTGTCTATAATTGTACAGTAAAAATGACTGATTTGCAGTCTGATAGTAGACATAGATGTTCTGAACACAACCGAGTCAGTGCTGCTCACAACGTACACTATGTACATTTTTGTTACCATTAATTTAGTATTTTCTTTTAAATAGTTATTACATCTCAATTTTTTTATTTTCACAATTTTAGGATTATTTTTTAAAAATGTTTTAAACATTTTGTTTTTATTACATCTCAATTTTGGGAATTTTTTTTATTATTTAAATTTTTATTACATCACAAATTTTTCATTGTTTTGTATTTTTTTTTGTATTACATCTCAGATTTGGGATTCATTCATATATATATATTTTTTTTTATTACATGTAAAATTTTTGCTTTTGAAATTTTTTTAATACGGGATTTTAATTTGAAATTTAATTTGAAAATTTAATTTGTGTGATAGTAGACAAAACGTATTCTGATTACAGCCTAGTCAGTCCTGGTCAACACTTATTGAATTATGACAAATCAAATTTCCAATTTTTGTACTGTACTTTTAATTTGAAATTTGTCTAAAATTATAACAGTAAAACTGTCCGATTTGCAGAATGCGAGTAATCACATATGAACATAACCTAGTCGTTCCTGGTCAGAATTTTGGCTTTTCAAGGACTTTCCAGGACCCAATTCCCTGAAATTCAAGGACAGAAAGCGCTGACTCAGCTCCACTTTTGTTGCTTTGCAGCACGCTCTGCATTTTTTATTTATTTTACTTTAATCTTTAAATTCTGCCTAAATTTTCCACATGAGGACCTTTTAAAGCTCTGTGAGTGATTTTGTCTATAATCCCCTGGGATTATCTCTTAACTGCTGTTGTTTGGTTTCTCTGATGCAGTCATTACAAACCTCCGTGTGACGTCTGAAACGTTTTTAAATCACATGACACCATGTGATTTACTTTGTGACATGGAGCTGATCTACTGCTGTGTTTGTGTATGTATATATATGTATATATATATATATACGTAGTATGTAGTAACGGTTTACAGGATCACATATTTGTAAAAAGTTGAAGCAGAGAATCGTTTCTCTAAAGTTAATTTAAGTTTATTTTGTGCCCACAGAGGTAAATAAACATACTTACTGTGTGTTTGACAAAGACACAGGACGTCCTTTAACAAACACCAGCACAGAAACCACTTAATAAACACGTAAACAAGAATGAGATAAAAGCTGTTAGGGTTACAGAAACATTGAATTAACCATGAGAATTCACAAGATAACAAACATACTGTAAATGTGAATAAATATAGAGATAATGTCTGTAACATTAGGGAGACTTTTATTGACACACACCGGCTGGATAGAAATCATTATTCTTTTCTTGTAGCTAACTTTAGGCTATCTTTGAGCTGTATGCTAGATAAATAGAAATCATTCTTAATTTCTTTTAGCTAGCGTTTTGCAAACCTTAGGCTATCTTTTAGCTGTATGACAAAATAATTCATCTTTTCTTTTAGCTAACTTTAGGCTATGTTTAAGTTGTACAACAGAAATCATTATTGCTTTTGTATAGCTAACCTTTAGCTAACTTTAGGCTATCTTTAAGCTGTATGATAGATAAATAGAAACAATGAATCTTTTCTTTTAGCTAGCGTTTTGCAAACCTTAGGCTATCTTTTAGCTGCATGACAGACAAAGCAAGAAAGCGAGAAGGACAGAATGATTGAATCTTTTCTTGTAGCTAATTTTAGGCTATGTTTTAGCTGTATGATAGATACATAAAAATCATTCTTATTTTCTTTTAGCTAGCGTTTTGTTGTATGATAAATAAATAGAAATCATTATTCCTTTCTTTTAACTAGCGTTTTGAAAACCTTAGGCTATCTTTTAGCTGTATGACAGACAGAAAGAATGCAAGAAGGACAGAAAGGATTCGTCTTTTCTTTTAGCTAACCTTATGCTATATTTTAGCTAACTTTAGGCTATCTGTAATTTTTATGATTGTAATTATTCCTTTCAGTTAGCTAATGTTTAGCGTAACTTTAGGTAGATGGATAAATACAGCGATAATAAGTTAGAAAGTAAATGCTAATGAGCGACGCATAAATAACTAAAACCTGCTTTGTCGCAATATTTTAAAAATGTAAACGAAAAACCACCGATCGTCGTTCTCGAGACGCCACATGACCACACTTTGCTGTGCTCGTACACAGCTGTGATGTCACTCTGGCAAATAAGATTTGTCTGGGCTTTAGGAAGGTTTTTCAAATATGAAACTCCATGAATTAAAAAATGTAGAATATAAAGATGTATCAAAGCCCGTGTCCATGTATCGAAGTGTCCTGTGGACACTTTTACAGGCGTCTCTTATTACTATTGTGTGAGTATTTTTTTTGTTGCAGTACCCAGAGTGGCCACCATTACAAAAATTGTCTACATACATGCTTTTAACACCCGCTGTGTGAATTTCCGCTGTTTCACACGGTTCCCTGAACGCAACACGGGCTCGTCGACCGCCCACTTTCTACCTCCGATCGCCTCACGATTCCACCCGAGCCGTTTCCGAAAAGTAACTCGTGGTCTCATTTCATTGGCGGCGCCGTGGGCCAATCAGGAGCGGCCATCTGTGCAGGGCTCGGGCGCAGCGGTGGAAGTTCTCCGGTTACGTACGTACGTCTCGTCTCCCCCCCCTCCGGTCTTTATTAGCTGCCAGCTCCACGGCTCTGCTCTCTCTTCTCCACGCCGGTACCGGGACAGGAGCCTTCTTCTTCTTCTTCGTCCGCCGCCGACATGAAGCTTCCAGTGGCCGTACTTGCCATTCTGGCCTCCGTGGCTGTCACCATTGACGCCACTGTGCACTTCACGGAGCAGTTTAACGACGGAGGTACGTTCCAGAAAGTCTTCCCCCCCCCTCCTGCCGTTTCATTGACCTATGCTGTGGTTCTGTTTCTGTTGTGACAGCGGCGCTTTTCTCGCCATTCTACTGTTAAATTGTGTACTTTTCTCCGTTTAAAGTCTGACTTTATTGCTAAATGTATATATATTTTAAAAACATTCTTCCTGTATTTTATCACATGTGTTGCCAGCAGGCCGTGTCACGTCTATTAAGTCACACTAGCAACAACGGTTAGCTTGAACATATTAGGCTAGGAATTTTAACGATACTGTAGTCGGTAAAAATGTATAAAATACGGTGTTTTTTTAAATGTTAAAATTTTGTCGTTGAAATATTTCAACTTATTTCCTCGTATGTTCGTCCAGAATTGCTTTCACTTTTCTTATTGCCCTGCCCCGCGTAGAAAAGCCTCCATGTTCGCAGACTTATTATTATCATCAGGAGTTAAAAAGTTCACCATAAAAATGCTTTTAAAAAGTGAGATAAGATAAGATGACTGTGCAGATTTGACCCGTGACAAACCAGGTGGAGGCGAAGTGTGTAAATAGTGGAACATTTCACTCACTTCCTGTTCAACTGCCCTTTTATTTTAGAGTTTTGGTGCCAAAATATGAAACAAATACATGTTTATTTCATTAGATTCATTCAGATTATGCAGTTATTTTGTTGGCCGGTGTTAATGTCGTAAAAAATTATTTTAAAAAGTTTGCTGTTCTTCACAAAAAAATGCAAAATTCAGAGCTTTTATTCTGAAAAATGATGAACTCGTGACTCAAAGAGTAGTTTTAAGACACAAGGAATATTCTTTGTCTCTTAAATGTGCCATTCTTGTACAAATATTGAATTAATTAGATTTTAGTACCATGATATTCAAGTACCATGATAACTAGTAGCGTGACTTAAATATCGCAATAATATCATGTCAAGACTGAAATATGGTGACTTAAGTATCACCATAATATCGTATCATGACTTGAATATCGCAATATTGTGGCTTGAATATCACAATATCGTATCGTGACTTGAATGTCGCGACTATATCGTATGAATACTTAAATATGGTGAGTTAAATATCATGACAATATTGTATCGTGACTTAAATATCGCAATATCTTGACTTGTGTACACTGAGAGTTTCCGTTATCGTTTTTGACAAAATGTAAAATTCTGTGAAAGAAAATTATCGACAGATTAATCAAATTGTACAGTACTAATATGGCTGCATAGAGTAAGATTTTATTGAATTGGAAGATTCAGAAGCAAAAGGTTAACACAGGAAGTATTAAAGTGTATTTTATTTTCTAACAATATCTGCTAAAACAACTGCTAATAACGTAATATTGCATTATTGCACGTAAAGTCCCTGAACTCAACATAAATTATGTGGACATGAAGTAGTTTGCTGTCTTCTTACTCTTACTATTGTGTAATAAAGCGTAAATAAAATGTAAATATCTTGTTTGTGTTGCAGATGCATGGACGAGTCGCTGGACTCCGTCAAAGCACAAGTCGGACTACGGCGAGTGGAAACTGACGGCTGGGAAGTTCTACGGCGACGCTGAGGCCGATAAAGGTACAGAGAGATTACGATACGTGGATTTGTTTCAATTTACGCGGGTTTTGCATGCGTTTATCCAGGTGATGTATTATGTAAATTAAAATGTGTTGTGAAGAGATAAAGTTTGCATACGGTAATGTGATAGAACTGGTAGATAATGGACTGTGAGTGTTTTCCAGGACTGGTATAACCTGCCAGTGGGGCCCCACTCTCTTTGTGTTAAGTACAGGTTTTTCTGCTGGATAACTTCCTGCTAACTTATCTTAACTCTTGAGTTTAAGTCACTGAACTCAAATTTACTTAAGAATATACATTTAAGATGTAGGTCGCATGCAACCTTTTAAGGTGTTGACATGCATGTTAAAAGTCTGATTTTAGTCCGACTAAGACAATAATTTGGTTTTCTTATAGTCCCGACAGTCTTAATCGGACTAACCTGGACTAGCATTTAAACAAATAAAAAAAAAAAAATCAATTGACATTTCAGTCCACTAGATGATGCCAAGTGCTCACTCTCACTAGCACTGTTGTGTGAGTATGTCGCAATATATGACTTATAATACTGATAATGATAATATCGTATCTTGATACAAATATTGCAGTAGTAGCGTGACTTAAACTATCGCAATAATATCATATCAAGACTTAAATATGGTGACTCAAGTATCGCGATAATATCGTATCATGACTTAAATATCGGGATATTGTGGCTTGAATATCGCGCTAAAAACTTATTGAGACTTAAATATGGCGATATCGTATCAAGACTTAAATATTGTGACTTAAATATCACGACAATATCTTATCGTTACTTAAATATCGCAATATTGTGGCTTGAATATCGCAATATCTTATTGAGACTTAAGAAAACACATTTAAGATGTAGGTCGCGTACAACCTTTTAAGGTGTTGACATGCATGTTAAGTCTGATTTTAGTCCAACTAAGACGATAATTTGGTTTTCTTATAGTCCGACAATTGAGCTAGTCTTAAACGGACTAACCTGGACTAGCATTTAAACAAATAAAAATCAAAAAATCAATTGACGTTTCAGTCCACTAGATGGTGCCAAGTGCTCACTCTCACTAGCACTGTTGTTTGAGTATGTCGCAATATATGACTTATAATACTGATAATGATAATATCGTATCGTGACACAAATATTTCAGTAGTAGTGTGACTTAAACTATCGCAATAATATCATATCAAGACTTAAATATGGTGACTCAAGTATCGCGATAATATCGTATCATGACTTGAATATCGCGATATTGTGGCTTGAATATCGCGATAAAAACTTATTGAGACTTAAATATGGCGATAATATCGTATCAAGACTTAAATATTGTGACTTAAATATCACGATAATATCTTATCGTGACTTAAATATCGCAATATTGTGGCTTGAATATCACGATATCTTATCATGACTTAAATTTCGCAATATTGTGGCTTGAATATCACAATAATATCGTATAATTACTTAAATATCGTGATATTGTGGCTTGAATATCGCAATATCTTATTGAGACTTAAGGAAAAACACATTTAAGATGTAGGTCACATACAACCTTTTAAGGTGTTGACATGCATGTTAAAAGTCAGATTTTAGTCAGACTAAGACAATAATTTGGTTTTCTTGTAGTCCGACTACAATTGAGCTAGTCTTAATCGGACTAATCTGGACTAGCATTTAAACAAATAAAAAAATAAAAAAATAAATTGACCTTTCAGTCCACTAGATGGTGCCAAGTGCTCACTCTCACTAGCACTGTTGTGTGAGTATGTCGCAATATATGACTTATAATACTGATAATGATAATATCATATCGTGACACAAATATTGCAGTAGTAGCGTGACTTAAACTATCGCAATAATATCATATCAAGACTAAAATATGGTGACTCAAGTATCTCGATAATATTGTGTGACTTGAATATCGTGATAATATCTTATTGAGACTTGAATATGGCGATAATATCGTATCAAGACTTAAATATTGTGACTTGAATATCACGATAATATCTTATTATGGCTTAAATATCGCCACATTGTGGCTTGAATATCGCAATACTTAAGGAAAAACACATTTAAGATGTAGGTCGCGTACAGCCTTTTAAGGTGTTGACATGCATGTTAAAAGTCTGGTTTTAGTCCGACTAAGACAATAATTCGATTTTTCTTATAGTCCGACTACAATTGGGCTAGTCTTAATAGGACTAATGTACCTGTCCTGGATAATCATAGTTTGATTAGTCCTACTTCCGCAGTCTTTGACCTGGAAGTAGTAGAAGAAGAAGTCGACGTTTAGACATCTCCTCTGTTTTTTTTGGGGTTACAGTGCTTTCTACAGGCCTGGCATATGTACTACAACATAAAAAGTCATTTTGGGACGTTTTAAGAATGGAAAAGAATATATAGAATCCCTCCTCCAGCACTGGCTATAGTTTCCAACGCTGCATCTAAAACCTAAAAACATTAAGAAAAAGGTCTAATGCTAAGGTTTTGGGGTCTTCAAGCAGCCACTTGCCATCAAACATCTCGCCAAAAGCCTTTGAGCTCCTCTTCCTGACTTCTTTTTGTTTCCTTTCAGGCATCCAGACCAGCCAGGATGCCCGCTTCTACGCCACCTCGGCCCGCTTCGAACCCTTTAGCAACGAAGGCAAGCCCCTGGTCGTCCAGTTCACCGTCAAACACGAGCAGAAGATCGACTGTGGAGGCGGCTACGTCAAGGTCTTCCCGGCTGACCTCGACCAGAGCGCCATGCACGGAGACTCGCAGTATTACATCATGTTCGGTGAGTTTCGTGAACGTTCTGCTTAGGTTGCCTCCCAGTTAAAAGACTATAAACTTAACAATTTAAAAAAAAAATTACGAGGGATGAGAGGATACGATACTCAGAATTGATACAGAAAAATCTATATGAATATTGCGATATTTTTAATTAATTAACTAATTTATATATTTATTTTTTACTGATGTTACAAGTAAACTGAACTAGCATTTGAAAAAAAAAAAAAAAAAGAAGAAGAATAATATATATATATATATATATTTTTTTTTTAAATCAATTGACGTTTCAGTCCACTAGACGGTGCCAAATGCTCACTCTCGCTAGCACTGTTGTGTGAGTTGATTGCAATATATGACTTTGCAAATACGCAGGATTTTTGCAATACTGATAATGATAATATCGTACCATGACTCAAATACCGTGATATCGTATCGTGACACAAATATTGCAGTAGTAGCATGACTTAAATATCACATTAATATCGTATCATGACTTAAATATTACAATATTATGACTTAAATATTGCAATATTATGGCTTGAATATCGTGGTAATATCTTATTGAGACTAAAATATCTTGACTTGAATATCGCGATTATATCGTATCAAGACTTAAATATTGTGACTTAAGTATCACGATAATATTGTATCATGACTTAAATATCGCAATATCTTGACTTGATTATCACGATATTATCGTATCGTGACTTCAGTATCGCGATAATATCGCATCAAGACTTAAATATGGTGACTTAAGTATCACAATAATATCGTATCCTGACTTGAATATCGCGATATTGTGGTTTGAATGTCGCAATATCTTATTGAGACTTAAATATCGCGATTTAAGAGTCTGCCGTTTGAAATGTTGTTATTTTTGCGTCTTTTTTTTTTTTCATTTTAAATTTAAATTTGACCTCCGTCTCCAGGGCCTGACATCTGCGGCTACAGCACTAAGAAGGTTCACGTCATCTTTAACTACAAGGGCCAGAATCACCTAATCAAGAAGGACGTCAAATGCAAGGTAGCTTCAGCAACACGGCACACTTTTGTCTTTTTTCTTAAATAAGAAACTCGCGTTAACTCCTCCTCCTTCTCTTCTATCTCCAGGACGACGAGCTGACCCACCTGTACACCCTGATCCTGAACCCAGACCAGACCTACGAGGTGAGGATCGACAACGAGAAGGTGGAGTCGGGCTCCCTGGAGGAGGACTGGGACATGCTGCCTGCCAAGAAGGTCAAGGACCCCGAGGCCAAGAAACCCAGCGACTGGGACGACAGAGCGAAGATCGATGACCCTGCTGACACCAAGCCTGAGGTAAACACACACACACACAGCAGGGATGTCATGTTTTATTCATAGTACAGTTTATTTATTCTGCAAAATATTCCACAGATTTTTCAGCTTCTTAAATGTGAATATTTTCTACTTTCAGTCATTTTTCAGGTTCTTAAATATGAATTTGTCCGGTTTCTTTGAAAATAATTATCATTAAAAAGGCATGTAAATATGCGGATTAAGTATTTTTAAATGACTTGGAGGCAGAAACATCTACGTAGATGTTTTGACTTAATGCACTTTTGTTGTTTTTATTAAAATTAAGTGATTTTTAGACAGAATTTTTTTTTTTTTTTTTTACACTGTATTGAGTAACTTGTCCAAAAAAATCAATTGAAGTTTCAGTCCACCAGATGGTGCCAAGTGCTCACTCTCACTAGCGCTGTTGTGTGAGTTTTTCACAATATATGACTTTGCAATTACGCAGTATTTTTGTGACATAAATATTGCGATATTGTGGCTTGAATATCACAATATCTTAGTGAGATTTGAATATCTTGATTTGAATATCTTGATTTAAATATCGCGATAATATTGTATCAAGACTCAAATATTGTATCAAGACTCAAATATTGTAACTTAAATGTCACGATAATATCGTATCATGACTTAAATATTGCGATATTGTGGCTTGAATATCGTGATAATATCTTATTGAAACTTAAATATGGCGATAATATCTTATCAAGACTTAAATATTGTGACTTAAATATCACGATAATATCTCATTATGACTTAAATATCGTAATATTGTGGCTTGAATGTCGCGATATCGTATCATGACTTAAATATCGCGAAGTTGTGGCTCGAATATCGCAATATCTTATTGAGATTTGAATATCTTGATTTAAATATCACGATAATATCGTATCATGACATAAATATCGCGATATTGTGGTTTGAATATCGCAATAATATCTTATTGAGACTAAAATATGGCGATAATATCGTATCAAGACTTGAATATAGTGACCTAAATATCACAATAATATCTTATCATGACTTAAATAGTGCAATAATATCGTATCATGACTTCAATATCGCGATGTTGTGGCTTGAATATGGCAATATCTTATTAAGATTTGAATATCTTGATTTAAATATCACGATAATATTGTATCAAGACTTAAATTTGTCTTAAATATCAACATAATATCTTATCATGACTTAAATATCGCAATATCTTGACTTGATTATCATGATAGTATCGCATCATGACTTGAATATCTTCTCTTACTAATCTGTGAGTTTATTATTCATTCCTGGTTAAATAGAAATGATATGTCTTAATCCCATATGTTTTATGTTGTATTTTCTTCTTATTACACTGATAATCCTGTTTTACTGTGACAATAACAGCTTTTCTGTTCTGTTCCTCCAGGAATGGGACAAACCCGAGACCATCCCCGACCCTGATGCCAAGAAGCCCGACGACTGGGATGAAGACATGGACGGAGAGTGGGAGCCTCCCTCCATCACCAACCCAGATTATCAGGTACAGCTGCTGTGTAGCTAAAGATAACGACATCATGGAGCACAGCTGGGATTGCATTGTGTTTAGAGATTATAATCCTTGGTGTTAACCCTCTGTGCAGGGAGAGTGGAAACCCAAGCAGATCGACAACCCGGACTACAAAGGAGCCTGGGTCCACCCCGAGATCGACAACCCAGAGTACAGCCACGACGCCGCCATGTACAAGTTTGACAACATCGCAGTCCTGGGTCTGGATCTGTGGCAGGTAAACCAGATTAAAATAGCAGGGATTGATTCCCTTTCTGAGGTTAATCTGGGTTCCTCGATTTAAAGGGAGTCGTGTCTGTTTTCAGGTAAAATCCGGCACCATCTTTGACAACTTCATTATCACGGACGACGTGAAAGAAGCAGAGGATTTCGGGAAGGAGACCTGGGGAGTCACCAAGGTAAGGATTCTGCTTCCAATAATATTATAGAATATAATATTATTCAAGTTAAAGACATTTACTGTACTTTAGTGTCAAAAGTTGTTTTGTGTTCTAAAATGTACACAAGTTTGTGAAGGAAAAAGTATTACTTGTGTCTTTCAACCGGAAGGTTGTGGGTTCAATACCTGGCCCTGCTCGTCTTTGTGTCCTTGAGCAAAAACACTTAACCCCATATTGCAGCAAGTGAGTGAGTGTAAATGAATGTGAGAGAGAGTGTGTAAATGAGTGAGTGTCTGAAAGAGAGTGTAAATGAGTGAGTGTCTGAGAGAGTGTAAATGAGTGTGAGAGTGTAAATGAGTGAGTGTCTGAGAGAGAGTGTAACTGAGTGTCTGTGAGTGTAAATGAGTGAGTGCGTGTCTGAGAGAGAGAGTGTAAATGAGTGTCTGGGTGAGTGAGAGTAAATGAATGTGAGAGAGGGTGTGTAAATGAGTGAGTGTCTGAGAGAGAGAGTGTAACTGATTGTCTGTGAGTGTAAATGAGTGAGTGTCTGAGAGAGAGTGTAAATGAGTGTCTGTGAGTGTAAGTGAGTGAGAGTGTAAATGAGTGAGTGAGTGTCTGAGAGAGAGAGTGTAAATGAGTGTCTGGGTGAGTGAGAGTAAATGAGTGAGTGTAAATGAATGTGAGAGAGAGTGTAAATGAGTGAGAGTGTAAATGTGTGCCTGAATGAGAGTGTAAATGAGTGAGTGTCTGAGAGAGAGTGTAAATGAGTGTCTGAGAGAGTGTAAATGAGTGAGTGAGAGTGTAAATGCGTGAGAGTGTGTGTAAATGAGTGAGTGTCTGAGAGAGTGTAAGTGAGTGAGAGAGTGTAAATGTGTGCCTGAGTGAGAGTGTAAATGAGTGAGTGTCTGCGAGAGAGTGTAAATGAGTGTCTGAGAGAGTGTAAATGAGTGAGTGAGAGTGTAAATGAGTGAGTGTCTGAGAGTGTGTAAATGAATGAGTGAGTGAGAGCGTGTACATGAGTGAGTGGCTGAGAGAGTGTGTAAATGAGTGAGAGTGTAAATGAGTGTTTGAGAGAGAGAGTGTAAATGAGTGAGTGTCTGAGAGAGAGTGTAAATGTGTGCCTGAGTGAGAGTGTAAATGAGTGAGTGTCTGAGGGAGAGTGTAAATGAGTGTCTGAGAGAGTGTAAATGAGTGAGTGAGAGTGTAAATGAGTGAGTGTGTAAATGAGTGAGAGAGTGTAAATGTGTGCCTGAGTGAGAGTGTAAATGAGTGAGTGTCTGAGAGTGTGTAAATCAGGGGTCACCAACGTGGTGCCCGCGGGCACCTGGTAGCCCGCAGGCAGCCAATACGGTGCCCGCGGGCTCACTTCACTTCACCTCACTTGCATGTATCCGTATGATCGCTCAGTAAAATATCTTTGATATTGTTTATAAAAACTGGTAATCGTTAGGAGTAAGCACTGGAATGAATGTGTATGCAGTTGAATGCATAATATTAATCGTTTAAAGGTGAAGTAAGTAGTTTATAGTGCCATCTAGAGGAGAGGCTGAAATTTACAACAAAGAACTGCTCCTCTGCTCACCCCCTCCCTTCCCTGAGTGCTACGGTATCCTCAGCCGGTCAAATGTCGTCCTCTTCGTCTTTCTCTGTGTCAGCTGATGAGGTTTCGTGAGGCGAGGGAGAGGGCGATAAATATAAACCCATAAATACTACACAGTGTCCCTTTAAATGGTAAACAAAAAAAATGGTGCATAAAATGTTAACGTGGTAGCCCTCCATATTATTTTTTACCCTTAAGGTAGCTCTCTGTCTCAAAAAGGTTGGTGACCCCTGGTGTAAATGAATGAGTGAGTGAGAGCGTGTACATGAGTGAGTGGCTGAGAGAGTGTGTAAATGAGTGAGAGTGTAAATGAGTGATAGAGAGTGTGTGTAAATGAGTGAGTGTCTGAGAGAGAGTGTAAATGAGTGTCTGAGAGAGAGTGTAAATGAGTATCTGAGAGTGTAAATGAGTGAGTGTGTCTGAGAGTGTAAATGAGTGAGAGAGTGTTTAAATGAGTGAGAGTGTAAGTGAGTGAGTGTCTGAGAGGGAGTGTAAATGAGTGAGAGAGTGTTTAAATTAGTGAGTGTCTGAGAGAGAGAGAGTGAGTGTCTGAGTGAGAGTGTAAATGAGTGAGCCATTGTCCTTCAAATTGAAGGTTGTGGGTTCAATTCCCGACTCTGCAAACGGCATCAGACCATTACAGAATCAAGGAATTGGCTTTGACTTCAGTATTTTTAGGTATTTTCATTTGAAAGCATCAAAGTGATTAAAAACATTAACAACACTTTCTGTCTGGTCTGTTTTTTTTCCTCCTCAGGGACCAGAGAAGAAGATGAAGGAGGAGCAGGAAGACGTGGAGAGGAAACTGAGGGAGGAGGAGGAGAAGAGCAAAAAAGAGGGTGAAGGCGAGGGAGAGGAGGAGGAGGGCGAGGAGGACGAGGAGGAGGAGGAAGAAGAAGAAGAAGGCGAGCAGGAGGAGGAGACAGAAGAGGACGACGAGGCCAAACAGAAGGACGAGTTGTAGAACGTTTGGAGTTTGGACTGCAGCGTTCTTCTTCTTCTTCTTCTTCTTCTTCTCTGCAGGTGACAGGAAGTTCAGTGAAAGCCCTGTGGACTCTTTTCATACAGCAGCCTTTTATTCAAGTGTGGGGAGGGGGAGAGGGGGAGGGGCTGAAACCTGGGTCCCATCAGATTTATTTTTTATTGATTTTCTCGACTATAGACGGGAGGAGGGTTTACGTCTTTTTTTATTTGTTTTTTCCCCCTCAGAATTTTTCTAATCGACCCTGCGATGTAATGAGCGCAGTGTGTGTGTGTGTGTGCTCGTCCCTGCAGTTACTCACAGAGCCATATTCTCAGATTTTCTTCTTCTTCTTCTCCTCTGTTGTGGTTCGGATGTCCAGTAAATCCAGGATTTGTGATCTTCTGGAACACCTTTTCTGCTCTTCATCAATCGCCTTCATAATTTATTTAATCATGACTTTAATTCTCCCCCCCTCCCCCCGAAGACACATTACTATGATTTGCCTCATAGGTTCCTGTCCTCCAGTGTGTGAATGTGTGTGTGCGAGTGTGAATGTGTGTGTGAGTGTGTGTGTGAATGCATAAAACAAACTGTGATTTATACAATCCTCATTTCCTCATTGTTCTGAATGAGTCGCTGTTGCGTGAGTGCACACACTTTTGAGTTTCAGTAAAATAAATTGAAGCTTCTCTCAACAAAGCTGACGCTTGTTTTCAGTTGTGTGTGTTTTATAAAAAAAACATACTTTATGTTGACACTCACACATTTACACTCTCACACACATTTACACTCTCACTCACACATGTACACTAACTCACACATGTACACTAACTCACACATTTACACTAACTCACACATGTACACTCTAACTCACACATTTACACTCACACACATTTACACTAACTCACATTTACACTCTAACTCGCACATTTACACTCTCACAACAAGGGGTAAAATTAAATGATTAGTCATTGAATACTGAATTCATTCAGATTTAAGGTTCTATTTTTATCATTTTTATTTTGAGAAGTAAAATTTTACACAAGCAAATTTTGTGTATTTGTTGTATGGAATGTTGAGGTGAATTTTCCTTTAAATTTCTCCACATTTTACAGCAAATAATAATTTAGTTACGTTTAAAGGCACCATATGTAAGAAAACGGCCAAAAACGGTTACTACGTTCAAATTCAAAATACCGAGGTATTTTAGGTTATATCACTGCAATAAATTATATTCCAGAAAGTAAAATATGCATTGTTTGTGGGAAAACGAGAAGAAATATCTAATTTCTCTATTTTGAGGCACATTTCAGTCTGAAATGGCTCATTTTAAGTATTCAAATCAAGTAGAACGTGCTTTTGTTTTTAAAGCGCTTTATAAATAAAAAAGACCCCAAAAGTATCTTGGAATGTCTTGAAATTGTACTCAGTCATAGTCAACGACGCCCTGAACAAGATCCATTGAAAATATTTGCATATCTCTTAAGGAATATTTTTAATGAATTTTTGAAAATGAGGAAAGTCTGTGCACTTCGGCAGTGACTTAACTTTTTCCTCAAAAAAGACCCCAAAAGTATCTTGGAATGTCTTGAAATTGTACACAGTCATAGTCAACAACGCCCTGAACAACAATCCATTGAAAATATTTGCATATCGCTTAAGGAATATTTTTAATGAATTTTTGAAAATGAGGAAAGTCTGTGCACTTAGGCAGTGACTTAACTTTTTATTCAAAAAAGACCCCAAAAGTATCTTGGAATGTCTTGAAATTGTACTTAGTCATAGTCAACGACGCCCTGAACAAGAATCCATTGAAAATATTTGCATATCGCTTAAGGAATATTTTTAATGAATTTTTTGAAAATCAGGAAAGCGATCCATGCACTTAGGCAGTGACTTAACTTTTTCGTCAAAAAAGACCCCACAAGTATCTTGGAATGTCTTGAAATTGTACACAGTCATAGTCAAGCATGCCCTGAACAAGAATCCGTTGAATATATTTGCATATCTCTTGAAGAATATTTTTAATGAACTTTTGAAAATCCGGAAAGCGATCCATGCACTTGGACATTCCAAGTATGTTGGAATGTCTTGAAATTGTACTCAGTCATAGTCAACGACGCCCTGAACAACAATCCATTGAAAATATTTGCATATCGCTTAAGGAATATTTTTAATGAATTTTTGATAATGAGGAAAGTTTGTGCACTTAGGCAGTGACTTAACTTTTTATTCTAAAAAGACCCCAAAAGTATCTTGGAATGTCTTGAAATTGTACACAGTCATAGTCAAGCATGCCCTGAACAAGAATCCGTTGAATATATTTGCATATCTCTTGAAGAATATTTTTAATGAATTTTTGAAAATCCGGAAAGCGATCTATGCACTTGGACATTCCAAGTATGTTGGAATGTCTTGAAATTGTACTCAGTCATAGTCAACGATGCCCTGAACAAGAATCCATTGAAAATATTTGCATATCTCTTAAGGAATATTTTTAATGAATTTTTGAAAATGAGGAAAGTCTGTGCACTTAGGCAGTGACTTAACTTTTTCGTCAAAAAAGAACCCAAAAGTATCTTGGAATGTCTTGAAATTGTACACAGTCATAGTCAAGCATGCCCTGAACAAGAATCCGTTGAATATATTTGCATATCTCTTGAAGAATATTTTTAATGAACTTTTGAAAATCAGGAAAGCGATCCATGCACTTGGACATTCCAAGTATGTTGGAATGTCTTGAAATTGTACTCAGTCATAGTCAACAACGCCCTGAACAAGAATCCGTTGAAAATATTTGCAAATCGCTTAAGGAATATTTTTAATGAATTTTTGAAAATCAGGAAAGCGGTCCAAGCACTTAGGCAGTGACTTAACTTTTTCGTCAAAAAAGACCCCAAAAGTATCTTGGAATGTCTTGAAGAACTGGTGGAACAGGTTCCACCTGTTTAACACACTGGATGAAACTCACCATGTCATGTCATGGTTTGCCCACAGGATGGCAGTGTTCAACATTAATTATAAATATATTTTTCATGTCATGTTTTACCTTAAATGTAATGATAAATTTAGCCACTAGAGGGCAGTTGAAATAATTAAACAGCTTTAAATCAGATTTGACATAACATGTAATAACACCTTTGTCCACTAGAGGGCAGTCTGAAGAATTTAGCAGCCATAAATCAAATTTGATGTTACATGTAATGACATGTTTGTCCAATAGAGGGCATTCTGAAAAATCCAGCAGCCATAAATCAGATTTGACCTTACATGTAATAACACCTTTGTCCACCAGAGGGCAGTCTAACCAATCCAGTAGCCAAAAGTCAGATTTGAGTTTACATGTAATGACATGTTTGTCCACTAGAGGGCAGTTTGAAGAACCCAGCAGCCATAAATCAGATTTGACCTTACATGTAATAACAACTTTGTCCACCAGAGGGCAGTCTGAATAATTCAGCAGCCATAAATCAAATGTGACCCTCCTTGTAAAAACACATTGGTTCACCAGGAAGCTGTTCAACCATGTGAACCAATCCATTACCCATAATGCTTTGTGAAAACTTAAAAGTGAAGAAAACAGTGTCTTTTGTCTAAAATAAATCACATTTTGACTGTGAAACATTTGACAAAAGATGGTAAAACAGTGTCAAAAAGTTTGTGATACATATTTCTGTAATAATTCAAGTTTTATAATTTAATTCTTTACCAGCACCATAAGTGATAAGACTTTAGTGGACTTTAAATACTCTGTCATTCTCCAGTAAATGTAGATCAAAGCAGCAC
Organism: Microchirus variegatus; assembly: GCF_963457635.1. NCBI lineage: Eukaryota > Metazoa > Chordata > Actinopteri > Pleuronectiformes > Soleidae > Microchirus > Microchirus variegatus. Next base: position 33,760,249 of record NC_139805.1, read on the forward strand.
AGTTTAAATACTGTAGTAGCACTGAATGAAACTCACCATGATATGTCATGGTTTGCCCAGAGGAGGGCAGTCTCAAAGTTTAACCATTTGTGTGTTTCTTGTAATTCACATAGTCCCAAAGTTCTTTATCAAAGAGGAAGAACTTTATCTCAAATTCTCTGTAAATGTTAGTTTATGTGTAATGTTAGTTTGGTCCACCAGTGGGCACTCTGAAGAAACGGCAACCATAAATAAAAGCAGCAGTCAGGGAATGCAGCATTAGTGTGTTCAGTGGACACAGTGTTGGTGCTGTCAATGAACATAGCATCAGTTTGGTCAGTGAACGCAGCATCAGTGTGGTCAGTGAACGCAGCATCAGTGTGGTCAGTGTACGCAGCATCAGTGTGGTCATCTGACCAGTATTTTTTACAGTTGAGTTTTAATGTTTTGAGCATTTTTTACAGTGTAGGTTGTGCATAGGTTGTATTTTTTATCAGTTATGGATGTTTGTTCTGCTCTTTTATAAAGTTATGTTGACTTTACAAAAATGATATTGGGACAACTTAAGATAATTGAATATCATCAACATTAAAGAAAAGCATTAAGTCAACATAAACAATCATGTTTGTTTAGCAGATGTTAACTGAATTTATACATGAAATAAAAGATTTAAATGCATTTAAAAGTCATGTTGGTGCTCGCCCCCTCCCCTCCTGTTAAATGGCTGCATGAGTGGGTGTGTCTGTCAGTGGGTGGGTGTGTCTGTGGGTGTGTCTTTCTGTGGGTGGGTGTGTCAGTGGGTGTGTCAGCTTGTCTTTGCCCCTGCAGGTTGGCCAGAGAAACCCTTTTCCCTGGTTTCCCTCTAACTCACCTGCTGCATGTTACTGTGATTGCCTCCACTCAGTTCACTCAGCCTGGAGCAGTTCACCAGTTTGGAGGTTTGTTTGATCTTCACTTTGAGTCCTGACTGTCACATGTTAGCATTTGTGTTAGCCCATTAGCTTTTTGTTTGTTAGCATCTTAGCCCAGTAGTTTTTTGTATGTTAGCCATTAGCATTTTGTTTGTTGGCATATTAGCATTGTATGTCAGTCCATTAGCTTTTTGTATATTATCCCATTAACTTTTTGTGTTGTATATTAGCATTTATGTCAGCCTATGGTTAGTTGGCACCTGTAGGTTCGCTCAGTAGCTTTTAGTTTGTTGGCATGTTAGCATTTGTGTTAGCCCATTAGTTTTTTGTTTGTTAGCAACTTAGCCCAGTAGTTTGTTGTATGTTAGCCATTAGCATTTTGTTTGTTTGCATATTAGCATTGTATGTCAGTCCATTAACTTTTTGTGTTGTATATTAGCATTTATGTCAGCCTATGGTTAGGTAGCATTTGTATGTTCGCACATTAGCTTTTAGTTTGTTAGCATGTTAGCATTTGTATGTTAGCTCACTAGCTTTTAGTTCGTTAGCATTTTCAGTTAGCCTGTTGATACTGGCTTGTTTAATTATAATTAACAATTTGGCGACAATGTTCTTAATTTAGTGATGAATTTGATGAAAAACATTTGATGTTTGCGGTCCTCACACCTGCTGTAGCAGTAGCTAACGCTAGCTAGGAGGCAGCACATGGTGAGTGAAGTGTTTGCTCTGCACTTTCCCCTCTCTTATTAAAGTGCTAATCTCCAGTTATGTGACATTTTAGAATTTGACTCTACAGAGATTGTTGTACCTTTTTCATGTTGTAAAAACATGTAAATTCAGCTCGTCATGAAGCTCTGCAGAAGCCTGATCAGGTGAACTGAATCAGGTGTTGGAGCAGGACAACATGTAAAACATGGATGACAGAGTTCCCTGAGGACCGGGGTCAGGAAACACTGCTCTAAACAGGCTCAGGTTAGCATTAGCTCACTGATGTTTGGTTTTTAAAAACATTTTTACAGTGTGCTGTGGTATCATATCACATTTGCTTTTTTTTCAGCTTATTTCCTGCTCTCATTCTTATCGCCCGTTTACCAGAACAGGCTTATTGCCCTTTGCTGCAAAACACGGAACGGATTCCATGGACGGACGGGACTGGATTGGATTTGGGTTTCTGCTGTAAGTACAACAGAAAGCTCAGTTTCTAGGTTATTTGTAAGTGTACAAAAATCTCTATATATAGATATAATACCCTCTGTCTCTATATGAATATATGTTACATACGTGTGTGTGTACGTGAATATAGTCACAAAGCACTGAATACGGTTCAAACACAGGTTGTTTTTTGATATATAAACAGACTCAGGGTTCACGTTTGTTTCATTTTTGAAATGAAATGTTTGGTGTGGTTTAAAAACAATGAAAGGATTCCAAAGGTGTGTGTAGAGGGGCCCCTCAAGTCAAACAGGTTTGGGTCCATTGATTTGTGTTCTTTGGTTTTATTTTTGGTGTTTGTACAAACGAGGTTTACAAAGGTTTTTACTCTGAACATCTTTCATAAAACATGTGGTATGGTGTCCTGTGAGTGTCAAATGTGCGGTGTTGAAAACAAGGTTTTGCCAGAGTTGAAAGGTTTTTTTTAACTGTGGTGTTTGACTTAGCACTGTGCTGTATATAAAGGTTTGTCTTTTTGGTTTGGTGTGAGGTTTTTCCTGTTGTGCATCAAAAGGTTCCAACTACAAAGTGGTTTCATCAAATCTAAAAGCTCTCAGGTTTTGGTCTTCAAGACAAAAGGTGTCAATGGTGTGTTTTTACTTTCTGGGTTTTTCTCTGGGTAAACCAACTTAAAATGGCTGAAAGCTGAATGAAATGGTTTTTATTACATTCAAACAGGTTTGATATGTGTGGTGTACTTTGGTTATTTTTGGTGTTTGTACAAACCAGGTTTAGAAAAACAACTTTAAGCCGTTTTGCTCAATGTGATTTATCATCTCGAAGGTATTTTGGTTTAAGGTTGCTTACTTTTGGTGTTTGATTACATGGCGTACTGAGGGGCTTTGGTTTGAGTGGCAAATGTGTGGTATTTAAAGTTTTAAACACAAGAGGGCGCTGGTATGGGACAAAGTGGGGAAAAATACCACTGCGCTGTATAGTGTTTGTATTTTGGTGTGAGGTTTTTCCTGCTGTGCATGAAAAGGTGAACTACTTTGGAATCAAGGACCCAACATGGCTTCAATCTCCAAGTTCCAAAGATGGTGAGTAAACCAGACTCCTCCTCTGATATGAGACACTGATGTTTGCTGCTGCTTTAGTTTTTGTTTTCATATCTGTTCCAGAATCAAGACCCGACATAGACCTTGTGATGGAACAGTCACGCTTGGTGGACGTCCAGGACAACTTTGACCAACTCTGAACACCGACTGTCAGAAGAGGATGAGTATTGTTAGTTGTTGTTTGCTGCTGCTTTTGTCTCTGTTCATTTGTTTGTTTTTCCTAATCTGTTCCAGAACGGAGACCCAACATGGTCGACCTCGAGGCGGTGCTTGGTGGACGTTCTGGTCTACAGTCGCCTCTTCCCTGATCTGGTCGGTGACTCCCACTGCACAAGAAGAACCTACTGTGGTGAGTATATCAGATTCCTTTGGACATAAATGAAGGTTTGATACTGCTTTTCAGTTTCCCTAATCTGTTCCAGAATGGAGACCCAACGCTTGGTGGACTTCTTACGTTCTGGACAACTTCGACGAACTCTGAACACCGACTGTCGGAAGACGATGAGTATGGTGATATTGCTATTTTTGTTTGTGTCATTGTTGTCGACGTCTACTTTCGTCTACAGTCGCCTCTTCCCTGATCTGGTCGGTGACTCCCACTGCACAAGAAGAACCTACAGTGGTGAGTAAAGGGTCAATGACAAATAAAGCTTCTAAAAAAGTATTTTTTTTAAAGTATTTTCAAAATGGATGTAATGCATATTTTTGAGTCCAGAACAATGTGTTTGAACATTTCTCATATATTGAATAACTATTCTAACTGTTTTAACTCATTTTTTAACAGTATCTTTAACTTCACAACTAAAAAATGTCAGGTGGCACAACCAACTATTTATAAAAAAAATATTTGGCAACTATCCCTTAAGGTGTCTACACTAGATAAACGTTATTTGTATTTTTTTTAATTTTTTTTTTAACAATAATTTAAGATTTCTGGTCTCTGAAGGTCGGGTTTTAAGCTTCCTTAACATCCAATTTTACATTTAAAGACATGAAAATAATCACACAAATTCATATATTCAGTATAATAACTACACACATTACATTTATAAACCATTTGGTCACTTTGACGTATCATTTATTGGTTTAAATTGGTTGCACCACTTGACAAATATTGGTTGCACCACCTGACCACATTAGTTATGACATGAAATATGCATTTTCATTTCAAATAGTAACATGTGTTTTAGACATCAGTTAAACCTTACCCTAACCCATCAAAAACAATTCACATAACATTACATCTTTATCATGAGGATCGAGTACAGTCGCGATGAAGTGCAGGGGATCTGGGTAGATGTTAATAAAACGTGGTGACAGACTCTTAAAGAGCAGAGCTCACTTTTCATTGTTTTCACTCCATGTTCTCAATCTTTGTGTAGAAGACGCTTTAGCGCTGCAATTAAGGGAATAACAGATGCATCAGATGAGCTGATGTCTTTAGTTAACTGCTCAAAGAGAGAGAATGTTCTCTGGTGTGAAGTCAATGTCACAGGGAGTTCATAATCTGCTCCGTATCCAGCCAAGTTTCGCTTTAGACGTTCCAGCGTTTAATAGTTGCTGTTCCACAGTGAACTCGCTGTGTTTCAGCCACCGAATTATCAGTTCATCCCTAAATATAACATCTTTATTGACAAGAACAATGTAACCGTAATAATGACATATTTGATGGTGTGACTTGAGTTTCAATCAGCAAATGGACAAGGGGACGCTCGCCAATTACATGGGGGCGCAGCGGCCTTAATCCCCGGTTTAGAAAAATCTGTGTATAAAAAAAATAGACGATAATAAACATTCTAGAAGTGTCATGGATAACCTTAGAGCTTTGAATAGCGTTATATAGTCACATTACCTGCAGTTGTTCCTCCTGATTAACGGTTGTGCCACCTGACGATTGCAACTAAACTCAAATGAAACGGCTTCTGTTTGGATTAAGCATTATTTTCTACCTTTGTCATGAAGGTCACACGGAACACTTTTTTAAGAAATAGAGTTTTATGATAAAATATTTTTTTTCTAGTTTTACATTGGTTTACATTAGTTTTCCACCTGACATGGAAAGTGTATTTTTCTCAGTATTTGACAGAGATCTACAAACCTTTGAATTTACTGAAAAATGTATGAAAATGAATAAGTTTTATAGAAGAAAGTGATGTCATGAAAAGGTTACATTTTGTTTTTTTATATAATGGACTTGGACTTTTTCCTAATCTGTTCCAGAATGGAGACCCAACATGGTCGACCTCGAGGCGGTGCTTGGTGGACGTTCTGGACAACTTTGACGAACTCTGAACACCGACTGTCAGAAGACGATGAGTATGGTGATATTTGTTATTGTTGTTTGCGTCATTGTTGTTGACGTCTACTTTCGTCTACAGTCGCCTCTTCCCTGATCTGGTCGGTGACTCCCATTGAACAAGAAGAACCTACAGTGGTGAGTATATCAGATTCCTTTGGACATCAGTGACAGTTTGATGCTGCTTTTCAGTTTTGTTTTTCCTAATCTGTTCCAGAATGGAGACCCAAGACTTGGTGGACTTCTGACGTCCTGGACGTCTTCGAGGAACATTGAACACCGACTGTCAGAAGAGGATGAGTATGGTGCTCGTCGTTGTTTTTGTTTGGGTCAATGTTGTTGACGTCTGCTTTTATCTGCTTTCGTCTACAGTCACCTCTTCCCTGAACACCCCCCTCGTTCTGGTTTGGTGGACTCCCATTACATAAGAAGAACCTACAGTGGTGAGTATATCAGACTCCTTTTGAAATAAATCACAATTTGATGCTGCTTTTCAGTTTCCTAAAAACCCCCTCCTTTCAGGATATTTTCCACTGCTTTCAGGATCTCATCTCGGTGCTGTAGGTTGTTGTGGGAGGCGTTTTCCTCCATTGCTCCTTTTTCCTCTTTGATGTCAGTGAACTGGGGTAACTTATACCTGTGCCATGTATCCAGTGGGCTTGTCTCCCATATTCACTTTCACGACAGCGTGGTCCTCAATCTCATCAGACGGCGAGTCTCTCCACAAGAATCCATGCACGTAGACTTCTTGTTCTTCCAGCCACACTGAATTGTGCATCTTGGTGATGTCACCCTCCATGAATCTGAGGAGAACCGCTCTAATGGGGTTGAGGGCATCTGGGTCTTTCTCAGCAGAGGCCACCATCTCGTCAGCGGCCTTCTCGGCATCTGAACCTGGAGGTCTGACGTGTCCCAGGGGATCGTCATCATCCACGTCCAGAGTGGGTTCGGCCGGTTTGGTCCCCATCTCTGGCCCGGAATCCTCATCCACCTCTGGCTTGGCGTCATCTTCAGTCTCTGCCTCAACCTCTAGGTCAGGCTCTGTCTTGACCCCAGGCTCCGGTTCTGGTTCTACCTCGGCCTCTGGTTTTGTGGAGGTTGGTGTGTGACGGTGTGTCCACTCATCGTTCCTACTGCCACCGTTCTTTTGTTCCTGCGAGCGTGTCCACTCATCCATCAGATCCTCCTTATCTTCTCCCAACGACAAAAAGCGTTTCTGAGTTTATCAAGTTTTCTACTTGCTCCTGCTCCCAGTATTCCCGCGGTATTTTCTCTTTACCGAGTGCCTCAGTCTCGTCAAAGGTTGACTTAAACTCTGTTATGAGGGAGTCTGTCTGGCCCGGTTTGTGTAAACCACAGCGTTTCTACTGTGGTGTGGTACTCTCGTATAGTGGTGTTTTTCTTTGCCAGGGTGTCGCCCTGTCGCCTCTTAAACTCATCCTCATCTAATCTGTTCCAGAACAGAGACCCAACATGGTCGACCTCGAGACGGTGTTTGGTGGACGTTCTGGTCTACCGTCTCCTCTTCCCTGATCTGGTCAGTGACTCCCACTGCACAAGAAGAACCTACAGTGGTGAGTATATCAGATTCCTTTGGACTTCAGTGACAGTTTGATGCTGCTTTTCAGTTTTGTTTTTCCTAATCTGTTCCAGAATGGAGACCCAAGGCTTGGTGGACTTCTGACGTCCTGGACAACTTTGAACATCTGAACACCGACTGTCAGAAGAAGATGAGTATTGTTACTTGTTTGCTGCTGCTCTCGTTTCTTTTCATTATTTAGTTTTTCTGTTTTTTTTAAGTGTACAAAAATCACTATAGTCACAAAGCACTGAATACGGTTCAAACACAGGTTGTTTTTTGATATATAAACAGACTCAGGGTTTACGTTTGTTTCATTTTTGAAATGAAATGTTTGGTGTGGTTTAAAAACAATGAAAGGATTTCAAATGTGTGTGTAGAGGGGCCCCTCAAGTCAAACAGGTTTGGGTCCATTGATTTGTGTTCTTTGGTTTTATTTTTGGTGTTTGTACAAACGAGGTTTACAAAGGTTTTTACTCTGAACTTCTTTCATAAAACATGTGGTTTGGTGTCCTGTGAGTGTCAAATGTGCGGTGTTGAAAACAAGGTTTTGCCAGAGTTGAAAGATTTTTTTTAACTGTGGTGTTTGACTTAGCACTGTGCTGTATATAAAGGTTTGTGTCTTTTTGGTTTGGTGTGAGGTTTTTCCTGTTGTGCATCAAAAGGTTCAAACTACAAAGTGGTTTCATCAAATCTAAAAGCTCTCAGGTTTTGGTCTTCAAGACAAAAGGTGTCAATGGTGTGTTTTTACTCTCTGGGTTTTTCTCTGGGTAAACCAACTTAAAATGGCTGAAAGCTGAATGAAATGGTTTTGATAACATTCAAACAGGTTTGATATGTGTGGTGTACTTTGGTTATTTTTGGTGTTTGTACAAACAAGGTTTAGAAAAAACAACTTTAAGCCGTTTTGCTCAATGGGATTTATCATCTCAAAGGTATTTTGGTTTAAGGTTGCTTACTTTTGGTGTTTGATTACATGGCTTACTGAGGGGCTTTGGTTTGAGTGTCAAATGTGTGGTATTTAAAGTCCGACTGTCACCTCCACGTGGTGCACTCTGGGTAACACTAACGACGGCGGCAAACGATAAGTTTACCCGGACATTTGTGACTTATTTGAAAAGTTGATCTTTTTGAGTAAATGTTAATGTGTAGAATGTGTTTGAATGTTTGTCATTGTTGTGACGATAGTCAAGTTAATTTTCACTTCATGTGTTTTCATGTGTCCAGAAACGGCAGCAAAACATGGACTGGATTTCACCGACTGGACTTGATGTGGTTTCCCTGTGAGTCGACAAACTCATTTATTTCCTTGCTGTCCTTTTATTGCTTTCCTTTTCTCTTTCCTTCCATTCTTTTTCATGTCTTTCAGCCCTTTCTTTTTGCCATTTCCTCCATCCCTGTGTTCTCTCCTTCTCTAATGGACTTTATTGCTTCCTTCCTTTTTCTGATTAAATGAGGTTTTAGTCCAACCAGCAGGGGGCGTCACAGCCACTTCAGCCTCAGTGGGTGAAGCTGAGTCTTTTTTCTTTTCCATTTCTAATTCACAGTGTAAGTGGGGTTTAAAGCCAACAGGGTTTATGAAGAATAAGTTCTTGTTTTTATTGTTATTTAAAGCTAACTGTATTTTCTTCTCTGTATTGTTTTATTGCGTTGAAGAAAAGAGCCTGTGATTGTTTGACTTTAATTTCTACTTAACCTTTATATGTTTCTTTGATGCCGTTTTGTTTCTTTTCTGCTTTGTGTTGATGTTTTTTCCATCTTGAATCTTTTGTGTTAAATAAATAAATAAGTCACTTATTTGAAGTCTCTCGCTCTTTCACTCACACTCACTCTGCTGAACTGGCTGAACAAATGTGTGCCACAGTCTGGCCCTCGGTGAAACTCTGTATGGCCTGAACCCTGAATGTTTTCTCAAGTTATTTATGGGCTGGCAGTGACTTAAATTCAGCAGCTTTGAATACATTTTTCATCTACACGTAATGTCACCTTTGTCCACTGGAGGTCAGGTTTTTGCAGTTCTGTTTTATGATGAATTATTTATGGCCTGGCAGGGTCTTAAACATAAAAAAACTGTTTCCCTCACAAAAGTTACTATTTATTTCACCAGTTTAGCAGCTCTAAATCTCATGTGACCTTACATGTAATGTCAAACGTGTCCACCAGAGGGCAGTTTCAACATGTAAACACATTTCAAGATCCTCTTCACCACCTACAAATCCTTCTTACCTTCAGACCTCCTCCATCGCCCCATTCACTCACACCGAACACGCTACACCGTCAAACATCTGTGTAGCCCCAGTTAAGCCCCTCAAGCATTTTATTTTAGATTTTATAAAATATATAATATAGATATATGTTTTTTTGAAGTTTAACATTTAAAAAGTTCAAGTAGCCATTCTGTTCCAATCCAATCCCTGTGTGTGTGAGTAAGAATGGAATAGGTGAGGGCGGGTCGCTACGGTAACTGTGGAGCTTCGGGCGCTGTCCGTGGTGCTGAAAGGCTGCTTTGTTGGATGAGTGTGTGACTTTGTTTTCTTTTTTTTCCCTCTACATGTAAAGTGACTTTTGTGATAGAGGAGGGAAGTGTGATGGAGCCTTGAGGGATTCTGGACTCATCACCAGGCTCGCTTCTCCTCGGCCTCAAATCTCCACGGACCTGAAACACAAGGAAAAGCAGCTGAAGCCACTTTCACTCATGACAATCCATCATTATTGAGTCACTGTGATGAAAGGAAGAAACTGTAGGGATGTTTTTAAGGTAGAACATTAGCTGAAAGGATGTTGTCGATGAATTCGTTCTTCATTGATGAAGCAGAGCATGAGAGAGAATAGATCAAAGCAGGAGAAACATCTTCTACATACGTAGAGTAAGATTAGAAGTAAGAGGAAGATTCTATTGAATAATATCTCAAATATCCAATGCCTTACCTGAACATTACTGGGCTCAGAGATGGAGAAGCTGGTCTCTTGAAAGTTGCTGCCATCTGCTGGTTTACCAGACAACGCCAGATCGGTCCTGCTGGATCTCAGTGCAGCATTTGATACGATAAATCATGAGATCCTGCTACATAGACTAGAACAAGATGTTGTGATTAGAGGATCTGCACTTGTCTGGTTCAAGTCCTATTTATGGGACAGATTTCAGTTTGTTAGTGTTAACGAGGACTACTCCATATTCACTAAGGTCAACTACGGAGTTCCTCAGGGTTCCGTGCTCGGACCTATTCTTTTTACCCTGTACATGCTGCCATTAGGCAACATTATCAGGAAACACAACATAGATTTCCATTGTTATGCAGACGACACCCAGCTATATGTATCTGTACGACCGGATGACCCAAACCCATCTATAAAACTCCAGGATTGTCTCATAGACATACAGACGTGGATGACTCTGAACTTTCTGATGCTTAACACAGAAAAAACTGAGGTCATGGTCCTTGGGCCAAAAGATATAAGAGCAGCACTTGGAGCTCTAAACCTAGGCAGTAACACTCCAGTCCCTTGCACTACAGTAAGGAACCTAGGAGTCCTGTTTGACCAGGATTTATCACTGGATGAACATATTAAGCATATATGTAGAACAGCCTTCTTCCACCTTCGCAACATTAAGACAATTAGAAATATTATATCACGACAAGACTCTGAGAAACTTATCCACGCCTTTATAACCTCTAGGCTGGATTACTGTAACTCCTTACTGTCTGGATGTCCTAGTAAGTCCTTGAGAAGCCTTCAACTTGTCCAGAACGCAGCAGCACGGATATTGACTGGAACCAGACGACGTGATTATACAACTCCTGTCTTGGCTTCTCTTCACTGGCTCCCACTGAAAAGTAGAATAGATTTTAAAATACTTCTACTCACATACAAGGCCCTGAATAATCAGGCACCTGATTATATTTGTGACTTAATCACTTTATATCAACCCAATAGACCGCTGCGCTCCTTGAACTCAGGTCTACTGGTTATTCCTAAAATAACTAGAAGTAGAATCGGTGGTAGAACATTTATCTACCAGGCTCCTCTCCTGTGGAACCAACTTCTGCTTTCAGTCAGACAGTCTGACTCTGTCTCTGCCTTTAAGGTGAGACTGAAAACCTACCTTTTTAACATAGACTATAGTCGAAGCTAGATCAGGTATGTCCTGATTAGAATAGTCTATCTTATGCTGCCATAGGCTTAGACTGCTGGAGGAATTTCCCATCATGCACTTAGAATGAGCACACAGACTTTGCACGAGCCGCACTTTCTCTACCCCGTCCTCAATTTCTCAACCCTCACCACTTACCCGATGTCCCCCATGACATGTAGACCATAAATCCACATTTAGACCATAAATCCACATGTAGCACATAAATCCACATGTACACCATACATCCACATGTACACCATAAATCCACATGTAGACCATAAATCCACATGTAGCACATAAATCCACATGTAGACCATAAATTCACATGTAGACCTTCTCTAACTGATGTTTAATCTCTTACAGTTCTGCTGACACCAGTGAACGACATGAGGTCAGGACAGGAAAGAGGACTCCGTCATCTTCAAGTCTCTGACCACAACAGCCTTCACGACAGGCTGTGACAGATGATCCTGGCATTTAAAGACTTTTCACTTTTTATTCTTTGTCATTGTGTATTGTATGTTTTTGGTAACATCTACTGCACGTCTGTCCGTCCAGGGAGTGGATCCCTCAACTGTGGTTCTCCTTAAGGTTTCTACCCTTTTCCCTGTTAGAAGAGTTTTTTCGCTGGTAGTTTTTCCTTACCCTGGTCGAAGGTCTAAGGACAGAGGATGTTACCAACCCTGTGAAGTCCCTGAGACAAACTATGTTTTGTAAACTGTGGGCTATACAAAAAATGATTGATTGATTGATTGATTTAACAGAAAAAAACCAAAAGTATCTTGGAATGTCTTGAAATTGTACACAGTCATAGTCAACGACACCCTGAACAAGAATCCGTTGAAAATATTTGCATATCTCTTAAGGAATATTTTTAATGAATTTTTGAAAATTAGGAAAGCGATCCATGCACTTAGGCAGTGACTTAACTTTTGATGTTTTTGGTTTGTTTTTAAAGCATTAAAGCTGCAGGAGTTCATCCATGTCCCCCAGTCGCTGGAAACAAACGTTTGGACACCATGGATCACACAGCAGAAAATAAGGTGAGACGGAGGAAACGATCCATTTGCCCTGATGCACTTAGTGACTTGACTTTTTTTTCAAAAAAGACCCCAAAAGTATCTTGGAATGTCTTGAAATTGTACACAGTCATAGTCAAGCATGCCCTGAACAAGAATCCGTTGAATATATTTGCATATCTCTTGAGGAATATTTTTAATGAATTTTTGAAAATCAGGAAAGCGATCCATGCACTGAGGCAGTGACTTAACTTTTGATGTTTTTGGGTTGTTTTTAAAGAATTAAAGCTGCAGGAGTTCATCCATGTCGTCCAGTCGCTGGAAACAAACGTTTGGACACCGTGGATCACACAGCAGGATATCAGGTGAGACGAAGGAAACGATCCATTTGCCCTGATGCACTTAGTGACTTGACTTTTTTTTCAAAAAAAAACCCAAAAGTAAATTGGAATGTCTTGAAATTGTACACAGTCATAGTCAAGCATGCCCTGAACAAGAATCCGTTGAATATATTTGCATATCTCTTGAAGAATATTTTTAATGAACTTTTGAAAATCAGGAAAGCGATCCATGCACTTGGACATTCCAAGTATGTTGGAATGTCTTGAAATTGTACTCAGTCATAGTCAACGACGCCCTGAACAAGAATCCGTTGAAAATATATGCATATCGCTTAAGGAATATTTTTAATGAATTTTTGAAAATCAGGAAAGCGCTCCATGCACTTAGGCAGTGACTTAACTTTTTTGTCAAAAAAGACCCCAAAAGTATCTTGGAATGTCTTGCAATTGTACACAGTCATAGTCAAGCATGCCCTGAACAAGAATCCATTGAATATATTTGCATATCGCTTAAGGAATATTTTTAATGAATTTTTGAAAATCAGGAAAGCGATCCATGCACTTAGGCAGTGACTTAACTTTTTCGTCAAAAAAGACCCCAAAAGTATCTTGGAATGTCTTGAAATTGTACACAGTCATAGTCAAGCATGCCCTGAACAAGAATCCGTTGAATATATTTGCATATCTCTTGAAGAATATTTTTAATGAACTTTTGAAAATCAGGAAAGCGAATCCATGCACTTGGACATTCCAAGTATGTTGGAATGTCTTGAAATTGTACTCAGTCATAGTCAACGACGCCCTGAACAAGAATCCGTTGAAAATATTTGCATATCGCTTAAGGAATATTTTTAATGAATTTTTGAAAATCAGGAAAGCGATCCATGCACTTAGGCAGTGACTTAACTTTTTCGTCAAAAAAGACCCCAAAAGTATCTTGGAATGTCTTGAAATTGTACACAGTCATAGTCAAGCATGCCCTGAACAAGAATCCGTTGAATATATTTGCATATCTCTTGAAGAATATTTTTAATGAATTTTTGAAAATCCGGAAAGCGATCCATGCACTTGGACATTCCAAGTATGTTGGAATGTCTTGAAATTGTACTCAGTCATAGTCAACGACGCCCTGAACAAGAATCAATTGAAAGTATTCGCATATCTCTTAAGGAATATTTTTAATGAATTTTTGAAAATCAGGAAAGCAATCCATGCACTTAGGCAGTGACTTAACTTTTTTGTCAAAAAAGACCCCAAAGGTATCTTGGAATGTCTTGAAATTGTACACAGTCATAGTCAAGCATGCCCTGAACAAGAATCCGTTGAATATATTTGCATATCTCTTGAAGAATATTTTTAATGAACTTTTGAAAATCAGGAAAGCGATCCATGCACTTGGACATTCCAAGTATGTTGGAATGTCTTGAAATTGTACTCAGTCATAGTCAACGACGCCCTGAACAAGAATCCGTTGAAAATATATGCATATCGCTTAAGGAATATTTTTAATGAATTTTTGAAAATCAGGAAAGCGATCCATGCACTTAGGCAGTGACTTAACTTTTTTGTCAAAAAAGACCCCAAAAGTATCTTGGAATGTCTTGAAATTGTACACAGTCATAGTCAAGCATGCCCTGAACAAGAATCCGTTGAATATATTTGCATATCTCTTGAAGAATATTTTTAATGAATTTTTAAAATTCCGGAAAGCTATCCATGCACTTGGACATTCCAAGTAAGTTGGAATGTCTTGAAATTGTACTCAGTCATAGTCAACGACGCCCTGAACAAGAATCAATTGAAAATATTCGCATATCTCTTAGGGAATATTTTTAATGAATTTTTGAAAATGAGGAAAGTCTGTGCACTTAGGCAGTGACTTAACTTTTTCGTCAAAAAAGACCCCAAAAGTATCTTGGAATGTATTGAAATTGTACACAGTCATAGTCAAGCATGCCCTGAACAAGAACCTGTTGAATATATTTGCATATCTCTTGAATAATATTTTTAATGAATTTTTGAAAATCCGGAAAGCGATCCATGCACTTAGGCAGTGACTTAACTTTTTCGTCAAAAAAGACCCCAAAAGTATCTTGGAATGTCTTGAAATTGTACACAGTCATAGTCAAGCATGCCCCGAACAAGAATCCGTTGAATATATTTGCATATCTCTTGAAGAATATTTTTAATGAATTTTTAAAATTCCGGAAAGCTATCCATGCACTTGGACATTCCAAGTAAGTTGGAATGTCTTGAAATTGTACTCAGTCATAGTCAACGACGCCCTGAACAAGAATCTATTGAAAATATTTGCATATCTCTTAAGGAATATTTTTAATGAATTTTTGAAAATGAGGAAAGTCTGTGCACTTAGGCAGTGACTTAACTTTTTCGTCAAAAAAGACCCCAAAAGTATCTTGGAATGTCTTGAAATTGTACACAGTCATAGTCAAGCATGCCCTGAACAAGAATCCGTTGAATATATTTGCATATCGCTTAAGGAATATTTTTAATGAATTTTTTAAAAAATCAGGAAAGCGATCCATGCACTTAGGCAGTGACTTAACTTTTTATTTAAAAAAGACCCCAAAGGTATCTTGGAATGTCTTGAAATTGTACACAGTCATAGTCAAGCATGCCCTGAACAAGAATCCGTTGAATATATTTGCATATCTCTTGAAGAATATTTTTAATGAACTTTTGAAAATCAGGAAAGCGATCCATGCACTTGGACATTCCAAGTATGTTGGAATGTCTTGAAATTGTACTCAGTCATAGTCAACGACGCCCTGAACAAGAATCCGTTGAAAATATTTGCATATCGTTTAAGGAATATTTTTAAAGAATTTCTGAAAATCAGGAAAGCGATCCATGCACTTAGGCAGTGACTTAACTTTTTCGTCAAAAAAGACCCCAAAAGTATCTTGGAATGTCTTGAAATTGTACACAGTCATAGTCAAGAATGCCCTGAACAAGAATCCGTTGAATATATTTGCATATCTCTTGAAGAATATTTTTAATGAATTTTTGAAAATCCGGAAAGCGATCCATGCACTTGGACATTCCAAGTATGTTGGAATGTCTTGAAATTGTACTCGGTCATAGTCAACGACGCCCTGAACAAGAATCCATTGAAAATATTTGCATATCTCTTAAGGAATATTTTTAATGAATTTTTGAAAATGATGAAAGTCTGTGCACTTAGGCAGTGACTTAACTTTTTATTCAAAAAAGACCCCAAAGGTATCTTGGAATGTCTTGAAATTGTACACAGTCATAGTCAAGCATGCCCTGAACAAGAATCCGTTGAATATATTTGCATATCTCTTGAAGAATATTTTTAATGAACTTTTGAAAATCAGGAAAGCGATCCATGCACTTGGACATTCCAAGTATGTTGGAATGTCTTGAAATTGTACTCAGTCATAGTCAACGACGCCCTGAACAAGAATCCGTTGAAAATATTTGCATATCGTTTAAGGAATATTTTTAAAGAATTTCTGAAAATCAGGAAAGCGATCCATGCACTTAGGCAGTGACTTAACTTTTTCGTCAAAAAAGACCCCAAAAGTATCTTGGAATGTCTTGAAATTGTACACAGTCATAGTCAAGAATGCCCTGAACAAGAATCCGTTGAATATATTTGCATATCTCTTGAAGAATATTTTTAATGAATTTTTGAAAATCCGGAAAGCGATCCATGCACTTGGACATTCCAAGTATGTTGGAATGTCTTGAAATTGTACTCGGTCATAGTCAACGACGCCCTGAACAAGAATCCATTGAAAATATTTGCATATCTCTTAAGGAATATTTTTAATGAATTTTTGAAAATGATGAAAGTCTGTGCACTTAGGCAGTGACTTAACTTTTTATTCAAAAAAGACCCCAAAAGTATCTTGGAATGTCTTGAAATTGTACACAGTCATAGTCAAGCATGCCCTGAACAAGAATCCGTTGAATATATTTGCATATCTCTTGAAGAATATTTTTAATGAATTTTTGAAAATCAGGAAAGCGATCCATGCACTTAGGCAGTGACTTAACTTTTTTGTCAAAAAAGACCCCAAAAGTATCTTGGAATGTCTTGAAATTGTACACAGTCATAGTCAAGCATGCCCTGAACAAGAATCCGTTGAATATATTTGCATATCTCTTGAAGAATATTTTTAATGAACTTTTGAAAATCAGGAAAGCGATCCATGCACTTGGACATTCCAAGTATGTTGGAATGTCTTGAAATTGTACTCAGTCATAGTCAACGACGCCCTGAACAAGAATCTATTGAAAATATTTGCATATCTCTTAAGGAATATTTTTAATGAATTTTTGAAAATGAGGAATTTCTGTGCACTTAGGCAATGACTTAACTTTTTATTCAAAAAAGACCCCAAAAGTATCTTGGAATGTCTTGAAATTGTATACAGTCATAGTCAAGCATGCCCTGAACAAGAAACCGTTGAATATATTTGCATATCTCTTGAAGAATATTTTAAATGAACTTTTGAAAATCCGGAAAGCGATCCATGCACTTGGACATTCCAAGTATGTTGGAATGTCTTGAAATTGTACTCAGTCATAGTCAACGACGCCCTGAACAAGAATCCGTTGAAAATATTTGCATATCGCTTAAGGAATATTTTTAATGAATTTTTTAAAAAATCAGGAAAGCGATCCATGCACTTAGGCAGTGACTTAACTTTTTCGTCAAAAAAGACCCCAAAAGTATCTTGGAATGTCTTGAAATTGTACACAGTCATAGTCAAGCATGCCCTGAACAAGAATCCGTTGAATATATTTGCATATCTCTTGAAGAATATTTTTAATGAATTTTTGAAAATCCGGAAAGCGATCCATGCACTTAGGCAGTGACTTAACTTTTTCGTCAAAAAAGACCCCAAAAGTATCTTGGAATGTCTTGAAATTGTACACAGTCATAGTCAAGCATGCCCTGAACAAGAATCCGTTGAATATATTTGCATATCTTTTAAGGAATATTTTTAATGAATTTTTGAAAATGAGGAATTTCTGTGCACTTAGGCAGTGACTTAACTTTTTATTCAAAAAAGACCCCAAAAGTATCTTGGAATGTCTTGAAATTGAACACAGTCATAGTCAAGCATGCCCTGAACAAGAATCCATTGAATATATTTGCATATCTCTTGAAGAATATTTTTAATGAATTTTTGAAAATCCGGAAAGCGATCCATGCACTTGGACATTCCAAGTATGTTGGAATGTCTTGAAATTGTACTCGGTCATAGTCAACGACGCCCTGAACAAGAATCCATTGAAAATATTTGCATATCTCTTAAGGAATATTTTTAATGAATTTTTGAAAATCAGGAAAGCGATCCATGCACTTAGGCAGTGACTTAACTTTTTTGTCAAAAAAGACCCCAAAAGTATCTTGGAATGTCTTGAAATTGTACACAGTCATAGTCAAGCATGCCCTGAACAAGAATCCGTTGAATATATTTGCATATCTCTTGAAGAATATTTTTAATGAACTTTTGAAAATCAGGAAAGCGATCCATGCACTTGGACATTCCAAGTATGTTGGAATGTCTTGAAATTGTACTCAGTCATAGTCAACGACGCCCTGAACAAGAATCCGTTGAAAATATATGCATATCGCTTAAGGAATATTTTTAATGAATTTTTGAAAATCAGGAAAGCGATCCATGCACTTAGGCAGTGACTTAACTTTTTTGTCAAAAAAGACCCCAAAAGTATCTTGGAATGTCTTGAAATTGTACACAGTCATAGTCAAGCATGCCCTGAACAAGAATCCGTTGAATATATTTGCATATCTCTTGAAGAATATTTTTAATGAATTTTTGAAAATCCGGAAAGCGATCCATGCACTTGGACATTCCAAGTATGTTGGAATGTCTTGAAATTGTACTCGGTCATAGTCAACGACGCCCTGAACAAGAATCCATTGAAAATATTTGCATATCTCTTAAGGAATATTTTTAATGAATTTTTGAAAATGATGAAAGTCTGTGCACTTAGGCAGTGACTTAACTTTTTATTTAAAAAAGACCCCAAAGGTATCTTGGAATGTCTTGAAATTGTACACAGTCATAGTCAAGCATGCCCTGAACAAGAATCCGTTGAATATATTTGCATATCTCTTGAAGAATATTTTTAATGAACTTTTGAAAATCAGGAAAGCGATCCATGCACTTGGACATTCCAAGTATGTTGGAATGTCTTGAAATTGTACTCAGTCATAGTCAACGACGCCCTGAACAAGAATCCGTTGAAAATATTTGCATATCGTTTAAGGAATATTTTTAAAGAATTTCTGAAAATCAGGAAAGCGATCCATGCACTTAGGCAGTGACTTAACTTTTTCGTCAAAAAAGACCCCAAAAGTATCTTGGAATGTCTTGAAATTGTACACAGTCATAGTCAAGAATGCCCTGAACAAGAATCCGTTGAATATATTTGCATATCTCTTGAAGAATATTTTTAATGAATTTTTGAAAATCCGGAAAGCGATCCATGCACTTGGACATTCCAAGTATGTTGGAATGTCTTGAAATTGTACTCGGTCATAGTCAACGACGCCCTGAACAAGAATCCATTGAAAATATTTGCATATCTCTTAAGGAATATTTTTAATGAATTTTTGAAAATGATGAAAGTCTGTGCACTTAGGCAGTGACTTAACTTTTTATTCAAAAAAGACCCCAAAGGTATCTTGGAATGTCTTGAAATTGTACACAGTCATAGTCAAGCATGCCCTGAACAAGAATCCGTTGAATATATTTGCATATCTCTTGAAGAATATTTTTAATGAACTTTTGAAAATCAGGAAAGCGATCCATGCACTTGGACATTCCAAGTATGTTGGAATGTCTTGAAATTGTACTCAGTCATAGTCAACGACGCCCTGAACAAGAATCCGTTGAAAATATTTGCATATCGCTTAAGGAATATTTTTAAAGAATTTCTGAAAATCAGGAAAGCGATCCATGCACTTAGGCAGTGACTTAACTTTTTCGTCAAAAAAGACCCCAAAAGTATCTTGGAATGTCTTGAAATTGAACACAGTCATAGTCAAGCATGCCCTGAACAAGAATCCATTGAATATATTTGCATATCTCTTGAAGAATATTTTTAATGAATTTTTGAAAATCCGGAAAGCGATCCATGCACTTGGACATTCCAAGTATGTTGGAATGTCTTGAAATTGTACTCGGTCATAGTCAACGACGCCCTGAACAAGAATCCATTGAAAATATTTGCATATCTCTTAAGGAATATTTTTAATGAATTTTTGAAAATCAGGAAAGCGATCCATGCACTTAGGCAGTGACTTAACTTTTTTGTCAAAAAAGACCCCAAAAGTATCTTGGAATGTCTTGAAATTGTACACAGTCATAGTCAAGCATGCCTTGAACAAGAATCCGTTGAATATATTTGCATATCTCTTGAAGAATATTTTTAATGAACTTTTGAAAATCAGGAAAGCGATCCATGCACTTGGACATTCCAAGTATGTTGGAATGTCTTGAAATTGTACTCAGTCATAGTCAACGACGCCCTGAACAAGAATCTATTGAAAATATTTGCATATCTCTTAAGGAATATTTTTAATGAATTTTTGAAAATGAGGAATTTCTGTGCACTTAGGCAATGACTTAACTTTTTATTCAAAAAAGACCCCAAAAGTATCTTGGAATGTCTTGAAATTGTACACAGTCATAGTCAAGCATGCCCTGAACAAGAATCCGTTGAATATATTTGCATATCTCTTGAAGAATATTTTTAATGAATTTTTGAAAATCCGGAAAGCGATCCATGCACTTAGGCAGTGACTTAACTTTTTCGTCAAAAAAGACCCCAAAAGTATCTTGGAATGTCTTGAAATTGTACACAGTCATAGTCAAGCATGCCCTGAACAAGAATCCGTTGAATATATTTGCATATCTTTTAAGGAATATTTTTAATGAATTTTTGAAAATGAGGAATTTCTGTGCACTTAGGCAGTGACTTAACTTTTTATTCAAAAAAGACCCCAAAAGTATCTTGGAATGTCTTGAAATTGTACACAGTCATAGTCAAGCATGCCCTGAACAAGAATCCGTTGAATATATTTGCATATCGCTTAAGGAATATTTTGAATGAATTTTTGAAAATCAGGAAAGCGATCCATGCACTTGGACATTCCAAGTATGTTGGAATGTCTTGAAATTGTACTCAGTCATAGTCAACGACGCCCTGAACAAGAATCCGTTGAAAATATTTGCATATCGTTTAAGGAATATTTTTAAAGAATTTCTGAAAATCAGGAAAGCGATCCATGCACTTAGGCAGTGACTTAACTTTTTCGTCAAAAAAGACCCCAAAAGTATCTTGGAATGTCTTGAAATTGTACACAGTCATAGTCAACGACGCCCTGAACAAGAATCAATTGAAAATATTTGCATATCTCTTAAGGAATATTTTTAATGAATTTTTGAAAATGAGGAAAGTCTGTGCACTTCGGCAGTGACTTAACTTTTTCGTCAAAAAAGACCCCAAAAGTATCTTGGAATGTCTTGAAATTGTACACAGTCATAGTCAAGCATGCCCTGAACAAGAATCCGTTGAATATATTTGCATATCTCTTGAAGAATATTTTTAATGAACTTTTGAAAATCAGGAAAGCGATCCATGTACTTGGACATTCAAAGTATGTTGGAATGTCTTGAAATTGTACTCGGTCATAGTCAACGACGCCCTGAACAAGAATCCGTTGAAAATATTTGCATATCGCTTAAGGAATATTTTTAATGAATTTTTGAAAATCAGGAAAGCGATCCATGCACTTGGACATTCCAAGTATGTTGGAATGTCTTGAAATTGTACTCAGTCATAGTCAACGACGCCCTGAACAAGAATCCGTTGAAAATATTTGCATATCGCTTCAGGAATATTTTAAATGAATTTTTGAAAATCAGGAAAGCGATCCATGCACTTAGGCAGTGACTTAACTTTTTTGTCAAAAAAGACCCCAAAAGTATCTTGGAATGTCTTGAAATTGTACACAGTCATAGTCAAGCATGCCCTGAACAAGAATCCGTTGAATATATTTGCATATCTCTTGAAGAATATTTTTAATGAATTTTTGAAAATCAGGAAAGCGATCCATGCACTTAGGCAGTGACTTAACTTTTTCGTCAAAAAAGACCCCAAAAGTATCTTGGAATGTCTTGAAATTGTACACAGTCATAGTCAAGCATGCCCTGAACAAGAATCCGTTGAATATATTTGCATATCTCTTGAAGAATATTTTTAATGAATCTTTAAAATTCCGGAAAGCTATCCATGCACTTGGACATTCCAAGTAAGTTGGAATGTCTTGAAATTGTACTCAGTCATAGTCAACGACGCCCTGAACAAGAATCTATTGAAAATATTTGCATATCTCTTAAGGAATATTTTTAATGAATTTTTGAAAATGAGGAAAGTCTGTGCACTTAGGCAGTGACTTAACTTTTTCGTCAAAAAAGACCCCAAAAGTATCTTGGAATGTCTTGAAATTGTACACAGTCATAGTCAAGCATGCCCTGAACAAGAATCCGTTGAATATATTTGCATATCGCTTAAGGAATATTTTTAATGAATTTTTTAAAAAATCAGGAAAGCGATCCATGCACTTAGGCAGTGACTTAACTTTTTCGTCAAAAAAGACCCCAAAAGTATCTTGGAATGTCTTGAAATTGTACACAGTCATAGTCAAGCATGCCCTGAACAAGAATCCGTTGAATATATTTGCATATCTCTTGAAGAATATTTTTAATGAATTTTTGAAAATCCGAAAAGCGATCCATGCACTTGGACATTCCAAGTATGTTGGAATGTCTTGAAATTGTACTCAGTCATAGTCAACGACGCTCTGAACAAGAATCAATTGAAAATATTTGCATATCTCTTAAGGAATATTTTTAATGAATTTTTGAAAATGAGGAAAGTCTGTGCACTTAGGCAGTGACTTAACTTTTTATTCAAAAAAGACCCCAAAAGTATCTTGGAATGTCTTGAAATTGTACACAGTCATAGTCAAGCATGCCCTGAACAAGAATCCGTTGAATATATTTGCATATCTCTTGGAGAATATTTTTAATGAACTTTTGAAAATCAGGAAAGCGATCCATGCACTTGGACATTCAAAGTATGTTGGAATGTCTTGAAATTGTACTCGGTCATAGTCAACGACGCCCTGAACAAGAATCCGTTGAAAATATTTGCATATCGCTTAAGGAATATTTTTAATGAATTTTTGAAAATCAGGAAAGCGATCCATGCACTTAGGCAGTGACTTAACTTTTTCGTCAAAAAAGACCCCAAAAGTATCTTGGAATGTCTTGAAATTGTACACAGTCATAGTCAAGCATGCCCTGAACAAGAATCCGTTGAATATATTTGCATATCTCTTGAAGAATATTTTTAATGAATTTTTGAAAATCCGGAAAGCGATCCATGCACTTGGACATTCCAAGTATGTTGGAATGTCTTGAAATTGTACTCGGTCATAGTCAACGACGCCCTGAACAAGAATCCATTGAAAATATTTGCATATCTCTTAAGGAATATTTTTAATGAATTTTTGAAAATGATGAAAGTCTGTGCACTTAGGCAGTGACTTAACTTTTTATTTAAAAAAGACCCCAAAGGTATCTTGGAATGTCTTGAAATTGTACACAGTCATAGTCAAGCATGCCCTGAACAAGAATCCGTTGAATATATTTGCATATCTCTTGAAGAATATTTTTAATGAACTTTTGAAAATCAGGAAAGCGATCCATGCACTTGGACATTCCAAGTATGTTGGAATGTCTTGAAATTGTACTCAGTCATAGTCAACGACGCCCTGAACAAGAATCCGTTGAAAATATTTGCATATCGTTTAAGGAATATTTTTAAAGAATTTCTGAAAATCAGGAAAGCGATCCATGCACTTAGGCAGTGACTTAACTTTTTCGTCAAAAAAGACCCCAAAAGTATCTTGGAATGTCTTGAAATTGTACACAGTCATAGTCAAGAATGCCCTGAACAAGAATCCGTTGAATATATTTGCATATCTCTTGAAGAATATTTTTAATGAATTTTTGAAAATCCGGAAAGCGATCCATGCACTTGGACATTCCAAGTATGTTGGAATGTCTTGAAATTGTACTCGGTCATAGTCAACGACGCCCTGAACAAGAATCCATTGAAAATATTTGCATATCTCTTAAGGAATATTTTTAATGAATTTTTGAAAATGATGAAAGTCTGTGCACTTAGGCAGTGACTTAACTTTTTATTCAAAAAAGACCCCAAAGGTATCTTGGAATGTCTTGAAATTGTACACAGTCATAGTCAAGCATGCCCTGAACAAGAATCCGTTGAATATATTTGCATATCTCTTGAAGAATATTTTTAATGAACTTTTGAAAATCAGGAAAGCGATCCATGCACTTGGACATTCCAAGTATGTTGGAATGTCTTGAAATTGTACTCAGTCATAGTCAACGACGCCCTGAACAAGAATCCGTTGAAAATATTTGCATATAGCTTAAGGAATATTTTTAAAGAATTTCTGAAAATCAGGAAAGCGATCCATGCACTTAGGCAGTGACTTAACTTTTTCGTCAAAAAAGACCCCAAAAGTATCTTGGAATGTCTTGAAATTGAACACAGTCATAGTCAAGCATGCCCTGAACAAGAATCCGTTGAATATATTTGCATATCTCTTGAAGAATATTTTTAATGAATTTTTGAAAATCCGGAAAGCGATCCATGCACTTGGACATTCCAAGTATGTTGGAATGTCTTGAAATTGTACTCGGTCATAGTCAACGACGCCCTGAACAAGAATCCATTGAAAATATTTGCATATCTCTTAAGGAATATTTTTAATGAATTTTTGAAAATCAGGAAAGCGATCCATGCACTTAGGCAGTGACTTAACTTTTTTGTCAAAAAAGACCCAAAAGTATCTTGGAATGTCTTGAAATTGTACACAGTCATAGTCAAGCATGCCCTGAACAAGAATCCGTTGAATATATTTGCATATCTCTTGAAGAATATTTTTAATGAACTTTTGAAAATCAGGAAAGCGATCCATGCACTTGGACATTCCAAGTATGTTGGAATGTCTTGAAATTGTACTCAGTCATAGTCAAGCATGCCCTGAACAAGAATCCGTTGAATATATTTGCATATCTCTTGAAGAATATTTTTAATGAATTTTTGATAATCCGGAAAGCGATCCATGCACTTGGACATTCCAAGTATGTTGGAATGTCTTGAAATTGTACTCGGTCATAGTCAACGACGCCCTGAACAAGAATCCATTGAAAATATTTGCATATCTCTTAAGGAATATTTTTAATGAATTTTTGAAAATGATGAAAGTCTGTGCACTTAGGCAGTGACTTAACTTTTTATTTAAAAAAGACCCCAAAGGTATCTTGGAATGTCTTGAAATTGTACACAGTCATAGTCAAGCATGCCCTGAACAAGAATCCGTTGAATATATTTGCATGTCTCTTGAAGAATATTTTTAATGAACTTTTGAAAATCAGGAAAGCGATCCATGCACTTGGACATTCCAAGTATGTTGGAATGTCTTGAAATTGTACTCAGTCATAGTCAACGACGCCCTATACAAGAATCCGTTGAAAATATTTGCATATCGTTTAAGGAATATTTTTAAAGAATTTCTGAAAATCAGGAAAGCGATCCATGCACTTAGGCAGTGACTTAACTTTTTCGTCAAAAAAGACCCCAAAAGTATCTTGGAATGTCTTGAAATTGTACACAGTCATAGTCAAGAATGCCCTGAACAAGAATCCGTTGAATATATTTGCATATCTCTTGAAGAATATTTTTAATGAATTTTTGAAAATCCGGAAAGCGATCCATGCACTTGGACATTCCAAGTATGTTGGAATGTCTTGAAATTGTACTCGGTCATAGTCAACGACGCCCTGAACAAGAATCCATTGAAAATATTTGCATATCTCTTAAGGAATATTTTTAATGAATTTTTGAAAATGATGAAAGTCTGTGCACTTAGGCAGTGACTTAACTTTTTATTCAAAAAAGACCCCAAAGGTATCTTGGAATGTCTTGAAATTGTACACAGTCATAGTCAAGCATGCCCTGAACAAGAATCCGTTGAATATATTTGCATATCTCTTGAAGAATATTTTTAATGAACTTTTGAAAATCAGGAAAGCGATCCATGCACTTGGACATTCCAAGTATGTTGGAATGTCTTGAAATTGTACTCAGTCATAGTCAACGACGCCCTGAACAAGAATCCGTTGAAAATATTTGCATATCGCTTAAGGAATATTTTTAAAGAATTTCTGAAAATCAGGAAAGCGATCCATGCACTTAGGCAGTGACTTAACTTTTTCGTCAAAAAAGACCCCAAAAGTATCTTGGAATGTCTTGAAATTGTACACAGTCATAGTCAAGCATGCCCTGAACAAGAATCCGTTGAATATATTTGCATATCTCTTGAAGAATATTTTTAATGAATTTTTGAAAATCCGAAAAGCGATCCATGCACTTGGACATTCCAAGTACGTTGGAATGTCTTGAAATTGTACTCAGTCATAGTCAACGACGCCCTGAACAAGAATCAATTGAAAATATTTGCATATCTCTTAAGGAATATTTTTAATGAATTTTTGAAAATGAGGAAAGTCTGTGCACTTAGGCAGTGACTTAACTTTTTATTCAAAAAAGACCCCAAAAGTATCTTGGAATGTCTTGAAATTGTACACAGTCATAGTCAAGCATGCCCTGAACAAGAATCCGTTGAATATATTTGCATATCTCTTGAAGAATATTTTTAATGAATTTTTGAAAATCGAAAAGCGATCCATGCACTTGGACATTCCAAGTATGTTGGAATGTCTTGAAATTGTACTCAGTCATAGTCAACGACGCCCTGAACAAGAATCAATTGAAAATATTTGCATATCTCTTAAGGAATATTTTTAATGAATTTTTGAAAATGAGGAAAGTCTGTGCACTTAGGCAGTGACTTAACTTTTTATTCAAAAAAGACCCCAAAAGTATCTTGGAATGTCTTGAAATTGTACACAGTCATAGTCAAGCATGCCCTGAACAAGAATCCGTTGAATATATTTGCATATCTCTTGAAGAATATTTTTAATGAACTTTTGAAAATCAGGAAAGCGATCCATGCACTTGGACATTCCAAGTATGTTGGAATGTCTTGAAATTGTACTCAGTCATAGTCAACGACGCCCTGAACAAGAATCCGTTGAAAATATTTGCATATCGTTTAAGGAATATTTTTAAAGAATTTCTGAAAATCAGTAAAACGATCCATGCACTTAGGCAGTGACTTAACTTTTTCGTCAAAAAAGACCCCAAAAGTATCTTGGAATGTCTTGAAATTGTACACAGTCATAGTCAAGAATGCCCTGAACAAGAATCCGTTGAATATATTTGCATATCTCTTGAAGAATATTTTTAATGAATTTTTGAAAATCCGGAAAGCGATCCATGCACTTGGACATTCCAAGTATGTTGGAATGTCTTGAAATTGTACTCGGTCATAGTCAACGACGCCCTGAACAAGAATCCATTGAAAATATTTGCATATCTCTTAAGGAATATTTTTAATGAATTTTTGAAAATGATGAAAGTCTGTGCACTTAGGCAGTGACTTAACTTTTTATTCAAAAAAGACCCCAAAGGTATCTTGGAATGTCTTGAAATTGTACACAGTCATAGTCAAGCATGCCCTGAACAAGAATCCGTTGAATATATTTGCATATCTCTTGAAGAATATTTTTAATGAATTTTTGAAAATCCGGAAAGCGATCCATGCACTTGGACATTCCAAGTATGTTGGAATGTCTTGAAATTGTACTCGGTCATAGTCAACGACGCCCTGAACAAGAATCCGTTGAAAATATTTGCATATCGCTTAAGGAATATTTTTAATGAATTTCTGAAAATGAGGAAAGCGATCCATGCACTTAGGCAGTGACTTAACTTTTTTGTCAAAAAAGACCCCAAAAGTATCTTGGAATGTCTTGAAATTGTACACAGTCATAGTCAAGCATGCCCTGAACAAGAATCCGTTGAATATATTTGCATATCTCTTGAAGAATATTTTTAATGAATTTTTGAAAATCCGGAAAGCGATCCATGCACTTGGACATTCCAAGTATGTTGGAATGTCTTGAAATTGTACTCGGTCATAGTCAACGACGCCCTGAACAAGAATCCATTGAAAATATTTGCATATCTCTTAAGGAATATTTTTAATGAATTTTTGAAAATGATGAAAGTCTGTGCACTTAGGCAGTGACTTAACTTTTTATTCAAAAAAGACCCCAAAGGTATCTTGGAATGTCTTGAAATTGTACACAGTCATAGTCAAGCATGCCCTGAACAAGAATCCGTTGAATATATTTGCATATCTCTTGAAGAATATTTTTAATGAATTTTTGAAAATCCGGAAAGCGATCCATGCACTTGGACATTCCAAGTATGTTGGAATGTCTTGAAATTGTACTCGGTCATAGTCAACGACGCCCTGAACAAGAATCCGTTGAAAATATTTGCATATCGCTTAAGGAATATTTTTAATGAATTTCTGAAAATGAGGAAAGCGATCCATGCACTTAGGCAGTGACTTAACTTTTTTGTCAAAAAAGACCCCAAAAGTATCTTGGAATGTCTTGAAATTGTACACAGTCATAGTCAAGCATGCCCTGAACAAGAATCCGTTGAATATATTTGCATATCTCTTGAAGAATATTTTTAATGAATTTTTGAAAATCCGAAAAGCGATCCATGCACTTGGACATTCCAAGTATGTTGGAATGTCTTGAAATTGTACTCAGTCATAGTCAACGACGCCCTGAACAAGAATCAATTGAAAATATTTGCATATCTCTTAAGGAATATTTTTAATGAATTTTTGAAAATGAGGAAAGTCTGTGCACTTAGGCAGTGACTTAACTTTTTATTCAAAAAAGACCCCAAAAGTATCTTGGAATGTCTTGAAATTGTACACAGTCATAGTCAACGACGCCCTGAACAAGAATCCGTTGAAAATATTTGCATATCGTTTAAGGAATATTTTTAAAGAATTTCTGAAAATCAGGAAAGCAATCCATGCACTTAGGCAGTGACTTAACTTTTTCGTCAAAAAAGACCCCAAAAGTATCTTGGAATGTCTTGAAATTGTACACAGTCATAGTCAAGAATGCCCTGAACAAGAATCCGTTGAATATATTTGCATATCTCTTGAAGAATATTTTTAATGAATTTTTGAAAATCCGGAAAGCGATCCATGCACTTGGACATTCCAAGTATGTTGGAATGTCTTGAAATTGTACTCAGTCATAGTCAACGACGCCCTGAACAAGAATCAATTGAAAATATTTGCATATCTCTTAAGGAATATTTTTAATGAATTTTTGAAAATGAGGAAAGTCTGTGCACTTAGGCAGTGACTTAACTTTTTATTCAAAAAAGACCCCAAAAGTATCTTGGAATGTCTTGAAATTGTACACAGTCATAGTCAAGAATGCCCTGAACAAGAATCCGTTGAATCTATTTGCATATCTCTTGAAGAATATTTTTAATGAATTTTTGAAAATCCGGAAAGCGATCCATGCACTTGGACATTCCAAGTATGTTGGAATGTCTTGAAATTGTACTCGGTCATAGTCAACGACGCCCTGAACAAGAATCCATTGAAAATATTTGCATATCTCTTAAGGAATATTTTTAATGAATTTTTGAAAATGATGAAAGTCTGTGCACTTAGGCAGTGACTTAACTTTTTATTCAAAAAAGACCCCAAAGGTATCTTGGAATGTCTTGAAATTGTACACAGTCATAGTCAAGCATGCCCTGAACAAGAATCCGTTGAATATATTTGCATATCTCTTGAAGAATATTTTTAATGAACTTTTGAAAATCAGGAAAGCGATCCATGCACTTGGACATTCCAAGTATGTTGGAATGTCTTGAAATTGTACTCAGTCATAGTCAACGACGCCCTGAACAAGAATCCGTTGAAAATATTTGCATATCGCTTAAGGAATATTTTTAAAGAATTTCTGAAAATCAGGAAAGCGATCCATGCACTTAGGCAGTGACTTAACTTTTTCGTCAAAAAAGACCCCAAAAGTATCTTGGAATGTCTTGAAATTGTACACAGTCATAGTCAAGCATGCCCTGAACAAGAATCCGTTGAATATATTTGCATATCTCTTGAAGAATATTTTTAATGAATTTTTGAAAATCCGAAAAGTGATCCATGCACTTGGACATTCCAAGTATGTTGGAATGTCTTGAAATTGTACTCAGTCATAGTCAACGACGCCCTGAACAAGAATCAATTGAAAATATTTGCATATCTCTTAAGGAATATTTTTAATGAATTTTTGAAAATGATGAAAGTCTGTGCACTTAGGCAGTGACTTAACTTTTTATTCAAAAAAGACCCCAAAGGTATCTTGGAATGTCTTGAAATTGTACACAGTCATAGTCAAGCATGCCCTGAACAAGAATCCGTTGAATATATTTGCATATCTCTTGAAGAATATTTTTAATGAACTTTTGAAAATCAGGAAAGCGATCCATGCACTTGGACATTCCAAGTATGTTGGAATGTCTTGAAATTGTACTCAGTCATAGTCAACGACGCCCTGAACAAGAATCCGTTGAAAATATTTGCATATCGTTTAAGGAATATTTTTAAAGAATTTCTGAAAATCAGGAAAGCGATCCATGCACTTAGGCAGTGACTTAACTTTATCGTCAAAAAAGACCCCAAAAGTATCTTGGAATGTCTTGAAATTGTACACAGTCATAGTCAAGCATGCCCTGAACAAGAATCCGTTGAATATATTTGCATATCTCTTGAAGAATATTTTTAATGAATTTTTGAAAATCCGGAAAGCGATCCATGCACTTGGACATTCCAAGTATGTTGGAATGTCTTGAAATTGTACACAGTCATAGTCAAGCATGCCCTGAACAAGAATCCGTTGAATATATTTGCATATCTCTTGAAGAATATTTTTAATGAACTTTTGAAAATCAGGAAAGCGATCCATGCACTTGGACATTCCAAGTATGTTGGAATGTCTTGAAATTGTACTCAGTCATAGTCAACGACGCCCTGAACAAGAATCCGTTGAAAATATTTGCATATCGCTTAAGGAATATTTTTAAAGAATTTCTGAAAATCAGGAAAGCGATCCATGCACTGAGGCAGTGACTTAACTTTTTCGTCAAAAAAGACCCCAAAAGTATCTTGGAATGTCTTGAAATTGTACACAGTCATAGTCAAGCATGCCCTGAACAAGAATCCGTTGAATATATTTGCATATCTCTTGAAGAATATTTTTAATGAATTTTTGAAAATCCGAAAAGTGATCCATGCACTTGGACATTCCAAGTATGTTGGAATGTCTTGAAATTGTACTCAGTCATAGTCAACGACGCCCTGAACAAGAATCAATTGAAAATATTTGCATATCTCTTAAGGAATATTTTTAATGAATTTTTGAAAATGATGAAAGTCTGTGCACTTAGGCAGTGACTTAACTTTTTATTCAAAAAAGACCCCAAAGGTATCTTGGAATGTCTTGAAATTGTACACAGTCATAGTCAAGCATGCCCTGAACAAGAATCCGTTGAATATATTTGCATATCTCTTGAAGAATATTTTTAATGAACTTTTGAAAATCAGGAAAGCGATCCATGCACTTGGACATTCCAAGTATGTTGGAATGTCTTGAAATTGTACTCAGTCATAGTCAACGACGCCCTGAACAAGAATCCGTTGAAAATATTTGCATATCGCTTAAGGAATATTTTTAATGAATTTCTGAAAATGAGGAAAGCGATCCATGCACTTAGGCAGTGACTTAACTTTTTTGTCAAAAAAGACCCCAAAAGTATCTTGGAATGTCTTGAAATTGTACACAGTCATAGTCAAGCATGCCCTGAACAAGAATCCGTTGAATATATTTGCATATCTCTTGAAGAATATTTTTAATGAATTTTTGAAAATCCGAAAAGCGATCCATGCACTTGGACATTCCAAGTATGTTGGAATGTCTTGAAATTGTACACAGTCATAGTCAAGCATGCCCTGAACAAGAATCCGTTGAATATATTTGCATATCTCTTGAAGAATATTTTTAATGAATTTTTGAAAATCCGGAAAGCGATCCATGCACTTAGGCAGTGACTTAACTTTTTCGTCAAAAAAGACCCCAAAAGTATCTTGGAATGTCTTGAAATTGTACACAGTCATAGTCAAGCATGCCCTGAACAAGAATCCGTTGAATATATTTGCATATCTCTTAAGGAATATTTTTAATGAATTTTTGAAAATGAGGAATTTCTGTGCACTTAGGCAGTGACTTAACTTTTTATTCAAAAAAGACCCCAAAAGTATCTTGGAATGTCTTGAAATTGTACACAGTCATAGTCAAGCATGCCCTGAACAAGAATCCGTTGAATATATTTGCATATCGCTTAAGGAATATTTTTAATGAATTTTTGAAAATCAGGAAAGCGATCCATGTACTTGGACATTCAAAGTATGTTGGAATGTCTTGAAATTGTACTCGGTCATAGTCAACGACGCCCTGAACAAGAATCCGTTGAAAATATTTGCATATCGCTTAAGGAATATTTTTAATGAATTTTTGAAAATCAGGAAAGCGATCCATGCACTTGGACATTCCAAGTATGTTGGAATGTCTTGAAATTGTACTCAGTCATAGTCAACGACGCCCTGAACAAGAATCCGTTGAAAATATTTGCATATCGCTTCAGGAATATTTTAAATGAATTTTTGAAAATCAGGAAAGCGATCCATGCACTTAGGCAGTGACTTAACTTTTTTGTCAAAAAAGACCCCAAAAGTATCTTGGAATGTCTTGAAATTGTACACAGTCATAGTCGAGCATGCCCTGAACAAGAATCCGTTGAATATATTTGCATATCTCTTGAAGAATATTTTTAATGAATTTTTGAAAATCAGGAAAGCGATCCATGCACTTAGGCAGTGACTTAACTTTTTCGTCAAAAAAGACCCCAAAAGTATCTTGGAATGTCTTGAAATTGTACACAGTCATAGTCAAGCATGCCCTGAACAAGAATCCGTTGAATATATTTGCATATCTCTTGAAGAATATTTTTAATGAATCTTTAAAATTCCGGAAAGCTATCCATGCACTTGGACATTCCAAGTAAGTTGGAATGTCTTGAAATTGTACTCAGTCATAGTCAACGACGCCCTAAACAAGAATCAATTGAAAATATTCGCATATCTCTTAAGGAATATTTTTAATGAATTTTTGAAAATGAGGAAAGTCTGTGCACTTAGGCAGTGACTTAACTTTTTCGTCAAAAAAGACCCCAAAAGTATCTTGGAATGTATTGAAATTGTACACAGTCATAGTCAAGCATGCCCTGAACAAGAACCTGTTGAATATATTTGCATATCTCTTGAATAATATTTTTAATGAACTTTTGAAAATCAGGAAAGCGATCCATGTACTTGGACATTCAAAGTATGTTGGAATGTCTTGAAATTGTACTCGGTCATAGTCAACGACGCCCTGAACAAGAATCCGTTGAAAATATTTGCATATCGCTTAAGGAATATTTTTAATGAATTTTTGAAAATCAGGAAAGCGATCCATGCACTTGGACATTCCAAGTATGTTGGAATGTCTTGAAATTGTACTCAGTCATAGTCAACGACGCCCTGAACAAGAATCCGTTGAAAATATTTGCATATCGCTTCAGGAATATTTTAAATGAATTTTTGAAAATCAGGAAAGCGATCCATGCACTTAGGCAGTGACTTAACTTTTTCGTCAAAAAAGACCCCAAAAGTATCTTGGAATGTCTTGAAATTGTACACAGTCATAGTCAAGCATGCCCTGAACAAGAATCCGTTGAATATATTTGCATATCTCTTGAAGAATATTTTTAATGTATCTTTAAAATTCCGGAAAGCTATCCATGCACTTGGACATCCCAAGTAAGTTGGAATGTCTTGAAATTGTACTCAGTCATAGTCAACGATGCCCTGAACAAGAATCAATTGAAAATATTCGCATATCTCTTAAGGAATATTTTTAATGAATTTTTGAAAATGAGGAAAGTCTGTGCACTTAGGCAGTGACTTAACTTTTTCGTCAAAAAAGACCCCAAAAGTATCTTGGAATGTATTGAAATTGTACACAGTCATAGTCAAGCATGCCCTGAACAAGAACCTGTTGAATATATTTGCATATCTCTTGAATAATATTTTTAATGAATTTTTGAAAATCCGGAAAGCGATCCATGCACTTAGGCAGTGACTTAACTTTTTCGTCAAAAAAGACCCCAAAAGTATCTTGGAATGTCTTGAAATTGTACACAGTCATAGTCAAGCATGCCCTGAACAAGAATCCGTTGAATATATTTGCATATCTCTTGAAGAATATTTTTAATGAATTTTTAAAATTCCGGAAAGCTATCCATGCACTTGGACATTCCAAGTAAGTTGGAATGTCTTGAAATTGTATTCAGTCATAGTCAACGACGCCCTGAACAAGAATCTATTGAAAATATTTGCATATCTCTTAAGGAATATTTTTAATGAATTTTTGAAAATGAGGAAAGTCTGTGCACTTAGGCAGTGACTTAACTTTTTCGTCAAAAAAGACCCCAAAAGTATCTTGGAATGTCTTGAAATTGTACACAGTCATAGTCAAGCATGCCCTGAACAAGAATCCGTTGAATATATTTGCATATCGCTTAAGGAATATTTTTAATGAATTTTTTAAAAAATCAGGAAAGCGATCCATGCACTTAGGCAGTGACTTAACTTTTTCGTCAAAAAAGACCCCAAAAGTATCTTGGAATGTCTTGAAATTGTACACAGTCATAGTCAAGCATGCCCTGAACAAGAATCCGTTGAATATATTTGCATATCTCTTGAAGAATATTTTTAATGAATTTTTGAAAATCCGAAAAGCGATCCATGCACTTGGACATTCCAAGTATGTTGGAATGTCTTGAAATTGTACTCAGTCATAGTCAACGACGCTCTGAACAAGAATCAATTGAAAATATTTGCATATCTCTTAAGGAATATTTTTAATGAATTTTTGAAAATGAGGAAAGTCTGTGCACTTAGGCAGTGACTTAACTTTTTATTCAAAAAAGACCCCAAAAGTATCTTGGAATGTCTTCAAATCGTACACAGTCATAGTCAAGCATGCCCTGAACAAGAATCCGTTGAATATATTTGCATATCTCTTGAAGAATATTTTTAATGAACTTTTGAAAATCAGGAAAGCGATCCATGCACTTGGACATTCCAAGTATGTTGGAATGTCTTGAAATTGTACTCGGTCATAGTCAACGACGCCCTGAACAAGAATCCATTGAAAATATTTGCATATCTCTTAAGGAATATTTTTAATGAATTTTTGAAAATGATGAAAGTCTGTGCACTTAGGCAGTGACTTAACTTTTTATTTAAAAAAGACCCCAAAGGTATCTTGGAATGTCTTGAAATTGTACACAGTCATAGTCAAGCATGCCCTGAACAAGAATCCGTTGAATATATTTGCATATCTCTTGAAGAATATTTTTAATGAACTTTTGAAAATCAGGAAAGCGATCCATGCACTTGGACATTCCAAGTATGTTGGAATGTCTTGAAATTGTACTCAGTCATAGTCAACGACGCCCTGAACAAGAATCCGTTGAAAATATTTGCCTATCGTTTAAGGAATATTTTTAAAGAATTTCTGAAAATCAGGAAAGCGATCCATGCACTTAGGCAGTGACTTAACTTTTTCGTCAAAAAAGACCCCAAAAGTATCTTGGAATGTCTTGAAATTGTACACAGTCATAGTCAAGAATGCCCTGAACAAGAATCCGTTGAATATATTTGCATATCTCTTGAAGAATATTTTTAATGAATTTTTGAAAATCCGGAAAGCGATCCATGCACTTGGACATTCCAAGTATGTTGGAATGTCTTGAAATTGTACTCGGTCATAGTCAACGACGCCCTGAACAAGAATCCATTGAAAATATTTGCATATCTCTTAAGGAATATTTTTAATGAATTTTTGAAAATGATGAAAGTCTGTGGACTTAGGCAGTGACTTAACTTTTTCGTCAAAAAAGACCCCAAAAGTATCTTGGAATGTCTTGAAATTGAACACAGTCATAGTCAAGCATGCCCTGAACAAGAATCCGTTGAATATATTTGCATATCTCTTGAAGAATATTTTTAATGAATTTTTGAAAATCCGGAAAGCGATCCATGCACTTGGACATTCCAAGTATGTTGGAATGTCTTGAAATTGTACTCGGTCATAGTCAACGACGCCCTGAACAAGAATCCATTGAAAATATTTGCATATCTCTTAAGGAATATTTTTAATGAATTTTTGAAAATCAGGAAAGCGATCCATGCACTTAGGCAGTGACTTAACTTTTTTGTCAAAAAAGACCCCAAAAGTATCTTGGAATGTCTTGAAATTGTACACAGTCATAGTCAAGCATGCCCTGAACAAGAATCCGTTGAATATATTTGCATATCTCTTGAAGAATATTTTTAATGAACTTTTGAAAATCAGGAAAGCGATCCATGCACTTGGACATTCCAAGTATGTTGGAATGTCTTGAAATTGTACTCAGTCATAGTCAAGCATGCCCTGAACAAGAATCCGTTGAATATATTTGCATATCTCTTGAAGAATATTTTTAATGAATTTTTGAAAATCCGGAAAGCGATCCATGCACTTGGACATTCCAAGTATGTTGGAATGTCTTGAAATTGTACTCAGTCATAGTCAACGACGCCCTGAACAAGAATCCGTTGAAAATATTTGCATATCGCTTCAGGAATATTTTAAATGAATTTTTGAAAATCAGGAAAGCGATCCATGCACTTAGGCAGTGACTTAACTTTTTCGTCAAAAAAGACCCCAAAAGTATCTTGGAATGTCTTGAAATTGTACACAGTCATAGTCAAGCATGCCCTGAACAAGAATCCGTTGAATATATTTGCATATCTCTTGAAGAATATTTTTAATGTATCTTTAAAATTCCGGAAAGCTATCCATGCACTTGGACATCCCAAGTAAGTTGGAATGTCTTGAAATTGTACTCAGTCATAGTCAACGATGCCCTGAACAAGAATCAATTGAAAATATTCGCATATCTCTTAAGGAATATTTTTAATGAATTTTTGAAAATGAGGAAAGTCTGTGCACTTAGGCAGTGACTTAACTTTTTCGTCAAAAAAGACCCCAAAAGTATCTTGGAATGTATTGAAATTGTACACAGTCATAGTCAAGCATGCCCTGAACAAGAACCTGTTGAATATATTTGCATATCTCTTGAATAATATTTTTAATGAATTTTTGAAAATCCGGAAAGCGATCCATGCACTTAGGCAGTGACTTAACTTTTTCGTCAAAAAAGACCCCAAAAGTATCTTGGAATGTCTTGAAATTGTACACAGTCATAGTCAAGCATGCCCTGAACAAGAATCCGTTGAATATATTTGCATATCTCTTGAAGAATATTTTTAATGAATTTTTAAAATTCCGGAAAGCTATCCATGCACTTGGACATTCCAAGTAAGTTGGAATGTCTTGAAATTGTATTCAGTCATAGTCAACGACGCCCTGAACAAGAATCTATTGAAAATATTTGCATATCTCTTAAGGAATATTTTTAATGAATTTTTGAAAATGAGGAAAGTCTGTGCACTTAGGCAGTGACTTAACTTTTTCGTCAAAAAAGACCCCAAAAGTATCTTGGAATGTCTTGAAATTGTACACAGTCATAGTCAAGCATGCCCTGAACAAGAATCCGTTGAATATATTTGCATATCGCTTAAGGAATATTTTTAATGAATTTTTTAAAAAATCAGGAAAGCGATCCATGCACTTAGGCAGTGACTTAACTTTTTCGTCAAAAAAGACCCCAAAAGTATCTTGGAATGTCTTGAAATTGTACACAGTCATAGTCAAGCATGCCCTGAACAAGAATCCGTTGAATATATTTGCATATCTCTTGAAGAATATTTTTAATGAATTTTTGAAAATCCGAAAAGCGATCCATGCACTTGGACATTCCAAGTATGTTGGAATGTCTTGAAATTGTACTCAGTCATAGTCAACGACGCTCTGAACAAGAATCAATTGAAAATATTTGCATATCTCTTAAGGAATATTTTTAATGAATTTTTGAAAATGAGGAAAGTCTGTGCACTTAGGCAGTGACTTAACTTTTTATTCAAAAAAGACCCCAAAAGTATCTTGGAATGTCTTGAAATCGTACACAGTCATAGTCAAGCATGCCCTGAACAAGAATCCGTTGAATATATTTGCATATCTCTTGAAGAATATTTTTAATGAACTTTTGAAAATCAGGAAAGCGATCCATGCACTTGGACATTCCAAGTATGTTGGAATGTCTTGAAATTGTACTCGGTCATAGTCAACGACGCCCTGAACAAGAATCCATTGAAAATATTTGCATATCTCTTAAGGAATATTTTTAATGAATTTTTGAAAATGATGAAAGTCTGTGCACTTAGGCAGTGACTTAACTTTTTATTTAAAAAAGACCCCAAAGGTATCTTGGAATGTCTTGAAATTGTACACAGTCATAGTCAAGCATGCCCTGAACAAGAATCCGTTGAATATATTTGCATATCTCTTGAAGAATATTTTTAATGAACTTTTGAAAATCAGGAAAGCGATCCATGCACTTGGACATTCCAAGTATGTTGGAATGTCTTGAAATTGTACTCAGTCATAGTCAACGACGCCCTGAACAAGAATCCGTTGAAAATATTTGCCTATCGTTTAAGGAATATTTTTAAAGAATTTCTGAAAATCAGGAAAGCGATCCATGCACTTAGGCAGTGACTTAACTTTTTCGTCAAAAAAGACCCCAAAAGTATCTTGGAATGTCTTGAAATTGTACACAGTCATAGTCAAGAATGCCCTGAACAAGAATCCGTTGAATATATTTGCATATCTCTTGAAGAATATTTTTAATGAATTTTTGAAAATCCGGAAAGCGATCCATGCACTTGGACATTCCAAGTATGTTGGAATGTCTTGAAATTGTACTCGGTCATAGTCAACGACGCCCTGAACAAGAATCCATTGAAAATATTTGCATATCTCTTAAGGAATATTTTTAATGAATTTTTGAAAATGATGAAAGTCTGTGGACTTAGGCAGTGACTTAACTTTTTCGTCAAAAAAGACCCCAAAAGTATCTTGGAATGTCTTGAAATTGAACACAGTCATAGTCAAGCATGCCCTGAACAAGAATCCGTTGAATATATTTGCATATCTCTTGAAGAATATTTTTAATGAATTTTTGAAAATCCGGAAAGCGATCCATGCACTTGGACATTCCAAGTATGTTGGAATGTCTTGAAATTGTACTCGGTCATAGTCAACGACGCCCTGAACAAGAATCCATTGAAAATATTTGCATATCTCTTAAGGAATATTTTTAATGAATTTTTGAAAATCAGGAAAGCGATCCATGCACTTAGGCAGTGACTTAACTTTTTTGTCAAAAAAGACCCCAAAAGTATCTTGGAATGTCTTGAAATTGTACACAGTCATAGTCAAGCATGCCCTGAACAAGAATCCGTTGAATATATTTGCATATCTCTTGAAGAATATTTTTAATGAACTTTTGAAAATCAGGAAAGCGATCCATGCACTTGGACATTCCAAGTATGTTGGAATGTCTTGAAATTGTACTCAGTCATAGTCAAGCATGCCCTGAACAAGAATCCGTTGAATATATTTGCATATCTCTTGAAGAATATTTTTAATGAATTTTTGAAAATCCGGAAAGCGATCCATGCACTTGGACATTCCAAGTATGTTGGAATGTCTTGAAATTGTACTCGGTCATAGTCAACAACGCCCTGAACAAGAATCCATTGAAAATATTTGCATATCTCTTAAGGAATATTTTTAATGAATTTTTGAAAATGATGAAAGTCTGTGCACTTAGGCAGTGACTTAACTTTTTATTTAAAAAAGACCCCAAAGGTATCTTGGAATGTCTTGAAATTGTACACAGTCATAGTCAAGCATGCCCTGAACAAGAATCCGTTGAATATATTTGCATATCTCTTGAAGAATATTTTTAATGAACTTTTGAAAATCAGGAAAGCGATCCATGCACTTGGACATTCCAAGTATGTTGGAATGTCTTGAAATTGTACTCAGTCATAGTCAACGACGCCCTGAACAAGAATCCGTTGAAAATATTTGCATATAGCTTAAGGAATATTTTTAAAGAATTTCTGAAAATCAGGAAAGCGATCCATGCACTTAGGCAGTGACTTAACTTTTTCGTCAAAAAAGACCCCAAAAGTATCTTGGAATGTCTTGAAATTGAACACAGTCATAGTCAAGCATGCCCTGAACAAGAATCCGTTGAATATATTTGCATATCTCTTGAAGAATATTTTTAATGAATTTTTGAAAATCCGGAAAGCGATCCATGCACTTGGACATTCCAAGTATGTTGGAATGTCTTGAAATTGTACTCGGTCATAGTCAACGACGCCCTGAACAAGAATCCATTGAAAATATTTGCATATCTCTTAAGGAATATTTTTAATGAATTTTTGAAAATCAGGAAAGCGATCCATGCACTTAGGCAGTGACTTAACTTTTTTGTCAAAAAAGACCCCAAAAGTATCTTGGAATGTCTTGAAATTGTACACAGTCATAGTCAAGCATGCCCTGAACAAGAATCCGTTGAATATATTTGCATATCTCTTGAAGAATATTTTTAATGAACTTTTGAAAATCAGGAAAGCGATCCATGCACTTGGACATTCCAAGTATGTTGGAATGTCTTGAAATTGTACTCAGTCATAGTCAAGCATGCCCTGAACAAGAATCCGTTGAATATATTTGCATATCTCTTGAAGAATATTTTTAATGAATTTTTGAAAATCCGGAAAGCGATCCATGCACTTGGACATTCCAAGTATGTTGGAATGTCTTGAAATTGTACTCGGTCATAGTCAACGACGCCCTGAACAAGAATCCATTGAAAATATTTGCATATCTCTTAAGGAATATTTTTAATGAATTTTTGAAAATGATGAAAGTCTGTGCACTTAGGCAGTGACTTAACTTTTTATTTAAAAAAGACCCCAAAGGTATCTTGGAATGTCTTGAAATTGTACACAGTCATAGTCAAGCATGCCCTGAACAAGAATCCGTTGAATATATTTGCATATCTCTTGAAGAATATTTTTAATGAACTTTTGAAAATCAGGAAAGCGATCCATGCACTTGGACATTCCAAGTATGTTGGAATGTCTTGAAATTGTACTCAGTCATAGTCAACGACGCCCTATACAAGAATCCGTTGAAAATATTTGCATATCGTTTAAGGAATATTTTTAAAGAATTTCTGAAAATCAGGAAAGCGATCCATGCACTTAGGCAGTGACTTAACTTTTTCGTCAAAAAAGACCCCAAAAGTATCTTGGAATGTCTTGAAATTGTACACAGTCATAGTCAAGAATGCCCTGAACAAGAATCCGTTGAATATATTTGCATATCTCTTGAAGAATATTTTTAATGAATTTTTGAAAATCCGGAAAGCGATCCATGC
Source organism: Microchirus variegatus (assembly GCF_963457635.1). Lineage (NCBI taxonomy): Eukaryota > Metazoa > Chordata > Actinopteri > Pleuronectiformes > Soleidae > Microchirus > Microchirus variegatus. Next base: position 33,801,495 of record NC_139805.1, read on the forward strand.
ACTTGGACATTCCAAGTATGTTGGAATGTCTTGAAATTGTACTCGGTCATAGTCAACGACGCCCTGAACAAGAATCCATTGAAAATATTTGCATATCTCTTAAGGAATATTTTTAATGAATTTTTGAAAATGATGAAAGTCTGTGCACTTAGGCAGTGACTTAACTTTTTATTCAAAAAAGACCCCAAAGGTATCTTGGAATGTCTTGAAATTGTACACAGTCATAGTCAAGCATGCCCTGAACAAGAATCCGTTGAATATATTTGCATATCTCTTGAAGAATATTTTTAATGAACTTTTGAAAATCAGGAAAGCGATCCATGCACTTGGACATTCCAAGTATGTTGGAATGTCTTGAAATTGTACTCAGTCATAGTCAACGACGCCCTGAACAAGAATCCGTTGAAAATATTTGCATATCGCTTAAGGAATATTTTTAAAGAATTTCTGAAAATCAGGAAAGCGATCCATGCACTTAGGCAGTGACTTAACTTTTTCGTCAAAAAAGACCCCAAAAGTATCTTGGAATGTCTTGAAATTGTACACAGTCATAGTCAAGCATGCCCTGAACAAGAATCCGTTGAATATATTTGCATATCTCTTGAAGAATATTTTTAATGAATTTTTGAAAATCCGAAAAGCGATCCATGCACTTGGACATTCCAAGTATGTTGGAATGTCTTGAAATTGTACTCAGTCATAGTCAACGACGCCCTGAACAAGAATCAATTGAAAATATTTGCATATCTCTTAAGGAATATTTTTAATGAATTTTTGAAAATGAGGAAAGTCTGTGCACTTAGGCAGTGACTTAACTTTTTATTAAAAAAAGACCCCAAAAGTATCTTGGAATGTCTTGAAATTGTACACAGTCATAGTCAAGCATGCCCTGAACAAGAATCTGTTGAATATATTTGCATATCTCTTGAAGAATATTTTTAATGAACTTTTGAAAATCAGGAAAGCGATCCATGCACTTGGACATTCCAAGTATGTTGGAATGTCTTGAAATTGTACTCAGTCATAGTCAACGACGCCCTGAACAAGAATCCGTTGAAAATATTTGCATATCGTTTAAGGAATATTTTTAAAGAATTTCTGAAAATCAGTAAAACGATCCATGCACTTAGGCAGTGACTTAACTTTTTCGTCAAAAAAGACCCCAAAAGTATCTTGGAATGTCTTGAAATTGTACACAGTCATAGTCAAGAATTCCCTGAACAAGAATCCGTTGAATATATTTGCATATCTCTTGAAGAATATTTTTAATGAACTTTTGAAAATCAGGAAAGCGATCCATGCACTTGGACATTCCAAGTATGTTGGAATGTCTTGAAATTGTACTCGGTCATAGTCAACGACGCCCTGAACAAGAATCCGTTGAAAATATTTGCATATCGCTTAAGGAATATTTTTAATGAATTTCTGAAAATGAGGAAAGCGATCCATGCACTTAGGCAGTGACTTAACTTTTTTGTCAAAAAAGACCCCAAAAGTATCTTGGAATGTCTTGAAATTGTACACAGTCATAGTCAAGCATGCCCTGAACAAGAATCCGTTGAATATATTTGCATATCTCTTGAAGAATATTTTTAATGAATTTTTGAAAATCCGAAAAGCGATCCATGCACTTGGACATTCCAAGTATGTTGGAATGTCTTGAAATTGTACTCAGTCATAGTCAACGACGCCCTGAACAAGAATCAATTGAAAATATTTGCATATCTCTTAAGGAATATTTTTAATGAATTTTTGAAAATGAGGAAAGTCTGTGCACTTAGGCAGTGACTTAACTTTTTATTCAAAAAAGACCCCAAAAGTATCTTGGAATGTCTTGAAATTGTACACAGTCATAGTCAACGACGCCCTGAACAAGAATCCGTTGAAAATATTTGCATATCGTTTAAGGAATATTTTTAAAGAATTTCTGAAAATCAGGAAAGCAATCCATGCACTTAGGCAGTGACTTAACTTTTTCGTCAAAAAAGACCCCAAAAGTATCTTGGAATGTCTTGAAATTGTACACAGTCATAGTCAAGAATGCCCTGAACAAGAATCCGTTGAATATATTTGCATATCTCTTGAAGAATATTTTTAATGAATTTTTGAAAATCCGGAAAGCGATCCATGCACTTGGACATTCCAAGTATGTTGGAATGTCTTGAAATTGTACTCAGTCATAGTCAACGACGCCCTGAACAAGAATCAATTGAAAATATTTGCATATCTCTTAAGGAATATTTTTAATGAATTTTTGAAAATGAGGAAAGTCTGTGCACTTAGGCAGTGACTTAACTTTTTATTCAAAAAAGACCCCAAAAGTATCTTGGAATGTCTTGAAATTGTACACAGTCATAGTCAAGCATGCCCTGAACAAGAATCCGTTGAATATATTTGCATATCTCTTGAAGAATATTTTTAATGAACTTTTGAAAATCAGGAAAGCGATCCATGCACTTGGACATTCCAAGTATGTTGGAATGTCTTGAAATTGTACTCAGTCATAGTCAACGACGCCCTGAACAAGAATCAATTGAAAATATTTGCATATCTCTTAAGGTATATTTTTAATGAATTTTTGAAAATGATGAAAGTCTGTGCACTTAGGCAGTGACTTAACTTTTTATTCAAAAAAGACCCCAAAGGTATCTTGGAATGTCTTGAAATTGTACACAGTCATAGTCAAGCATGCCCTGAACAAGAATCCGTTGAATATATTTGCATATCTCTTGAAGAATATTTTTAATGAACTTTTGAAAATCAGGAAAGCGATCCATGCACTTGGACATTCCAAGTATGTTGGAATGTCTTGAAATTGTACTCAGTCATAGTCAACGACGCCCTGAACAAGAATCCGTTGAAAATATTTGCATATCGTTTAAGGAATATTTTTAAAGAATTTCTGAAAATCAGGAAAGCGATCCATGCACTTAGGCAGTGACTTAACTTTATCGTCAAAAAAGACCCCAAAAGTATCTTGGAATGTCTTGAAATTGTACACAGTCATAGTCAAGCATGCCCTGAACAAGAATCCGTTGAATATATTTGCATATCTCTTGAAGAATATTTTTAATGAATTTTTGAAAATCCGGAAAGCGATCCATGCACTTGGACATTCCAAGTATGTTGGAATGTCTTGAAATTGTACACAGTCATAGTCAAGCATGCCCTGAACAAGAATCCGTTGAATATATTTGCATATCTCTTGAAGAATATTTTTAATGAATTTTTGAAAATCCGAAAAGTGATCCATGCACTTGGACATTCCAAGTATGTTGGAATGTCTTGAAATTGTACTCAGTCATAGTCAACGACGCCCTGAACAAGAATCAATTGAAAATATTTGCATATCTCTTAAGGTATATTTTTAATGAATTTTTGAAAATGATGAAAGTCTGTGCACTTAGGCAGTGACTTAACTTTTTATTCAAAAAAGACCCCAAAGGTATCTTGGAATGTCTTGAAATTGTACACAGTCATAGTCAAGCATGCCCTGAACAAGAATCCGTTGAATATATTTGCATATCTCTTGAAGAATATTTTTAATGAACTTTTGAAAATCAGGAAAGCGATCCATGCACTTGGACATTCCAAGTATGTTGGAATGTCTTGAAATTGTACTCAGTCATAGTCAACGACGCCCTGAACAAGAATCCGTTGAAAATATTTGCATATCGTTTAAGGAATATTTTTAAAGAATTTCTGAAAATCAGGAAAGCGATCCATGCACTTAGGCAGTGACTTAACTTTATCGTCAAAAAAGACCCCAAAAGTATCTTGGAATGTCTTGAAATTGTACACAGTCATAGTCAAGCATGCCCTGAACAAGAATCCGTTGAATATATTTGCATATCTCTTGAAGAATATTTTTAATGAATTTTTGAAAATCCGGAAAGCGATCCATGCACTTGGACATTCCAAGTATGTTGGAATGTCTTGAAATTGTACACAGTCATAGTCAAGCATGCCCTGAACAAGAATCCGTTGAATATATTTGCATATCTCTTGAAGAATATTTTTAATGAACTTTTGAAAATCAGGAAAGCGATCCATGCACTTGGACATTCCAAGTATGTTGGAATGTCTTGAAATTGTACTCAGTCATAGTCAACGACGCCCTGAACAAGAATCCGTTGAAAATATTTGCATATCGCTTAAGGAATATTTTTAAAGAATTTCTGAAAATCAGGAAAGCGATCCATGCACTGAGGCAGTGACTTAACTTTTTCGTCAAAAAAGACCCCAAAAGTATCTTGGAATGTCTTGAAATTGTACACAGTCATAGTCAAGCATGCCCTGAACAAGAATCCGTTGAATATATTTGCATATCTCTTGAAGAATATTTTTAATGAATTTTTGAAAATCCGAAAAGTGATCCATGCACTTGGACATTCCAAGTATGTTGGAATGTCTTGAAATTGTACTCAGTCATAGTCAACGACGCCCTGAACAAGAATCAATTGAAAATATTTGCATATCTCTTAAGGAATATTTTTAATGAATTTTTGAAAATGATGAAAGTCTGTGCACTTAGGCAGTGACTTAACTTTTTATTCAAAAAAGACCCCAAAGGTATCTTGGAATGTCTTGAAATTGTACACAGTCATAGTCAAGCATGCCCTGAACAAGAATCCGTTGAATATATTTGCATATCTCTTGAAGAATATTTTTAATGAACTTTTGAAAATCAGGAAAGCGATCCATGCACTTGGACATTCCAAGTATGTTGGAATGTCTTGAAATTGTACTCAGTCATAGTCAACGACGCCCTGAACAAGAATCCGTTGAAAATATTTGCATATCGTTTAAGGAATATTTTTAAAAGAATTTCTGAAAATCAGGAAAGCGATCCATGCACTTAGGCAGTGACTTAACTTTTTCGTCAAAAAAGACCCCAAAAGTATCTTGGAATGTCTTGAAATTGTACACAGTCATAGTCAAGCATGCCCTGAACAAGAATCCGTTGAATATATTTGCATATCTCTTGAAGAATATTTTTAATTAATTTTTGAAAATCCGGAAAGCGATCCATGCACTTGGACATTCCAAGTATGTTGGAATGTCTTGAAATTGTACTCGGTCATAGTCAACGACGCCCTGAACAAGAATCCATTGAAAATATTTGCATATCTCTTAAGGAATATTTTTAATGAATTTTTGAAAATGATGAAAGTCTGTGCACTTAGGCAGTGACTTAACTTTTTATTCAAAAAAGACCCCAAAGGTATCTTGGAATGTCTTGAAATTGTACACAGTCATAGTCAAGCATGCCCTGAACAAGAATCCGTTGAATATATTTGCATATCTCTTGAAGAATATTTTTAATGAACTTTTGAAAATCAGGAAAGCGATCCATGCACTTGGACATTCCAAGTATGTTGGAATGTCTTGAAATTGTACTCAGTCATAGTCAACGACGCCCTGAACAAGAATCCGTTGAAAATATTTGCATATCGCTTAAGGAATATTTTTAATGAATTTCTGAAAATGAGGAAAGCGATCCATGCACTTAGGCAGTGACTTAACTTTTTTGTCAAAAAAGACCCCAAAAGTATCTTGGAATGTCTTGAAATTGTACACAGTCATAGTCAAGCATGCCCTGAACAAGAATCCGTTGAATATATTTGCATATCTCTTGAAGAATATTTTTAATGAATTTTTGAAAATCCGAAAAGCGATCCATGCACTTGGACATTCCAAGTATGTTGGAATGTCTTGAAATTGTACTCAGTCATAGTCAACGACGCCCTGAACAAGAATCAATTGAAAATATTTGCATATCTCTTAAGGAATATTTTTAATGAATTTTTGAAAATGAGGAAAGTCTGTGCACTTAGGCAGTGACTTAACTTTTTATTCAAAAAAGACCCCAAAAGTATCTTGGAATGTCTTGAAATTGTACACAGTCATAGTCAAGCATGCCCTGAACAAGAATCCATTGAATATATTTGCATATCTCTTGAAGAATATTTTTAATGAACTTTTGAAAATCAGGAAAGCGATCCATGCACTTGGACATTCCAAGTATGTTGGAATGTCTTGAAATTGTACTCAGTCATAGTCAACAACGCCCTGAACAAGAATCCGTTGAAAATATTTGCATATCGTTTAAGGAATATTTTTAAAGAATTTCTGAAAATCAGGAAAGCTATCCATGCACTTAGGCAGTGACTTAACTTTATCGTCAAAAAAGACCCCAAAAGTATCTTGGAATGTCTTGAAATTGTACACAGTCATAGTCAAGCATGCCCTGAACAAGAATCCGTTGAATATATTTGCATATCTCTTGAAGAATATTTTAAATGAATTTTTGAAAATCCGGAAAGCGATCCATGCACTTGGACATTCCAAGTATGTTGGAATGTCTTGAAATTGTACTCAGTCATAGTCAACGACGCCCTGAACAAGAATCAATTGAAAATATTTGCATATCTCTTAAGGAATATTTTTAATGAATTTTTGAAAATGAGGAAAGTCTGTGCACTTAGGCAGTGACTTAACTTTTTATTCAAAAAAGACCCCAAAAGTATCTTGGAATGTCTTGAAATTGTACACAGTCATAGTCAAGCATGCCCTGAACAAGAATCCATTGAATATATTTGCATATCTCTTGAAGAATATTTTTAATGAACTTTTGAAAATCAGGAAAGCGATCCATGCACTTGGACATTCCAAGTATGTTGGAATGTCTTGAAATTGTACTCAGTCATAGTCAACGACGCCCTGAACAAGAATCCGTTGAAAATATTTGCATATCGTTTAAGGAATATTTTTAAAGAATTTCTGAAAATCAGGAAAGCGATCCATGCACTTAGGCAGTGACTTAACATTTTCGTCAAAAAAGACCCCAAAAGTATCTTGGAATGTCTTGAAATTGTACACAGTCATAGTCAAGAATGCCCTGAACAAGAATCCGTTGAATATATTTGCATATCTCTTGAAGAATATTTTTAATGAATTTTTGAAAATCCGGAAAGCGATCCATGCACTTGGACATTCCAAGTATGTTGGAATGTCTTGAAATTGTACTCGGTCATAGTCAACGATGCCCTGAACAAGAATCCATTGAAAATATTTGCATATCTCTTAAGGAATATTTTTAATGAATTTTTGAAAATGATGAAAGTCTGTGCACTTAGGCAGTGACTTAACTTTTTATTCAAAAAAGACCCCAAAGGTATCTTGGAATGTCTTGAAATTGTACACAGTCATAGTCAAGCATGCCCTGAACAAGAATCCGTTGAATATATTTGCATATCTCTTGAAGAATATTTTTAATGAACTTTTGAAAATCAGGAAAGCGATCCATGCACTTGGACATTCCAAGTATGTTGGAATGTCTTGAAATTGTACTCAGTCATAGTCAACGACGCCCTGAACAAGAATCCGTTGAAAATATTTGCATATCGTTTAAGGAATATTTTTAAAGAATTTCTGAAAATCAGGAAAGCTATCCATGCACTTAGGCAGTGACTTAACTTTATCGTCAAAAAAGACCCCAAAAGTATCTTGGAATGTCTTGAAATTGTACACAGTCATAGTCAAGCATGCCCTGAACAAGAATCCGTTGAATATATTTGCATATCTCTTGAAGAATATTTTAAATGAATTTTTGAAAATCCGGAAAGCGATCCATGCACTTGGACATTCCAAGTATGTTGGAATGTCTTGAAATTGTACACAGTCATAGTCAAGCATGCCCTGAACAAGAATCCGTTGAATATATTTGCATATCTCTTGAAGAATATTTTTAATGAACTTTTGAAAATCAGGAAAGCGATCCATGCACTTGGACATTCCAAGTATGTTGGAATGTCTTGAAATTGTACTCAGTCATAGTCAACGACGCCCTGAACAAGAATCCGTTGAAAATATTTGCATGTCGCTTAAGGAATATTTTTAATGAATTTTTGAAAATCAGGAAAGCGATCCATGCACTTAGGCAGTGACTTAACTTTTTTGTCAAAAAAGACCCCAAAAGTATCTTGGAATGTCTTGAAATTGTACACAGTCATAGTCAAGCATGCCCTGAACAAGAATCCGTTGAATATATTTGCATATCTCTTGAAGAATATTTTTAATGAATTTTTGAAAATCCGAAAAGCGATCCATGCACTTGGACATTCCAAGTATGTTGGAATGTCTTTAAATTGTACTCAGTCATAGTCAACGACGCTCTGAACAAGAATCAATTGAAAATATTTGCATATCTCTTAAGGAATATTTTTAATGAATTTTTGAAAATGAGGAAAGTCTGTGCACTTAGGCAGTGACTTAACTTTTTATTCAAAAAAGACCCCAAAAGTATCTTGGAATGTCTTGAAGTTGTACACAGTCATAGTCAAGCATGCCCTGAACAAGAATCCGTTGAATATATTTGCATATCTCTTGAAGAATATTTTTAATGAACTTTTGAAAATCAGGAAAGCGATCCATGCACTTGGACATTCCAAGTATGTTGGAATGTTTTGAAATTGTACTCAGTCATAGTCAACGACGCCCTGAACAAGAATCCGTTGAAAATATTTGCATATTGCTTAAGGAATATTTTTAATGAATTTTTGAAAATCAGGAAAGCGATCCATGCACTTAGGCAGTGACTTAACTTTTTTGTCAAAAAAGACCCCAAAAGTATCTTGGAATGTCTTGAAATTGTACACAGTCATAGTCAAGCATGCCCTGAACAAGAATCCGTTGAATATATTTGCATATCTCTTGAAGAATATTTTTAATGAATTTTTGAAAATCCGGAAAAGCGATCCATGCACTTGGACATTCCAAGTATGTTGGAATGTCTTGAAATTGTACTCAGTCATAGTCAACGACGCCCTGAACAAGAATCAATTGAAAATATTTGCATATCTCTTAAGGAATATTTTTAATGAATTTTTGAAAATTAGGAAAGCGATCCATGCACTTAGGCAGTGACTTAACTTTTGATGTTTTTGGTTTGTTTTTAAAGCATTAAAGCTGCAGGAGTTCATCCATGTCGCCCAGTCGCTGGAAACAAACGTTTGGACACCATGGATCACACAGCAGGATATCAGGTGAGACGAAGGAAACGATCCATTTGCCCTGATGCACTTAGTGACTTGACTTTTTTTTCAAAAAAAACCCCAAAAGTAAATTGGAATGTCTTGAAATTGTACACAGTCATAGTCAAGCATGCCCTGAATAAGAATCCGTTGAATATATTTGCATATCTCTTGAAGAATATTTTTAATGAATTTTTGAAAATCCGGAAAGCGATCCATGCACTTGGACATTCCAAGTATGTTGGAATGTCTTGAAATTGTACTCAGTCATAGTCAACGACGGCCTGAACAAGAATCCGTTGAAAATATTTGCATATTGCTTAAGGAATATTTTTAATGAATTTTTGAAAATCAGGAAAGCGATCCATGCACTTAGGCAGTGACTAAACTTTTTTGTCAAAAAAGACCCCAAAAGTATCTTGGAATGTCTTGAAATTGTACACAGTCATAGTCAAGCATGCCCTGAACAAGAATCCGTTGAATATATTTGCATATCTCTTGAGGAATATTTTTAATGAATTTTAGAAAATCAGGAAAGCGATCCATGCATTTAGGCAGTGACTTAACTTTTGATGTTTTTGGGTTGTTTTTAAAGAATTAAAGCTGCAGGAGTTCATCCATGTCGTCCAGTCGCTGGAAACAAACGTTTGGACACCGTGGATCACACAGCAGGATATCAGGTGAGACGAAGGAAACGATCCATTTGCCCTGATGCACTTAGTGACTTGACTTTTTTTTTCAAAAAAAACCCCAAAAGTAAATTGGAATGTCTTGAAATTGTACACAGTCATAGTCAACGACGCCCTGAACAAGAATCCATTGAAAATATTTGCATATCTCTTAAGGAATATTTTTAATGAATTTTTGGAAATGAGGAAAGTCTGTGCACTTAGGCAGTGACTTAACTTTTTATTCAAAAAAGACCCCAAAAGTATCTTGGAATGTCTTGAAATTGTACACAGTCATAGTCAAGCATGCCCTGAACAAGAAACCGTTGAATATATTTGCATATCTCTTGAAGAATATTTTTAATGAATTTTTGAAAATCCGAAAAGCGATCCATGCACTTGGACATTCCAAGTATGTTGGAATGTCTTGAAATTGTACTCAGTCATAGTCAACGACGCCCTGAACAAGAATCAATTGAAAATATTTGCATATCTCTTAAGGAATATTTTTAATGAATTTTTGAAAATGAGGAAAGTCTGTGCACTTAGGCAGTGACTTAACTTTTTATTCAAAAAAGACCCCAAAAGTATCTTGATATGTCTTGAAATTGTACACAGTCATAGTCAAGCATGCCCTGAACAAGAATCCGTTGAATATATTTGCATATCTCTTGAAGAATATTTTTAATGAACTTTTGAAAATCAGGAAAGCGATCCATGCACTTGGACATTCCAAGTATGTTGGAATGTCTTGAAATTGTACTCAGTCATAGTCAACGACGCCCTGAACAAGAATCCGTTGAAAATATTTGCATATCATTTAAGGAATATTTTTAAAGAATTTCTGAAAATCAGGAAAGCGATCCATGCACTTAGGCAGTGACTTAACTTTTTCGTCAAAAAAGACCCCAAAAGTATCTTGGAATGTCTTGAAATTGTACACAGTCATAGTCAAGCATGCCCTGAACAAGAATCCGTTGAATATATTTGCATATCTCTTGAAGAATATTTTTAATGAACTTTTGAAAATCAGGAAAGCGATCCATGCACTTGGACATTCCAAGTATGTTGGAATGTCTTGAAATTGTACTCAGTCATAGTCAACGACGCCCTGAACAAGAATCTGTTGCAAATATTTGCGTATCGTTTAAGGAATATTTTTAATGAATTTCTGAAAATCAGGAAAGCGATCCATGCACTTAGGCAGTGACTTAACTTTTTCGTCAAAAAAAACCTCAAAAGTATCTTGGAATGTCTTGAAATTGTACTCGGTCATAGTCAACGACGCCCTGAACAAGAATCCATTGAAAATATTTGCATATCTCTTAAGGAATATTTTTAATGAATTTTTGAAAATGATGAAAGTCTGTGCACTTAGGCAGTGACTTAACTTTTTCTTCAAAAAAGACCCCAAAGGTATCTTGGAATGTCTTGAAATTGTACACAGTCATAGTCAAGCATGCCCTGAACAAGAATCCGTTGAATATATTTGCATATCTCTTGAAGAATATTTTTAATGAACTTTTGAAAATCAGGAAAGCGATCCATGCACTTGGACATTCCAAGTATGTTGGAATGTCTTGAAATTGTACTCAGTCATAGTCAACGATGCCCTGAACAAGAATCCGTTGAAAATATTTGCATATCGCTTAAGGAATATTTTTAATGAATTTTTGAAAATGAGGAAAGCGATCCATGCACTTAGGCAGTGACTTAACTTTTTTGTCAAAAAAGACCCCAAAAGTATCTTGGAATGTCTTGAAATTGTACACAGTCATAGTCAAGCATGCCCTGAACAAGAATCCGTTGAATATATTTGCATATCTCTTGAAGAATATTTTTAATGAATTTTTGAAAATCCGAAAAGCGATCCATGCACTTGGACATTCCAAGTATGTTGGAATGTCTTGAAATTGTACTCAGTCATAGTCAACGACGCCCTGAACAAGAATCAATTGAAAATATTTGCATATCTCTTAAGGAATATTTTTAATGAATTTTTGAAAATGAGGAAAGTCTGTGCACTTAGGCAGTGACTTAACTTTTTATTCAAAAAAGACCCCAAAAGTATCTTGGAATGTCTTGAAATTATACTCAGTCATAGTCAACGACGCCCTGAACAAGAATCCGTTGAAAATATTTGCATATCGTTTAAGGAATATTTTTAAAGAATTTCTGAAAATCAGGAAAGCAATCCATGCACTTAGGCAATGACTTAACTTTTTCGTCAAAAAAGACCCCAAAAGTATCTTGGAATGTCTTGAAATTGTACACAGTCATAGTCAAGAATGCCCTGAACAAGAATCCGTTGAATATATTTGCATATCTCTTGAAGAATATTTTTAATGAATTTTTGAAAATCCGGAAAGCGATCCATGCACTTGGACATTCCAAGTATGTTGGAATGTCTTGAAATTGTACTCAGTCATAGTCAACGACGCCCTGAACAAGAATCAATTGAAAATATTTGCATATCTCTTAAGGAATATTTTTAATGAATTTTTGAAAATGAGGAAAGTCTGTGCACTTAGGCAGTGACTTAACTTTTTATTCAAAAAAGACCCCAAAAGTATCTTGGAATGTCTTGAAATTGTACACAGTCATAGTCAAGCATGCCCTGAACAAGAATCCGTTGAATATATTTGCATATCTCTTGAAGAATATTTTTAATGAACTTTTGAAAATCAGGAAAGCGATCCATGCACTTGGACATTCCAAGTATGTTGGAATGTCTTGAAATTGTACTCAGTCATAGTCAACGACGCCCTGAACAAGAATCCGTTGAAAATATTTGCATATCGTTTAAGGAATATTTTTAAAGAATTTCTGAAAATTAGGAAAGCGATCCATGCACTTAGGCAGTGACTTAACTTTTGATGTTTTTGGGTTGTTTTTAAAGAATTAAAGCTGCAGGAGTTCATCCATGTCGTCCAGTCGCTGGAAACAAACGTTTGGACACCGTGGATCACACAGCAGGATATCAGGTGAGACGAAGGAAACGATCCATTTGCCCTGATGCACTTAGTGACTTGACTTTTTTTTCAAAAAAAACCCCAAAAGTAAATTGGAATGTCTTGAAATTGTACACAGTCATAGTCAAGCATGCCCTGAATAAGAATCCGTTGAATATATTTGCATATCTCTTGAAGAATATTTTTAATGAATTTTTGAAAATCCGGAAAGCGATCCATGCACTTGGACATTCCAAGTATGTTGGAATGTCTTGAAATTGTACTCAGTCATAGTCAACGACGGCCTGAACAAGAATCCGTTGAAAATATTTGCATATCGTTTAAGGAATATTTTTAAAGAATTTCTGAAAATCAGGAAAGAGATCCATGCACTGAGGCAGTGACTTAACTTTTTCGTCAAAAAAGACCCCAAAAGTATCTTGGAATGTCTTGAAATTGTACACAGTCATAGTCAAGAATGCCCTGAACAAGAATCCGTTGAATATATTTGCATATCTCTTGAAGAATATTTTTAATGAATTTTTGAAAATCCGGAAAGCGATCCATGCACTTGGACATTCCAAGTATGTTGGAATGTCTTGAAATTGTACTCAGTCATTGTCAACGACGCCCTGAACAAGAATCCATTGAAAATATTTGCATATCTCTTAAGGAATATTTTCAATGGATTTTTGAAAATGATGAAAGTCTGTGCACTTAGGCAGTGACTTAACTTTTTATTCAAAAAAGACCCCAAAGGTATCTTGGAATGTCTTGAAATTGTACTCAGTCATAGTCAACGACGCCCTGAACAAGAATCCGTTGAAAATATTTGCATATCGCTTAAGGAATATTTCTAATGAATTTCTGAAAATCAGGAAAGAGATCCATGCACTGAGGCAGTGACTTAACTTTTTCGTCAAAAAAGACCCCAAAAGTATCTTGGAATGTCTTGAAATTGTACACAGTCATAGTCAAGAATGCCCTGAACAAGAATCCGTTGAATATATTTGCATATCTCTTGAAGAATATTTTTAATGAATTTTTGAAAATCCGGAAAGCGATCCATGCACTTGGACATTCCAAGTATGTTGGAATGTCTTGAAATTGTACTCAGTCATTGTCAACGACGCCCTGAACAAGAATCCATTGAAAATATTTGCATATCTCTTAAGGAATATTTTCAATGGATTTTTGAAAATGATGAAAGTCTGTGCACTTAGGCAGTGACTTAACTTTTTATTCAAAAAAGACCCCAAAGGTATCTTGGAATGTCTTGAAATTGTACTCAGTCATAGTCAACGACGCCCTGAACAAGAATCCGTTGAAAATATTTGCATATCGCTTAAGGAATATTTCTAATGAATTTTTGAAAATCAGGAAAGCGATCCATGCACTTATGCAGTGACTTAACTTTTTTGTCAAAAAAGACCCCAAAAGTATCTTGGAATGTCTTGAAATTGTACACAGTCATAGTCAAGCATGCCCTGAACAAGAATCCGTTGAATATATTTGCATATCTCTTGAAGAATATTTTTAATGAACTTTTGAAAATCCGGAAAGCGATCCATGCACTTGGACATTCCAAGTATGTTGGAATGTCTTGAAATTGTACTCAGTCATAGTCAACGACGCCCTGAACAAGAATCCGTTGAAAATATTTGCATATCGTTTAAGGAATATTTTTAAAGAATTTCTGAAAATCAGGAAAGCGATCCATGCACTTAGGCAGTGACTTAACTTTTTCGTCAAAAAAGACCCCAAAAGTATCTTGGAATGTCTTGAAATTGTACACAGTCATAGTCCAGAATGCCCTGAACAAGAATCCGTTGAATATATTTGCATATCTCTTGAGGAATATTTTTAATGAATTTTTGAAAATCAGGAAAGCGATCCATGCACTTAGGCAGTGACTTAACTTTTGATGTTTTTGGGTTGTTTTTAAAGAATTAAAGCTGCAGGAGTTCATCCATGTCGTCCAGTCGCTGGAAACAAACGTTTGGACACCGTGGATCACACAGCAGGATATCAGGTGAGACGAAGGAAACGATCCATTTGCGCTGATGCACTTAGTGACTTGACTTTTTTTTCAAAAAAAACCCCAAAAGTAAATTGGAATGTCTTGAAATTGTACACAGTCATAGTCAAGCATGCCCTGAATAAGAATCCGTTGAATATATTTGCATATCTCTTGAAGAATATTTTTAATGAATTTTTGAAAATCCGGAAAGCGATCCATGCACTTGGACATTCCAAGTATGTTGGAATGTCTTGAAATTGTACTCAGTCATAGTCAACGACGGCCTGAATAAGAATCCGTTGAAAATATTTGCATATCGTTTAAGGAATATTTTTAAAGAATTTCTGAAAATCAGGAAAGAGATCCATGCACTTAGGCAGTGACTTAACTTTTTCGTCAAAAAAGACCCCAAAAGTATCTTGGAATGTCTTGAAATTGTACACAGTCATAGTCAAGAATGCCCTGAACAAGAATCCGTTGAATATATTTGCATATCTCTTGAAGAATATTTTTAATGAATTTTTGAAAATCCGGAAAGCGATCCATGCACTTGGACATTCCAAGTATGTTGGAATGTCTTGAAATTGTACTCAGTCATAGTCAACGACGCCCTGAACAAGAATCCATTGAAAATATTTGCATATCTCTTAAGGAATATTTTTAATGAATTTTTGAAAATGAGGAAAGTCTGTGCACTTAGGCAGTGACTTAACTTTTTATTCAAAAAAGACCCCAAAAGTATCTTGGAATGTCTTGAAATTGTACACAGTCATAGTCAAGCATGCCCTGAACAAGAATCCGTTGAATATATTTGCATATCTCTTGAAGAATATTTTTAATGAACTTTTGAAAATCAGGAAAGCGATCCATGCACTTGGACATTCCAAGTATGTTGGAATGTCTTGAAATTGTACTCAGTCATAGTCAACGACGCCCTGAACAAGAATCCGTTGAAAATATTTGCATATCGTTTAAGGAATATTTTTAAAGAATTTCTGAAAATCAGGAAAGCGATCCATGCACTTAGGCAGTGACTTAACTTTTTTGTCAAAAAAGACCCCAAAAGTATCTTGGAATGTCTTGAAATTGTACACAGTCATAGTCAAGCATGCCCTGAACAAGAATCCGTTGAATATATTTGCATATCTCTTGAAGAATATTTTTAATGAATTTTTGAAAATCCGAAAAGCGATCCATGCACTTGGACATTCCAAGTATGTTGGAATGTCTTGAAATTGTACTCAGTCATAGTCAACGACGCCCTGAACAAGAATCCATTGAAAATATTTGCATATCTCTTAAGGAATATTTTTAATGAATTTTTGAAAATGATGAAAGTCTGTGCACTTAGGCAGTGACTTAACTTTTTATTCAAAAAAGACCCCAAAGGTATCTTGGAATGTCTTGAAATTGTACACAGTCATAGTCAAGCATGCCCTGAACAAGAATCCGTTGAATATATTTGCATATCTCTTGAAGAATATTTTTAATGAACTTTTGAAAATCAGGAAAGCGATCCATGCACTTGGACATTCCAAGTATGTTGGAATGTCTTGAAATTGTACTCAGTCATAGTCAACGACGCCCTGAACAAGAATCCGTTGAAAATATTTGCATATCGCTTAAGGAATATTTTTAATGAATTTTTGAAAATCAGGAAAGCGATCCATGCACTTAGGCAGTGACTTAACTTTTTTGTCAAAAAAGACCCCAAAAGTATCTTGGAATGTCTTGAAATTGTACACAGTCATAGTCAAGCATGCCCTGAACAAGAATCCGTTGAATATATTTGCATATCTCTTGAAGAATATTTTTAATGAATTTTTGAAAATCCGAAAAGCGATCCATGCACTTGGACATTCCAAGTATGTTGGAATGTCTTGAGATTGTACTCAGTCATAGTCAACGACGCCCTGAACAAGAATCAATTGAAAATATTTGCATATCTCTTAAGGAATATTTTTAATGAATTTTTGAAAATGATGAAAGTCTGTGCACTTAGGCAGTGACTTAACTTTTTATTCAAAAAAGACCCCAAAGGTATCTTGGAATGTCTTGAAATTGTACTCAGTCATAGTCAACGACGCCCTGAACAAGAATCCGTTGAAAATATTTGCATATCGCTTAAGGAATATTTCTAATGAATTTTTGAAAATCAGGAAAGCGATCCATGCACTTATGCAGTGACTTAACTTTTTTGTCAAAAAAGACCCCAAAAGTATCTTGGAATGTCTTGAAATTGTACACAGTCATAGTCAAGCATGCCCTGAACAAGAATCCGTTGAATATATTTGCATATCTCTTGAAGAATATTTTTAATGAACTTTTGAAAATCCGGAAAGCGATCCATGCACTTGGACATTCCAAGTATGTTGGAATGTCTTGAAATTGTACTCAGTCATAGTCAACGACGCCCTGAACAAGAATCCGTTGAAAATATTTGCATATCGTTTAAGGAATATTTTTAAAGAATTTCTGAAAATCAGGAAAGCGATCCATGCACTTAGGCAGTGACTTAACTTTTTCGTCAAAAAAGACCCCAAAAGTATCTTGGAATGTCTTGAAATTGTACACAGTCATAGTCCAGAATGCCCTGAACAAGAATCCGTTGAATATATTTGCATATCTCTTGAGGAATATTTTTAATGAATTTTTGAAAATCAGGAAAGCGATCCATGCACTTAGGCAGTGACTTAACTTTTGATGTTTTTGGGTTGTTTTTAAAGAATTAAAGCTGCAGGAGTTCATCCATGTCGTCCAGTCGCTGGAAACAAACGTTTGGACACCGTGGATCACACAGCAGGATATCAGGTGAGACGAAGGAAACGATCCATTTGCCCTGATGCACTTAGTGACTTGACTTTTTTTTCAAAAAAAACCCCAAAAGTAAATTGGAATGTCTTGAAATTGTACACAGTCATAGTCAAGCATGCCCTGAATAAGAATCCGTTGAATATATTTGCATATCTCTTGAAGAATATTTTTAATGAATTTTTGAAAATCCGGAAAGCGATCCATGCACTTGGACATTCCAAGTATGTTGGAATGTCTTGAAATTGTACTCAGTCATAGTCAACGACGGCCTGAATAAGAATCCGTTGAAAATATTTGCATATCGTTTAAGGAATATTTTTAAAGAATTTCTGAAAATCAGGAAAGAGATCCATGCACTTAGGCAGTGACTTAACTTTTTCGTCAAAAAAGACCCCAAAAGTATCTTGGAATGTCTTGAAATTGTACACAGTCATAGTCAAGAATGCCCTGAACAAGAATCCGTTGAATATATTTGCATATCTCTTGAAGAATATTTTTAATGAATTTTTGAAAATCCGGAAAGCGATCCATGCACTTGGACATTCCAAGTATGTTGGAATGTCTTGAAATTGTACTCAGTCATAGTCAACGACGCCCTGAACAAGAATCCATTGAAAATATTTGCATATCTCTTAAGGAATATTTTCAATGGATTTTTGAAAATGATGAAAGTCTGTGCACTTAGGCAGTGACTTAACTTTTTATTCAAAAAAGACCCCAAAGGTATCTTGGAATGTCTTGAAATTGTACTCAGTCATAGTCAACGACGCCCTGAACAAGAATCCGTTGAAAATATTTGCATATCGCTTAAGGAATATTTCTAATGAATTTTTGAAAATCAGGAAAGCGATCCATGCACTTAGGCAGTGACTTAACTTTTTTGTCAAAAAAGACCCCAAAAGTATCTTGGAATGTCTTGAAATTGTACACAGTCATAGTCAAGCATGCCCTGAACAAGAATCCGTTGAATATATTTGCATATCTCTTGAAGAATATTTTTAATGAACTTTTGAAAATCAGGAAAACGATCCATGCACTTGGACATTCCAAGTATGTTGGAATGTCTTGAAATTGTACTCAGTCATAGTCAACGACGCCCTGAACAAGAATCCGTTGAAAATATTTGCGTATCGTTTAAGGAATATTTTTAAAGCATTTCTGAAAATCAGGAAAGCGATCCATGCACTTAGGCAGTGACTTAACTTTTTCGTCAAAAAAGACCCCAAAAGTATCTTGGAATGTCTTGAAATTGTACACAGTCATAGTCCAGAATGCCCTGAACAAGAATCCGTTGGATATATTTGCATATCTCTTGAAGAATATTTTTAATGAATTTTTGAAAATCCGGAAAGCGATCCATGCACTTGGACATTCCAAGTATGTTGGAATGTCTTGAAATTGTACTCGGTCATAGTCAACGACGCCCTGAACAAGAATCCATTGAAAATATTTGCATATCTCTTAAGGAATATTTTTAATGAATTTTTGAAAATGAGGAAAGTCTGTGCACTTAGGCAGTGACTTAACTTTTTATTCAAAAAAGACCCCAAAAGTATCTTGGAATGTCTTGAAATTGTACACAGTCATAGTCAAGCATGCCCTGAACAAGAATCCGTTGAATATATTTGCATATCTCTTGAAGAATATTTTTAATGAACTTTTGAAAATCAGGAAAGCGATCCATGCACTTGGACATTCCAAGTATGTTGGAATGTCTTGAAATTGTACTCAGTCATAGTCAACGACGCCCTGAACAAGAATCCGTTGAAAATATTTGCATATCGTTTAAGGAATATTTTTAAAGAATTTCTGAAAATCAGGAAAGCGATCCATGCACTTAGGCAGTGACTTAACTTTTTTGTCAAAAAAGACCCCAAAAGTATCTTGGAATGTCTTGAAATTGTACACAGTCATAGTCAAGCATGCCCTGAACAAGAATCCGTTGAATATATTTGCATATCTCTTGAAGAATATTTTTAATGAATTTTTGAAAATCCGAAAAGCGATCCATGCACTTGGACATTCCAAGTATGTTGGAATGTCTTGAAATTGTACTCAGTCATAGTCAACGACGCCCTGAACAAGAATCCATTGAAAATATTTGCATATCTCTTAAGGAATATTTTTAATGAATTTTTGAAAATGATGAAAGTCTGTGCACTTAGGCAGTGACTTAACTTTTTATTCAAAAAAGACCCCAAAGGTATCTTGGAATGTCTTGAAATTGTACACAGTCATAGTCAAGCATGCCCTGAACAAGAATCCGTTGAATATATTTGCATATCTCTTGAAGAATATTTTTAATGAACTTTTGAAAATCAGGAAAGCGATCCATGCACTTGGACATTCCAAGTATGTTGGAATGTCTTGAAATTGTACTCAGTCATAGTCAACGACGCCCTGAACAAGAATCCGTTGAAAATATTTGCATATCGCTTAAGGAATATTTTTAATGAATTTTTGAAAATCAGGAAAGCGATCCATGCACTTAGGCAGTGACTTAACTTTTTTGTCAAAAAAGACCCCAAAAGTATCTTGGAATGTCTTGAAATTGTACACAGTCATAGTCAAGCATGCCCTGAACAAGAATCCGTTGAATATATTTGCATATCTCTTGAAGAATATTTTTAATGAATTTTTGAAAATCCGAAAAGCGATCCATGCACTTGGACATTCCAAGTATGTTGGAATGTCTTGAGATTGTACTCAGTCATAGTCAACGACGCCCTGAACAAGAATCAATTGAAAATATTTGCATATCTCTTAAGGAATATTTTTAATGAATTTTTGAAAATGATGAAAGTCTGTGCACTTAGGCAGTGACTTAACTTTTTATTCAAAAAAGACCCCAAAAGTATCTTGGAATGTCTTGAAATTGTACACAGTCATAGTCAAGCATGCCCTGAACAAGAATCCGTTGAATATATTTGCATATCTCTTGAAGAATATTTTTAATGAACTTTTGAAAATCAGGAAAGAGATCCATGCACTTGGACATTCCAAGTATGTTGGAATGTCTTGAAATTGTACTCAGTCATAGTCAACGACGCCCTGAACAAGAATCCGTTGAAAATATTTGCATATCGCTTAAGGAATATTTTTAATGAATTTTTGAAAATCAGGAAAGCGATCCATGCACTTAGGCAGTGACTTAACTTTTTCGTCAAAAAAGACCCCAAAAGTATCTTGGAATGTCTTGAAATTGTACACAGTCATAGTCAAGCATGCCCTGAACAAGAATCCGTTGAATATATTTGCATATCTCTTAAGGAATATTTTTAATGAATTTTTGAAAATGATGAAAGTCTGTGCACTTAGGCAGTGACTTAACTTTTTATTCAAAAAAGACCCCAAAGGTATCTTGGAATGTCTTGAAATTGTACACAGTCATAGTCAAGCATGCCCTGAACAAGAATCCGTTGAATATATTTGCATATCTCTTGAAGAATATTTTTAATGAACTTTTGAAAATCAGGAAAGCGATCCATGCACTTTGACATTCCAAGTATGTTGGAATGTCTTGAAATTGTACTCGGTCATAGTCAACGACGCCCTGAACAAGAATCCGTTGAAAATATTTGCATATCGCTTAAGGAATATTTTTAATGAATTTTTGAAAATCAGGAAAGCGATCCATGCACTTAGGCAGTGACTTAACTTTTTATTCAAAAAAGACCCCAAAAGTATCTTGGAATGTCTTGAAATTGTACACAGTCATAGTCAAGCATGCCCTGAACAAGAATCCGTTGAATATATTTGCATATCTCTTGAAGAATATTTTTAATGAATTTTTGAAAATCCGAAAAGCGATCCATGCACTTGGACATTCCAAGTATGTTGGAATGTCTTGAAATTGTACTCAGTCATAGTCAACGACACCCTGAACAAGAATCAATTGAAAATATTTGCATATCTCTTAAGGAATATTTTTAATGAATTTTTGAAAATGAGGAAAGTCTGTGCACTTAGGCAGTGACTTAACTTTTTCGTCAAAAAAGACCCCAAAAGTATCTTGGAATGTCTTGAAATTGTACACAGTCATAGTCCAGAATGCCCTGAACAAGAATCCGTTGAATATATTTGCATATCTCTTGAGGAATATTTTTAATGAATTTTTGAAAATCAGGAAAGCGATCCATGCACTTAGGCAGTGACTTAACTTTTGATGTTTTTGGGTTGTTTTTAAAGAATTAAAGCTGCAGGAGTTCATCCATGTCGTCCAGTCGCTGGAAACAAACGTTTGGACACCGTGGATCACACAGCAGGATATCAGGTGAGACGAAGGAAACGATCCATTTGCCCTGATGCACTTAGTGACTTGACTTTTTTTTCAAAAAAAACCCCAAAAGTAAATTGGAATGTCTTGAAATTGTACACAGTCATAGTCAAGCATGCCCTGAATAAGAATCCGTTGAATATATTTGCATATCTCTTGAAGAATATTTTTAATGAATTTTTGAAAATCCGGAAAGCGATCCATGCACTTGGACATTCCAAGTATGTTGGAATGTCTTGAAATTGTACTCAGTCATAGTCAACGACGGCCTGAACAAGAATCCGTTGAAAATATTTGCATATCGTTTAAGGAATATTTTTAAAGAATTTCTGAAAATCAGGAAAGAGATCCATGCACTTAGGCAGTGACTTAACTTTTTCGTCAAAAAAGACCCCAAAAGTATCTTGGAATGTCTTGAAATTGTACACAGTCATAGTCAAGAATGCCCTGAACAAGAATCCGTTGAATATATTTGCATATCTCTTGAAGAATATTTTTAATGAATTTTTGAAAATCCGGAAAGCGATCCATGCACTTGGACATTCCAAGTATGTTGGAATGTCTTGAAATTGTACTCAGTCATAGTCAACGACGCCCTGAACAAGAATCCATTGAAAATATTTGCATATCTCTTAAGGAATATTTTCAATGGATTTTTGAAAATGATGAAAGTCTGTGCACTTAGGCAGTGACTTAACTTTTTATTCAAAAAAGACCCCAAAGGTATCTTGGAATGTCTTGAAATTGTACTCAGTCATAGTCAACGACGCCCTGAACAAGAATCCGTTGAAAATATTTGCATATCTCTTGAAGAATATTTTTAATGAATTTTTGAAAATGAGGAAAGTCTGTGCACTTAGGCAGTGACTTAACTTTTTATTCAAAAAAGACCCCAAAAGTATCTTGGAATGTCTTGAAATTGTACACAGTCATAGTCAAGCATGCCCTGAACAAGAATCCGTTGAATATATTTGCATATCTCTTGAAGAATATTTTTAATGAACTTTTGAAAATCAGGAAAGCGATCCATGCACTTTGACATTCCAAGTATGTTGGAATGTCTTGAAATTGTACTCAGTCATAGTCAACGACGCCCTGAACAAGAATCCGTTGAAAATATTTGCATATCGCTTAAGGAATATTTTTAATGAATTTTTGAAAATCAGGAAAGCGATCCATGCACTTAGGCAGTGACTTAACTTTTTTGTCAAAAAAGACCCCAAAAGTATCTTGGAATGTCTTGAAATTGTACACAGTCATAGTCAAGCATGCCCTGAACAAGAATCCGTTGAATATATTTGCATATCTCTTGAAGAATATTTTTAATGAACTTTTGAAAATCAGGAAAGCGATCCATGCACTTTGACATTCCAAGTATGTTGGAATGTCTTGAAATTGTACTCGGTCATAGTCAACGACGCCCTGAACAAGAATCCGTTGAAAATATTTGCATATCGCTTAAGGAATATTTTTAATGAATTTTTGAAAATCAGGAAAGCGATCCATGCACTTAGGCAGTGACTTAACTTTTTATTCAAAAAAGACCCCAAAAGTATCTTGGAATGTCTTGAAATTGTACACAGTCATAGTCAAGCATGCCCTGAACAAGAATCCGTTGAATATATTTGCATATCTCTTGAAGAATATTTTTAATGAATTTTTGAAAATCCGAAAAGCGATCCATGCACTTGGACATTCCAAGTATGTTGGAATGTCTTGAAATTGTACTCAGTCATAGTCAACGACGCCCTGAACAAGAATCAATTGAAAATATTTGCATATCTCTTAAGGAATATTTTTAATGAATTTTTGAAAATGAGGAAAGTCTGTGCACTTAGGCAGTGACTTAACTTTTTATTCAAAAAAGACCCCAAAAGTATCTTGGAATGTCTTGAAATTGTACACAGTCATAGTCAAGCATGCCCTGAACAAGAATCCGTTGAATATATTTGCATATCTCTTGAAGAATATTTTGAATGAACTTTTGAAAATCAGGAAAGCGATCCATGCACTTGGACATTCCAAGTATGTTGGAATGTCTTGAAATTGTACTCAGTCATAGTCAACGACGCCCTGAACAAGAATCCGTTGAAAATATTTGCATATCGTTTAAGGAATATTTTTAAAGAATTTCTGAAAATCAGGAAAGCGATCCATGCACTTAGGCAGTGACTTAACTTTTTCGTGAAAAAAGACCCCAAAAGTATCTTGGAATGTCTTGAAATTGTACATAGTCATAGTCAAGCATGCCCTGAACAAGAATCCGTTGAATATATTTGCATATCTCTTGAAGAATATTTTTAATGAATTTTTGAAAATCCGGAAAGCGATCCATGCACTTGGACATTCCAAGTATGTTGGAATGTCTTGAAATTGTACTCGGTCATAGTCAACGACGCCCTGAACAAGAATCCATTGAAAATATTTGCATATCTCTTAAGGAATATTTTTAATGAATTTTTAAAAATGATGAAAGTCTGTGCACTTAGGCAGTGACTTAACTTTTTATTCAAAAAAGACCCCAAAGGTATCTTGGAATGTCTTGAAATTGTACACAGTCATAGTCAAGCATGCCCTGAACAAGAATCCGTTGAATATATTTGCATATCTCTTGAAGAATATTTTTAATGAACTTTTGAAAATCAGGAAAGCGATCCATGCACTTGGACATTCCAAGTATGTTGGAATGTCTTGAAATTGTACTCAGTCATAGTCAACGACGCCCTGAACAAGAATCCGTTGAAAATATTTGCATATCGCTTAAGGAATATTTTTAATGAATTTTTGAAAATCAGGAAAGCGATCCATGCACTTAGGCAGTGACTTAACTTTTTATTCAAAAAAGACCCCAAAAGTATCTTGGAATGTCTTGAAATTGTACACAGTCATAGTCAAGCATGCCCTGAACAAGAATCCGTTGAATATATTTGCATATCTCTTGAAGAATATTTTTAATTAATTTTTGAAAATCCGAAAAGCGATCCATGCACTTGGACATTCCAAGTATGTTGGAATGTCTTGAAATTGTACACAGTCATAGTCAAGCATGCCCTGAACAAGAATCCGTTGAATATATTTGCATATCTCTTGAAGAATATTTTTAATGAATTTTTGAAAATCCGGAAAGCGATCCATGCACTTGGACATTCCAAGTATGTTGGAATGTCTTGAAATTGTACTCGGTCATAGTCAACGACGCCCTGAACAAGAATCCATTGAAAATATTTGCATATCTCTTAAGGAATATTTTTAATGAATTTTTGAAAATGATGAAAGTCTGTGCACTTAGGCAGTGACTTAACTTTTTATTCAAAAAAGACCCCAAAGGTATCTTGGAATGTCTTGAAATTGTACACAGTCATAGTCAAGCATGCCCTGAACAAGAATCCGTTGAATATATTTGCATATCTCTTGAAGAATATTTTTAATGAACTTTTGAAAATCAGGAAAGCGATCCATGCACTTGGACATTCCAAGTATGTTGGAATGTCTTGAAATTGTACTCAGTCATAGTCAACGACGCCCTGAACAAGAATCCGTTGAAAATATTTGCATATCGCTTAAGGAATATTTTTAATGAATTTTTGAAAATCAGGAAAGCGATCCATGCACTTAGGCAGTGACTTAACTTTTTTGTCAAAAAAGACCCCAAAAGTATCTTGGAATGTCTTGAAATTGTACACAGTCATAGTCAAGCATGCCCTGAACAAGAATCCGTTGAATATATTTGCATATCTCTTGAAGAATATTTTTAATGAATTTTTGAAAATGAGGAAAGTCTGTGCACTTAGGCAGTGACTTAACTTTTTATTCAAAAAAGACCCCAAAAGTATCTTGGAATGTCTTGAAATTGTACACAGTCATAGTCAAGCATGCCCTGAACAAGAATCCGTTGAATATATTTGCATATCTCTTGAAGAATATTTTTAATGAACTTTTGAAAATCAGGAAAGCGATCCATGCACTTGGACATTCCAAGTATGTTGGAATGTCTTGAAATTGTACTCAGTCATAGTCAACGACGCCCTGAACAAGAATCAATTGAAAATATTTGCATATCTCTTAAGGAATATTTTTAATGAATTTTTGAAAATGAGGAAAGTCTGTGCACTTAGGCAGTGACTTAACTTTTTTGTCAAAAAAGACCCCAAAAGTATCTTGGAATGTCTTGAAATTGTACACAGTCATAGTCAAGCATGCCCTGAACAAGAATCCGTTGAATATATTTGCATATCTCTTGAAGAATATTTTTAATGAACTTTTGAAAATCAGGAAAGCGATCCATGCACTTGGACATTCCAAGTATGTTGGAATGTCTTGAAATTGTACTCAGTCATAGTCAACGACGCCCTGAACAAGAATCCGTTGAAAATATTTGCATATCGCTTAAGGAATATTTTTAATGAATTTTTGAAAATCAGGAAAGCGATCCATGCACTTAGGCAGTGACTTAACTTTTTTGTCAAAAAAGACCCCAAAAGTATCTTGGAATGTCTTGAAATTGTACGCAGTCATAGTCAAGCATGCCCTGAACAAGAATCCGTTGAATATATTTGCATATCTCTTGAAGAATATTTTTAATGAATTTTTGAAAATCCGAAAAGCGATCCATGCACTTGGACATTCCAAGTATGTTGGAATGTCTTGAAATTGTACTCAGTCATAGTCAACGACGCCCTGAACAAGAATCAATTGAAAATATTTGCATATCTCTTAAGGAATATTTTTAATGAATTTTTGAAAATGAGGAAAGTCTGTGCACTAAGGCAGTGACTTAACTTTTTATTCAAAAAAGACCCCAAAAGTATCTTGGAATGTCTTGAAATTGTACACAGTCATAGTCAAGCATGCCCTGAACAAGAATCCGTTGAATATATTTGCATATCGCTTAAGGAATATTTTTAATGAATTTTTGAAAATCAGGAAAGCGATCCATGCACTTAGGCAGTGACTTAACTTTTTCGTCAAAAAAGACCCCAAAAGTATCTTGGAATGTCTTGAAATTGTACACAGTCATAGTCAAGCATGCCCTGAACAAGAATCCGTTGAATATATTTGCATATCTCTTGAAGAATATTTTTAATGAATTTTTGAAAATCCGAAAAGCGATCCATGCACTTGGACATTCCAAGTATGTTGGAATGTCTTGAAATTGTACTCAGTCATAGTCAACGACGCCCTGAACAAGAATCAATTGAAAATATTTGCATATCTCTTAAGGAATATTTTTAATGAATTTTTGAAAATGAGGAAAGTCTGTGCACTTAGGCAGTGACTTAACTTTTTATTCAAAAAAGACCCCAAAAGTATCTTGGAATGTCTTGAAATTGTACACAGTCATAGTCAAGCATGCCCTGAACAAGAATCCGTTGAATATATTTGCATATCTCTTGAAGAATATTTTTAATGAACTTTTGAAAATCAGGAAAGCGATCCATGCACTTGGACATTCCAAGTATGTTGGAATGTCTTGAAATTGTACTCAGTCATAGTCAACGACGCCCTGAACAAGAATCCGTTGAAAATATTTGCATATCGCTTAAGGAATATTTTTAATGAATTTTTGAAAATCAGGAAAGCGATCCATGCACTTAGGCAGTGACTTAACTTTTTTGTCAAAAAAGACCCCAAAAGTATCTTGGAATGTCTTGAAATTGTACACAGTCATAGTCAAGAATGCCCTGAACAAGAATCCGTTGAAAATATTTGCATATCTCTTGAAGAATATTTTTAATGAATTTTTGAAAATGAGGAAAGTCTGTGCACTTAGGCAGTGACTTAACTTTTTATTCAAAAAAGACCCCAAAAGTATCTTGGAATGTCTTGAAATTGTACACAGTCATAGTCAAGCATGCCCTGAACAAGAATCCGTTGAATATATTTGCATATCTCTTGAAGAATATTTTTAATGAACTTTTGAAAATCAGGAAAGCGATCCATGCACTTGGACATTCCAAGTATGTTGGAATGTCTTGAAATTGTACTCAGTCATAGTCAACGACGCCCTGAACAAGAATCCGTTGAAAATATTTGCGTATCGTTTAAGGAATATTTTTAAAGAATTTCTGAAAATCAGGAAAGCGATCCATGCACTTGGACATTCCAAGTATGTTGGAATGTCTTGAAATTGTACTCAGTCATAGTCAACGACGCCCTGAACAAGAATCCATTGAAAATATTTGCATATCTCTTAAGGAATATTTTTAATGAATTTTTGAAAATGATGAAAGTCTGTGCACTTAGGCAGTGACTTAACTTTTTATTCAAAAAAGACCCCAAAGGTATCTTGGAATGTCTTGAAATTGTACTCAGTCATAGTCAACGACGCCCTGAACAAGAATCCGTTGAAAATATTTGCATATCGCTTAAGGAATATTTCTAATGAATTTTTGAAAATGATGAAAGTCTGTGCACTTAGGCAGTGACTTAACTTTTTATTCAAAAAAGACCCCAAAGGTATCTTGGAATGTCTTGAAATTGTACTCAGTCATAGTCAACGACGCCCTGAACAAGAATCCGTTGAAAATATTTGCATATCGCTTAAGGAATATTTCTAATGAATTTTTGAAAATCAGGAAAGCGATCCATGCACTTAGGCAGTGACTTAACTTTTTTGTCAAAAAAGACCCCAAAAGTATCTTGGAATGTTTTGAAATTGTACACAGTCATAGTCAAGCATGCCCTGAACAAGAATCCGTTGAATATATTTGCATATCTCTTGAAGAATATTTTTAATGAACTTTTGAAAATCAGGAAAGCGATCCATGCACTTGGACATTCCAAGTATGTTGGAATGTCTTGAAATTGTACTCAGTCATAGTCAACGACGCCCTGAACAAGAATCCGTTGAAAATATTTGCGTATCGTTTAAGGAATATTTTTAAAGAATTTCTGAAAATCAGGAAAGCGATCCATGCACTTAGGCAGTGACTTAACTTTTTCGTCAAAAAAGACCCCAAAAGTATCTTGGAATGTCTTGAAATTGTACACAGTCATAGTCAAGAATGCCCTGAACAAGAATCCGTTGAATATATTTGCATATCTCTTGAAGAATATTTTTAATGAATTTTTGAAAATCCGGAAAGCGATCCATGCACTTGGACATTCCAAGTATGTTGGAATGTCTTGAAATTGTACTCGGTCATAGTCAACGACGCCCTGAACAAGAATCCATTGAAAATATTTGCATATCTCTTAAGGAATATTTTTAATGAATTTTTGAAAATGATGAAAGTCTGTGCACTTAGGCAGTGACTTAACTTTTTATTCAAAAAAGACCCCAAAGGTATCTTGGAATGTCTTGGAATTGTACACAGTCATAGTCAAGCATGCCCTGAACAAGAATCCGTTGAATATATTTGCATATCTCTTGAAGAATATTTTTAATGAACTTTTGAAAATCAGGAAAGCGATCCATGCACTTGGACATTCCAAGTATGTTGGAATGTATTGAAATTGTACTCAGTCATAGTCAACGACGCCCTGAACAAGAATCCGTTGAAAATATTTGCATATCGCTTAAGGAATATTTTTAATGAATTTTTGAAAATCAGGAAAGCGATCCATGCACTTAGGCAGTGACTTAACTTTTTTGTCAAAAAAGACCCCAAAAGTATCTTGGAATGTCTTGAAATTGTACACAGTCATAGTCAAGCATGCCCTGAACAAGAATCCGTTGAATATATTTGCATATCTCTTGAAGAATATTTTTAATGAATTTTTGAAAATCCGAAAAGCGATCCATGCACTTGGACATTCCAAGTATGTTGGAATGTCTTGAAATTGTACTCAGTCATAGTCAACGACGCCCTGAACAAGAATCAATTGAAAATATTTGCATATCTCTTAAGGAATATTTTTAATGAATTTTTGAAAATGAGGAAAGTCTGTGCACTTAGGCAGTGACTTAACTTTTTATTCAAAAAAGACCCCAAAAGTATCTTGGAATGTCTTGAAATTGTACACAGTCATAGTCAAGCATGCCCTGAACAAGAATCCGTTGAATATATTTGCATATCTCTTGAAGAATATTTTTAATGAACTTTTGAAAATCAGGAAAGCGATCCATGCACTTGGACATTCCAAGTATGTTGGAATGTCTTGAAATTGTACTCAGTCATAGTCAACGACGCCCTGAACAAGAATCCGTTGAAAATATTTGCATATCGTTTAAGGAATATTTTTAAAGAATTTCTGAAAATCAGGAAAGCGATCCATGCACTTAGGCAGTGACTTAACTTTTTTGTCAAAAAAGACCCCAAAAGTATCTTGGAATGTCTTGAAATTGTACACAGTCATAGTCAAGCATGCCCTGAACAAGAATCCGTTGAATATATTTGCATATCTCTTGAAGAATATTTTTAATGAATTTTTGAAAATCCGAAAAGCGATCCATGCACTTGGACATTCCAAGTATGTTGGAATGTCTTGAAATTGTACTCAGTCATAGTCAACGACGCCCTGAACAAGAATCAATTGAAAATATTTGCATATCTCTTAAGGAATATTTTTAATGAATTTTTGAAAATGATGAAAGTCTGTGCACTTAGGCAGTGACTTAACTTTTTATTCAAAAAAGACCCCAAAAGTATCTTGGAATGTCTTGAAATTGTACACAGTCATAGTCAAGCATGCCCTGAACAAGAATCCGTTGAATATATTTGCATATCTCTTAAAGAATATTTTTAATGAACTTTTGAAAATCAGGAAATCGATCCATGCACTTGGACATTCCAAGTATGTTGGAATGTCTTGAAATTGTACTCAGTCATAGTCAACAACGCCCTGAACAAGAATCCGTTGAAAATATTTGCATATCGCTTAAGGAATATTTTTAATGAATTTTTGAAAATCAGGAAAGCGATCCATGCACTTAGGCAGTGACTTAACTTTTTTGTCAAAAAAGACCCCAAAAGTATCTTGGAATGTCTTGAAATTGTACACAGTCATAGTCAAGCATGCCCTGAACAAGAATCCGTTGAATATATTTGCATATCTCTTGAAGAATATTTTTAATGAATTTTTGAAAATCCGAAAAGCGATCCATGCACTTGGACATTCCAAGTATGTTGGAATGTCTTGAAATTGTACTCAGTCATAGTCAACGACGCCCTGAACAAGAATCAATTGAAAATATTTGCATATCTCTTAAGGAATATTTTTAATGAATTTTTGAAAATGATGAAAGTCTGTGCACTTAGGCAGTGACTTAACTTTTTATTCAAAAAAGACCCCAAAAGTATCTTGGAATGTCTTGAAATTGTACACAGTCATAGTCAAGCATGCCCTGAACAAGAATCCGTTGAATATATTTGCATATCTCTTGAAGAATATTTTTAATGAACTTTTGAAAATCAGGAAAGAGATCCATGCACTTGGACATTCCAAGTATGTTGGAATGTCTTGAAATTGTACTCAGTCATAGTCAACGACGCCCTGAACAAGAATCCGTTGAAAATATTTGCATATCGCTTAAGGAATATTTTTAATGAATTTTTGAAAATCAGGAAAGCGATCCATGCACTTAGGCAGTGACTTAACTTTTTCGTCAAAAAAGACCCCAAAAGTATCTTGGAATGTCTTGAAATTGTACACAGTCATAGTCAAGCATGCCCTGAACAAGAATCCGTTGAATATATTTGCATATCTCTTGAAGAATATTTTTAATGAATTTTTGAAAATCCGAAAAGCGATCCATGCACTTGGACATTCCAAGTATGTTGGAATGTCTTGAAATTGTACTCAGTCATAGTCAACGACGCCCTGAACAAGAATCCATTGAAAATATTTGCATATCTCTTAAGGAATATTTTTAATGAATTTTTGAAAATGAGGAAAGTCTGTGCACTTAGGCAGTGACTTAACTTTTTATTCAAAAAAGACCCCAAAAGTATCTTGGAATGTCTTGAAATTGTACACAGTCATAGTCAAGCATGCCCTGAACAAGAATCCGTTGAATATATTTGCATATCTCTTGAAGAATATTTTTAATGAACTTTTGAAAATCAGGAAAGCGATCCATGCACTTGGACATTCCAAGTATGTTGGAATGTCTTGAAATTGTACTCGGTCATAGTCAACGACGCCCTGAACAAGAATCCGTTGAAAATATTTGCATATCGCTTAAGGAATATTTTTAAAGAATTTCTGAAAATCAGGAAAGCGATCCATGCACTTAGGCAGTGACTTAACTTTTTCGTCAAAAAAGACCCCAAAAGTATCTTGGAATGTCTTGAAATTGTACACAGTCATAGTCAAGCATGCCCTGAACAAGAATCCGTTGAATATATTTGCATATCTCTTGAAGAATATTTTTAATGAATTTTTGAAAATCCGGAAAGCGATCCATGCACTTGGACATTCCAAGTATGTTGGAATGTCTTGAAATTGTACTCGGTCATAGTCAACGACGCCCTGAACAAGAATCCATTGAACATATTTGCATATCTCTTAAGGAATATTTTTAATGAATTTTTGAAAATGATGAAAGTCTGTGCACTTAGGCAGTGACTTAACTTTTTATTCAAAAAAGACCCCAAAGGTATCTTGGAATGTCTTGAAATTGTACACAGTCATAGTCAAGCATGCCCTGAACAAGAATCCGTTGAATATATTTGCATATCTCTTGAAGAATATTTTTAATGAACTTTTGAAAATCAGGAAAGCGATCCATGCACTTTGACATTCCAAGTATGTTGGAATGTCTTGAAATTGTACTCAGTCATAGTCAACGACGCCCTGAACAAGAATCCGTTGAAAATATTTGCATATCGCTTAAGGAATATTTTTAATGAATTTTTGAAAATCAGGAAAGCGATCCATGCACTTAGGCAGTGACTTAACTTTTTTGTCAAAAAAGACCCCAAAAGTATCTTGGAATGTCTTGAAATTGTACACAGTCATAGTCAAGCATGCCCTGAACAAGAATCCGTTGAATATATTTGCATATCTCTTGAAGAATATTTTTAATGAATTTTTGAAAATCCGAAAAGCGATCCATGCACTTGGACATCCCAAGTATGTTGGAATGTCTTGAAATTGTACTCAGTCATAGTCAACGACGCCCTGAACAAGAATCAATTGAAAATATTTGCATATCTCTTAAGGAATATTTTTAATGAATTTTTGAAAATGAGGAAAGTCTGTGCACTTAGGCAGTGACTTAACTTTTTATTCAAAAAAGACCCCAAAAGTATCTTGGAATGTCTTGAAATTGTACACAGTCATAGTCAAGCATGCCCTGAACAAGAATCCGTTGAATATATTTGCATATCTCTTGAAGAATATTTTTAATGAACTTTTGAAAATCAGGAAAGCGATCCATGCACTTGGACATTCCAAGTATGTTGGAATGTCTTGAAATTGTACTCAGTCATAGTCAACGACGCCCTGAACAAGAATCCGTTGAAAATATTTGCATATCGTTTAAGGAATATTTTTAAAGAATTTCTGAAAATCAGGAAAGCGATCCATGCACTTAGGCAGTGACTTAACTTTTTCGTCAAAAAAGACCCCAAAAGTATCTTGGAATGTCTTGAAATTGTACACAGTCATAGTCAAGAATGCCCTGAACAAGAATCCGTTGAATATATTTGCATATCTCTTGAAGAATATTTTTAATGAATTTTTGAAAATCCGAAAAGCGATCCATGCACTTGGACATTCCAAGTATGTTGGAATGTCTTGAAATTGTACTCAGTCATAGTCAACGACGCCCTGAACAAGAATCAATTGAAAATATTTGCATATCTCTTAAGGAATATTTTTAATGAATTTTTGAAAATGAGGAAAGTCTGTGCACTTAGGCAGTGACTTAACTTTTTATTCAAAAAAGACCCCAAAAGTATCTTGGAATGTCTTGAAATTGTACACAGTCATAGTCAAGCATGCCCTGAACAAGAATCCGTTGAATATATTTGCATATCTCTTGAAGAATATTTTTAATGAACTTTTGAAAATCAGGAAAGCGATCCATGCACTTGGACATTCCAAGTATGTTGGAATGTCTTGAAATTGTACTCAGTCATAGTCAACGACGCCCTGAACAAGAATCCGTTGAAAATATTTGCATATCGTTTAAGGAATATTTTTAAAGAATTTCTGAAAATCAGGAAAGCGATCCATGCACTTAGGCAGTGACTTAACTTTTTCGTCAAAAAAGACCCCAAAAGTATCTTGGAATGTCTTGAAATTGTACACAGTCATAGTCAAGCATGCCCTGAACAAGAATCCGTTGAATATATTTGCATATCTCTTGAAGAATATTTTTAATGAACTTTTGAAAATCAGGAAAGCGATCCATGCACTTGGACATTCCAAGTATGTTGGAATGTCTTGAAATTGTACTCGGTCATAGTCAACGACGCCCTGAACAAGAATCCGTTGAAAATATTTGCATATCGCTTAAGGAATATTTTTAAAGAATTTCTGAAAATCAGGAAAGCGATCCATGCACTTAGGCAGTGACTTAACTTTTTCGTCAAAAAAGACCCCAAAAGTATCTTGGAATGTCTTGAAATTGTACACAGTCATAGTCAAGCATGCCCTGAACAAGAATCCGTTGAATATATTTGCATATCTCTTGAAGAATATTTTTAATGAATTTTTGAAAATCAGGAAAGCGATCCATGCACTTGGACATTCCAAGTATGTTGGAATGTCTTGAAATTGTACTCGGTCATAGTCAACGACGCCCTGAACAAGAATCCATTGAACATATTTGCATATCTCTTAAGGAATATTTTTAATGAATTTTTGAAAATGATGAAAGTCTGTGCACTTAGGCAGTGACTTAACTTTTTATTCAAAAAAGACCCCAAAGGTATCTTGGAATGTCTTGAAATTGTACACAGTCATAGTCAAGCATGCCCTGAACAAGAATCCGTTGAATATATTTGCATATCTCTTGAAGAATATTTTTAATGAACTTTTGAAAATCAGGAAAGCGATCCATGCACTTTGACATTCCAAGTATGTTGGAATGTCTTGAAATTGTACTCAGTCATAGTCAACGACGCCCTGAACAAGAATCCGTTGAAAATATTTGCATATCGCTTAAGGAATATTTTTAATGAATTTTTGAAAATCAGGAAAGCGATCCATGCACTTAGGCAGTGACTTAACTTTTTTGTCAAAAAAGACCCCAAAAGTATCTTGGAATGTCTTGAAATTGTACACAGTCATAGTCAAGCATGCCCTGAACAAGAATCCGTTGAATATATTTGCATATCTCTTGAAGAATATTTTTAATGAATTTTTGAAAATCCGAAAAGCGATCCATGCACTTGGACATCCCAAGTATGTTGGAATGTCTTGAAATTGTACTCAGTCATAGTCAACGACGCCCTGAACAAGAATCAATTGAAAATATTTGCATATCTCTTAAGGAATATTTTTAATGAATTTTTGAAAATGAGGAAAGTCTGTGCACTTAGGCAGTGACTTAACTTTTTATTCAAAAAAGACCCCAAAAGTATCTTGGAATGTCTTGAAATTGTACACAGTCATAGTCAAGCATGCCCTGAACAAGAATCCGTTGAATATATTTGCATATCTCTTGAAGAATATTTTTAATGAACTTTTGAAAATCAGGAAAGCGATCCATGCACTTGGACATTCCAAGTATGTTGGAATGTCTTGAAATTGTACTCAGTCATAGTCAACGACGCCCTGAACAAGAATCCGTTGAAAATATTTGCATATCGTTTAAGGAATATTTTTAAAGAATTTCTGAAAATCAGGAAAGCGATCCATGCACTTAGGCAGTGACTTAACTTTTTCGTCAAAAAAGACCCCAAAAGTATCTTGGAATGTCTTGAAATTGTACACAGTCATAGTCAAGCATGCCCTGAACAAGAATCCGTTGAATATATTTGCATATCTCTTGAAGAATATTTTTAATGAATTTTTGAAAATCCGGAAAGCGATCCATGCACTTGGACATTCCAAGTATGTTGGAATGTCTTGAAATTGTACTCGGTCATAGTCAACGACGCCCTGAACAAGAATCCATTGAAAATATTTGCATATCTCTTAAGGAATATTTTTAATTAATTTTTAAAAATGATGAAAGTCTGTGCACTTAGGCAGTGACTTAACTTTTTATTCAAAAAAGACCCCAAAAGTATCTTGGAATGTCTTGAAATTGTACACAGTCATAGTCAAGCATGCCCTGAACAAGAATCCGTTGAATATATTTGCATATCTCTTGAAGAATATTTTTTATGAACTTTTGAAAATCAGGAAAGCGATCCATGCACTTGGACATTCCAAGTATGTTGGAATGTCTTGAAATTGTACTCAGTCATAGTCAACGACGCCCTGAACAAGAATCCGTTGAAAATATTTGCATATCGCTTAAGGAATATTTTTAATGAATTTTTGAAAATCAGGAAAGCGATCCATGCACTTAGGCAGTGACTTAACTTTTTCGTCAAAAAAGACCCCAAAAGTATCTTGGAATGTCTTGAAATTGTACACAGTCATAGTCAAGCATGCCCTGAACAAGAATCCGTTGAATATATTTGCATATCTCTTGAAGAATATTTTTAATGAATTTTTGAAAATCCGAAAAGCGATCCATGCACTTGGACATTCCAAGTATGTTGGAATGTCTTGAAATTGTACTCGGTCATAGTCAACGACGCCCTGAACAAGAATCCATTGAAAATATTTGCATATCTCTTAAGGAATATTTTTAATGAATTTTTGAAAATGATGAAAGTCTGTGCACTTAGGCAGTGACTTAACTTTTTATTCAAAAAAGACCCCAAAGGTATCTTGGAATGTCTTGAAATTGTACACAGTCATAGTCAAGCATGCCCTGAACAAGAATCCGTTGAATATATTTGCATATCTCTTGAAGAATATTTTTAATGAACTTTTGAAAATCAGGAAAGCGATCCATGCACTTTGACATTCCAAGTATGTTGGAATGTCTTGAAATTGTACTCGGTCATAGTCAACGACGCCCTGAACAAGAATCCGTTGAAAATATTTGCATATCGCTTAAGGAATATTTTAAATGAATTTTTGAAAATCAGGAAAGCGATCCATGCACTTAGGCAGTGACTTAACTTTTTTGTCAAAAAAGACCCCAAAAGTATCTTGGAATGTCTTGAAATTGTACACAGTCATAGTCAAGCATGCCCTGAACAAGAATCCGTTGAATATATTTGCATATCTCTTGAAGAATATTTTTAATGAATTTTTGAAAATCCGAAAAGCGATCCATGCACTTGGACATTCCAAGTATGTTGGAATGTCTTGAAATTGTACTCAGTCATAGTCAACGACGCCCTGAACAAGAATCAATTGAAAATATTTGCATATCTCTTAAGGAATATTTTTAATGAATTTTTGAAAATGAGGAAAGTCTGTGCACTTAGGCAGTGACTTAACTTTTTATTCAAAAAAGACCCCAAAAGTATCTTGGAATGTCTTGAAATTGTACACAGTCATAGTCAAGCATGCCCTGAACAAGAATCCGTTGAATATATTTGCATATCTCTTGAAGAATATTTTTAATGAACTTTTGAAAATCAGGAAAGCGATCCATGCACTTGGACATTCCAAGTATGTTGGAATGTCTTGAAATTGTACTCAGTCATAGTCAACGACGCCCTGAACAAGAATCCGTTGAAAATATTTGCATATCGTTTAAGGAATATTTTTAAAGAATTTCTGAAAATCAGGAAAGCGATCCATGCACTTAGGCAGTGACTTAACTTTTTCGTCAAAAAAGACCCCAAAAGTATCTTGGAATGTCTTGAAATTGTACACAGTCATAGTCAAGAATGCCCTGAACAAGAATCCGTTGAATATATTTGCATATCTCTTGAAGAATATTTTTAATGAATTTTTGAAAATCCGGAAAGCGATCCATGCACTTGGACATTCCAAGTATGTTGGAATGTCTTGAAATTGTACTCAGTCATAGTCAACGACGCCCTGAACAAGAATCAATTGAAAATATTTGCATATCTCTTAAGGAATATTTTTAATGAATTTTTGAAAATGAGGAAAGTCTGTGCACTTAGGCAGTGACTTAACTTTTTATTCAAAAAAGACCCCAAAAGTATCTTGGAATGTCTTGAAATTGTACACAGTCATAGTCAAGCATGCCCTGAACAAGAATCCGTTGAATATATTTGCATATCTCTTGAAGAATATTTTTAATGAACTTTTGAAAATCAGGAAAGCGATCCATGCACTTGGACATTCCAAGTATGTTGGAATGTCTTGAAATTGTACTCAGTCATAGTCAACGACGCCCTGAACAAGAATCCGTTGAAAATATTTGCATATCGTTTAAGGAATATTTTTAAAGAATTTCTGAAAATCAGGAAAGCGATCCATGCACTTAGGCAGTGACTTAACTTTTTCGTCAAAAAAGACCCCAAAAGTATCTTGGAATGTCTTGAAATTGTACACAGTCATAGTCAAGCATGCCCTGAACAAGAATCCGTTGAATATATTTGCATATCTCTTGAAGAATATTTTTAATGAATTTTTGAAAATCCGGAAAGCGATCCATGCACTTGGACATTCCAAGTATGTTGGAATGTCTTGAAATTGTACTCGGTCATAGTCAGCGACGCCCTGAACAAGAATCCATTGAAAATATTTGCATATCTCTTAAGGAATATTTTTAATGAATTTTTAAAAATGATGAAAGTCTGTGCACTTAGGCAGTGACTTA
This sequence comes from Microchirus variegatus, assembly GCF_963457635.1. Classification (NCBI taxonomy): domain Eukaryota; kingdom Metazoa; phylum Chordata; class Actinopteri; order Pleuronectiformes; family Soleidae; genus Microchirus; species Microchirus variegatus. Next base: position 33,839,958 of record NC_139805.1, read on the forward strand.
ACTTTTTATTCAAAAAAGACCCCAAAGGTATCTTGGAATGTCTTGAAATTGTACACAGTCATAGTCAAGCATGCCCTGAACAAGAATCCGTTGAATATATTTGCATATCTCTTGAAGAATATTTTTAATGAATTTTTGAAAATCAGGAAAGCGATCCATGCACTTGGACATTCCAAGTATGTTGGAATGTCTTGAAATTGTACTCAGTCATAGTCAACGACGCCCTGAACAAGAATCAATTGAAAATATTTGCATATCTCTTAAGGAATATTTTTAATGAATTTTTGAAAATGAGGAAAGTCTGTGCACTTAGGCAGTGACTTAACTTTTTATTCAAAAAAGACCCCAAAAGTATCTTGGAATGTCTTGAAATTGTACACAGTCATAGTCAAGCATGCCCTGAACAAGAATCCGTTGAATATATTTGCATATCTCTTGAAGAATATTTTTAATGAACTTTTGAAAATCAGGAAAGCGATCCATGCACTTGGACATTCCAAGTATGTTGGAATGTCTTGAAATTGTACTCAGTCATAGTCAACGACGCCCTGAACAAGAATCCGTTGAAAATATTTGCATAACGTTTAAGGAATATTTTTAAAGAATTTCTGAAAATCAGGAAAGCGATCCATGCACTTAGGCAGTGACTTAACTTTTTCGTCAAAAAAGACCCCAAAAGTATCTTGGAATGTCTTGAAATTGTACACAGTCATAGTCAAGAATGCCCTGAACAAGAATCCGTTGAATATATTTGCATATCTCTTGAAGAATATTTTTAATGAATTTTTGAAAATCCGGAAAGCGATCCATGCACTTGGACATTCCAAGTATGTTGGAATGTCTTGAAATTGTACTCAGTCATAGTCAACGACGCCCTGAACAAGAATCAATTGAAAATATTTGCATATCTCTTAAGGAATATTTTTAATGAATTTTTGAAAATGATGAAAGTCTGTGCACTTAGGCAGTGACTTAACTTTTTATTCAAAAAAGACCCCAAAAGTATCTTGGAATGTCTTGAAATTGTACACAGTCATAGTCAAGCATGCCCTGAACAAGAATCCGTTGAATATATTTGCATATCTCTTGAAGAATATTTTTAATGAACTTTTGAAAATCAGGAAAGCGATCCATGCACTTGGACATTCCAAGTATGTTGGAATGTCTTGAAATTGTACTCAGTCATAGTCAACGACGCCCTGAACAAGAATCCGTTGAAAATATTTGCATATCGTTTAAGGAATATTTTTAAAGAATTTCTGAAAATCAGGAAAGCGATCCATGCACTTAGGCAGTGACTTAACTTTTTCGTCAAAAAAGACCCCAAAAGTATCTTGGAATGTCTTGAAATTGTACACAGTCATAGTCAAGCATGCCCTGAACAAGAATCCGTTGAATATATTTGCATATCTCTTGAAGAATATTTTTAATGAATTTTTGAAAATCCGGAAAGCGATCCATGCACTTGGACATTCCAAGTATGTTGGAATGTCTTGAAATTGTACTCGGTCATAGTCAACGACGCCCTGAACAAGAATCCATTGAAAATATTTGCATATCTCTTAAGGAATATTTTTAATGAATTTTTAAAAATGATGAAAGTCTGTGCACTTAGGCAGTGACTTAACTTTTTATTCAAAAAAGACCCCAAAGGTATCTTGGAATGTCTTGAAATTGTACACAGTCATAGTCAAGCATGCCCTGAACAAGAATCCGTTGAATATATTTGCATATCTCTTGAAGAATATTTTTAATGAACTTTTGAAAATCAGGAAAGCGATCCATGCACTTGGACATTCCAAGTATGTTGGAATGTCTTGAAATTGTACTCAGTCATAGTCAACGACGCCCTGAACAAGAATCCGTTGAAAATATTTGCATATCGCTTAAGGAATATTTTTAATGAATTTTTGAAAATCAGGAAAGCGATCCATGCACTTAGGCAGTGACTTAACTTTTTTGTCAAAAAAGACCCCAAAAGTATCTTGGAATGTCTTGAAATTGTACACAGTCATAGTCAAGCATGCCCTGAACAAGAATCCGTTGAATATATTTGCATATCTCTTGAAGAATATTTTTAATGAATTTTTGAAAATCCGAAAAGCGATCCATGCACTTGGACATTCCAAGTATGTTGGAATGTCTTGAAATTGTACTCGGTCATAGTCAACGACGCCCTGAACAAGAATCCGTTGAAAATATTTGCATATCTCTTAAGGAATATTTTTAATGAATTTTTGAAAATCAGGAAAGCGATCCATGCACTTAGGCAGTGACTTAACTTTTTTGTCAAAAAAGACCCCAAAAGTATCTTGGAATGTCTTGAAATTGTACACAGTCATAGTCAAGCATGCCCTGAACAAGAATCCGTTGAATATATTTGCATATCTCTTGAAGAATATTTTTAATGAATTTTTGAAAATCCGAAAAGCGATCCATGCACTTGGACATTCCAAGTATGTTGGAATGTCTTGAAATTGTACTCAGTCATAGTCAACGACGCCCTGAACAAGAATCAATTGAAAATATTTGCATATCTCTTAAGGAATATTTTTAATGAATTTTTGAAAATGAGGAAAGTCTGTGCACTTAGGCAGTGACTTAACTTTTTATTCAAAAAAGACCCCAAAAGTATCTTGGAATGTCTTGAAATTGTACACAGTCATAGTCAAGCATGCCCTGAACAAGAATCCGTTGAATATATTTGCATATCTCTTGAAGAATATTTTTAATGAACTTTTGAAAATCAGGAAAGCGATCCATGCACTTGGACATTCCAAGTATGTTGGAATGTCTTGAAATTGTACTCAGTCATAGTCAACGACGCCCTGAACAAGAATCCGTTGAAAATATTTGCATATCGTTTAAGGAATATTTTTAAAGAATTTCTGAAAATCAGGAAAGCGATCCATGCACTTAGGCAGTGACTTAACTTTTTCGTCAAAAAAGACCCCAAAAGTATCTTGGAATGTCTTGAAATTGTACACAGTCATAGTCAAGAATGCCCTGAACAAGAATCCGTTGAATATATTTGCATATCTCTTGAAGAATATTTTTAATGAATTTTTGAAAATCCGGAAAGCGATCCATGCACTTGGACATTCCAAGTATGTTGGAATGTCTTGAAATTGTACTCAGTCATAGTCAACGACGCCCTGAACAAGAATCAATTGAAAATATTTGCATATCTCTTAAGGAATTTTTTTAATGAATTTTTGAAAATGAGGAAAGTCTGTGCACTTAGGCAGTGACTTAACTTTTTATTCAAAAAAGACCCCAAAAGTATCTTGGAATGTCTTGAAATTGTACACAGTCATAGTCAAGCATGCCCTGAACAAGAATCCGTTGAATATATTTGCATATCTCTTGAAGAATATTTTTAATGAACTTTTGAAAATCAGGAAAGCGATCCATGCACTTGGACATTCCAAGTATGTTGGAATGTCTTGAAATTGTACTCAGTCATAGTCAACGACGCCCTGAACAAGAATCCGTTGAAAATATTTGCATATCGTTTAAGGAATATTTTTAAAGAATTTCTGAAAATCAGGAAAGCGATCCATGCACTTAGGCAGTGACTTAACTTTTTCGTCAAAAAAGACCCCAAAAGTATCTTGGAATGTCTTGAAATTGTACACAGTCATAGTCAAGCATGCCCTGAACAAGAATCCGTTGAATATATTTGCATATCTCTTGAAGAATATTTTTAATGAATTTTTGAAAATCCGGAAAGCGATCCATGCACTTGGACATTCCAAGTATGTTGGAATGTCTTGAAATTGTACTCGGTCATAGTCAGCGACGCCCTGAACAAGAATCCATTGAAAATATTTGCATATCTCTTAAGGAATATTTTTAATGAATTTTTAAAAATGATGAAAGTCTGTGCACTTAGGCAGTGACTTAACTTTTTATTCAAAAAAGACCCCAAAGGTATCTTGGAATGTCTTGAAATTGTACACAGTCATAGTCAAGCATGCCCTGAACAAGAATCCGTTGAATATATTTGCATATCTCTTGAAGAATATTTTTAATGAATTTTTGAAAATCAGGAAAGCGATCCATGCACTTGGACATTCCAAGTATGTTGGAATGTCTTGAAATTGTACTCAGTCATAGTCAACGACGCCCTGAACAAGAATCAATTGAAAATATTTGCATATCTCTTAAGGAATATTTTTAATGAATTTTTGAAAATGAGGAAAGTCTGTGCACTTAGGCAGTGACTTAACTTTTTATTCAAAAAAGACCCCAAAAGTATCTTGGAATGTCTTGAAATTGTACACAGTCATAGTCAAGCATGCCCTGAACAAGAATCCGTTGAATATATTTGCATATCTCTTGAAGAATATTTTTAATGAACTTTTGAAAATCAGGAAAGCGATCCATGCACTTGGACATTCCAAGTATGTTGGAATGTCTTGAAATTGTACTCAGTCATAGTCAACGACGCCCTGAACAAGAATCCGTTGAAAATATTTGCATATCGTTTAAGGAATATTTTTAAAGAATTTCTGAAAATCAGGAAAGCGATCCATGCACTTAGGCAGTGACTTAACTTTTTCGTCAAAAAAGACCCCAAAAGTATCTTGGAATGTCTTGAAATTGTACACAGTCATAGTCAAGCATGCCCTGAACAAGAATCCGTTGAATATATTTGCATATCTCTTGAAGAATATTTTTAATGAATTTTTGAAAATCCGAAAAGCGATCCATGCACTTGGACATTCCAAGTATGTTGGAATGTCTTGAAATTGTACTCAGTCATAGTCAACGACGCCCTGAACAAGAATCAATTGAAAATATTTGCATATCTCTTAAGGAATATTTTAAATGAATTTTTGAAAATGAGGAAAGTCTGTGCACTTAGGCAGTGACTTAACTTTTTATTCAAAAAAGACCCCAAAAGTATCTTGGAATGTCTTGAAATTGTACACAGTCATAGTCAAGCATGCCCTGAACAAGAATCCGTTGAATATATTTGCATATCTCTTGAAGAATATTTTTTATGAACTTTTGAAAATCAGGAAAGCGATCCATGCACTTGGACATTCCAAGTATGTTGGAATGTCTTGAAATTGTACTCAGTCATAGTCAACGACACCCTGAACAAGAATCCGTTGAAAATATTTGCATATCGCTTAAGGAATATTTTTAATGAATTTTTGAAAATCAGGAAAGCGATCCATGCACTTAGGCAGTGACTTAACTTTTTTGTCAAAAAAGACCCCAAAAGTATCTTGGAATGTCTTGAAATTGTACACAGTCATAGTCAAGCATGCCCTGAACAAGAATCCGTTGAATATATTTGCATATCTCTTGAAGAATATTTTTAATGAATTTTTGAAAATCCGAAAAGCGATCCATGCACTTGGACATTCCAAGTATGTTGGAATGTCTTGAAATTGTACTCAGTCATAGTCAACGACGCCCTGAACAAGAATCAATTGAAAATATTTGCATATCTCTTAAGGAATATTTTTAATGAATTTTTGAAAATGATGAAAGTCTGTGCACTTAGGCAGTGACTTAACTTTTTATTCAAAAAAGGCCCCAAAAGTATCTTGGAATGTCTTGAAATTGTACACAGTCATAGTCAAGCATGCCCTGAACAAGAATCCGTTGAATATATTTGCATATCTCTTGAAGAATAATTTTAATGAACTTTTGAAAATCAGGAAAGCGATCCATGCACTTGGACATTCCAAGTATGTTGGAATGTCTTGAAATTGTACTCAGTCATAGTCAACGACGCCCTGAACAAGAATCCGTTGAAAATATTTGCATATCGCTTAAGGAATATTTTTAAAGAATTTCTGAAAATCAGGAAAGCGATCCATGCACTTAGGCAGTGACTTAACTTTTTCGTCAAAAAAGACCCCAAAAGTATCTTGGAATGTCTTGAAATTGTACACAGTCATAGTCAAGCATGCCCTGAACAAGAATCCGTTGAATATATTTGCATATCTCTTGAAGAATATTTTTAATGAACTTTTGAAAATCAGGAAAGCGATCCATGCACTTGGACATTCCAAGTATGTTGGAATGTCTTGAAATTGTACTCAGTCATAGTCAACGACGCCCTGAACAAGAATCCGTTGAAAATATTTGCATATCGTTTAAGGAATATTTTTAAAGAATTTCTGAAAATCAGGAAAGCGATCCATGCACTTAGGCAGTGACTTAACTTTTTCGTCAAAAAAGACCCCAAAAGTATCTTGGAATGTCTTGAAATTGTACACAGTCATAGTCAAGAATGCCCTGAACAAGAATCCGTTGAATATATTTGCATATCTCTTGAAGAATATTTTTAATGAATTTTTGAAAATCCGGAAAGCGATCCATGCACTTGGACATTCCAAGTATGTTGGAATGTCTTGAAATTGTACTCGGTCATAGTCAACGACGCCCTGAACAAGAATCAATTGAAAATATTTGCATATCTCTTAAGGAATATTTTTAATGAATTTTTGAAAATGAGGAAAGTCTGTGCACTTAGGCAGTGACTTAACTTTTTATTCAAAAAAGACCCCAAAAGTATCTTGGAATGTCTTGAAATTGTACACAGTCATAGTCAAGCATGCCCTGAACAAGAATCCGTTGAATATATTTGCATATCTCTTGAAGAATATTTTTAATGAACTTTTGAAAATCAGGAAAGCGATCCATGCACTTGGACATTCCAAGTATGTTGGAATGTCTTGAAATTGTACTCAGTCATAGTCAACGACGCCCTGAACAAGAATCCGTTGAAAATATTTGCATATCGTTTAAGGAATATTTTTAAAGAATTTCTGAAAATCAGGAAAGCGATCCATGCACTTAGGCAGTGACTTAACTTTTTTGTCAAAAAAGACCCCAAAAGTATCTTGGAATGTCTTGAAATTGTACACAGTCATAGTCAAGCATGCCCTGAACAAGAATCCGTTGAATATATTTGCATATCTCTTGAAGAATATTTTTAATGAATTTTTGAAAATCCGGAAAGCGATCCATGCACTTGGACATTCCAAGTATGTTGGAATGTCTTGAAATTGTACTCGGTCATAGTCAAAGACGCCCTGAACAAGAATCCATTGAAAATATTTGCATATCTCTTAAGGAATATTTTTAATGAATTTTTGAAAATGATGAAAGTCTGTGCACTTAGGCAGTGACTTAACTTTTTATTCAAAAAAGACCCCAAAGGTATCTTGGAATGTCTTGAAATTGTACACAGTCATAGTCAAGCATGCCCTGAACAAGAATCCGTTGAATATATTTGCATATCTCTTGAAGAATATTTTTAATGAACTTTTGAAAATCAGGAAAGCGATCCATGCACTTGGACATTCCAAGTATGTTGGAATGTCTTGAAATTGTACTCAGTCATAGTCAACGACGCCCTGAACAAGAATCCGTTGAAAATATTTGCATATCGCTTAAGGAATATTTTTAATGAATTTTTGAAAATCAGGAAAGCGATCCATGCACTTAGGCAGTGACTTAACTTTTTTGTCAAAAAAGACCCCAAAAGTATCTTGGAATGTCTTGAAATTGTACACAGTCATAGTCAAGCATGCCCTGAACAAGAATCCGTTGAATATATTTGCATATCTCTTGAAGAATATTTTTAATGAATTTTTGAAAATCCAAAAAGCGATCCATGCACTTGGACATTCCAAGTATGTTGGAATGTCTTGAAATTGTACTCAGTCATAGTCAACGACGCCCTGAACAAGAATCAATTGAAAATATTTGCATATCTCTTAAGGAATATTTTTAATGAATTTTTGAAAATGAGGAAAGTCTGTGCACTTAGGCAGTGACTTAACTTTTTATTCAAAAAAGACCCCAAAAGTATCTTGGAATGTCTTGAAATTGTACACAGTCATAGTCAAGCATGCCCTGAACAAGAATCCGTTGAATATATTTGCATATCTCTTGAAGAATATTTTTAATGAACTTTTGAAAATCAGGAAAGCGATCCATGCACTTGGACATTCCAAGTATGTTGGAATGTCTTGAAATTGTACTCAGTCATAGTCAACGACGCCCTGAACAAGAATCCGTTGAAAATATTTGCATATCGCTTAAGGAATATTTTTAATGAATTTTTGAAAATCAGGAAAGCGATCCATGCACTTAGGCAGTGACTTAACTTTTTTGTCAAAAAAGACCCCAAAAGTATCTTGGAATGTCTTGAAATTGTACACAGTCATAGTCAAGCATGCCCTGAACAAGAATCCGTTGAATATATTTGCATATCTCTTGAAGAATATTTTTAATGAATTTTTGAAAATCCGAAAAGCGATCCATGCACTTGGACATTCCAAGTATGTTGGAATGTCTTGAAATTGTACTCAGTCAAAGTCAACGACGCCCTGAACAAGAATCAATTGAAAATATTTGCATATCTCTTAAGGAATATTTTTAATGAATTTTTGAAAATGAGGAAAGTCTGTGCACTTAGGCAGTGACTTAACTTTTTATTCAAAAAAGACCCCAAAAGTATCTTGGAATGTCTTGAAATTGTACACAGTCATAGTCAAGCATGCCCTGAACAAGAATCCGTTGAATATATTTGCATATCTCTTGAAGAATATTTTTAATGAACTTTTGAAAATCAGGAAAGCGATCCATGCACTTGGACATTCCAAGTATGTTGGAATGTCTTGAAATTGTACTCAGTCATAGTCAACGACGCCCTGAACAAGAATCCGTTGAAAATATTTGCATATCGCTTAAGGAATATTTTTAATGAATTTTTGAAAATCAGGAAAGCGATCCATGCACTTAGGCAGTGACTTAACTTTTTCGTCAAAAAAGACCCCAAAAGTATCTTGGAATGTCTTGAAATTGTACACAGTCATAGTCAAGCATGCCCTGAACAAGAATCCGTTGAATATATTTGCATATCTCTTGAAGAATATTTTTAATGAATTTTTGAAAATCCGAAAAGCGATCCATGCACTTGGACATTCCAAGTATGTTGGAATGTCTTGAAATTGTACTCAGTCATAGTCAACGACGCCCTGAACAAGAATCAATTGAAAATATTTGCATATCTCTTAAGGAATATTTTTAATGAATTTTTGAAAATGATGAAAGTCTGTGCACTTAGGCAGTGACTTAACTTTTTATTCAAAAAAGTTCCCAAAAGTATCTTGGAATGTCTTGAAATTGTACACAGTCATAGTCAAGCATGCCCTGAACAAGAATCCGTTGAATATATTTGCATATCTCTTGAAGAATATTTTTAATGAACTTTTGAAAATCAGGAAAGCGATCCATGCACTTGGACATTCCAAGTATGTTGGAATGTCTTGAAATTGTACTCAGTCATAGTCAACGACGCCCTGAACAAGAATCCGTTGAAAATATTTGCATATCGCTTAAGGAATATTTTTAATGAATTTTTGAAAATCAGGAAAGCGATCCATGCACTTAGGCAGTGACTTAACTTTTTCGTCAAAAAAGACCCCAAAAGTATCTTGGAATGTCTTGAAATTGTACACAGTCATAGTCAAGCATGCCCTGAACAAGAATCCGTTGAATATATTTGCATATCTCTTGAAGAATATTTTTAATGAATTTTTGAAAATCCGAAAAGCGATCCATGCACTTGGACATTCCAAGTATGTTGGAATGTCTTGAAATTGTACTCAGTCATAGTCAACGACGCCCTGAACAAGAATCAATTGAAAATATTTGCATATCTCTTAAGGAATATTTTTAATGAATTTTTGAAAATGAGGAAAGTCTGTGCACTTAGGCAGTGACTTAACTTTTTATTCAAAAAAGACCCCAAAAGTATCTTGGAATGTCTTGAAATTGTACACAGTCATAGTCAAGCATGCCCTGAACAAGAATCCGTTGAATATATTTGCATATCTCTTGAAGAATATTTTTAATGAACTTTTGAAAATCAGAAAAGCGATCCATGCACTTGGACATTCCAAGTATGTTGGAATGTCTTGAAATTGTACTCAGTCATAGTCAACGACGCCCTGAACAAGAATCCGTTGAAAATATTTGCATATCGTTTAAGGAATATTTTTAAAGAATTTCTGAAAATCAGGAAAGCGATCCATGCACTTAGGCAGTGACTTAACTTTTTCGTCAAAAAAGACCCCAAAAGTATCTTGGAATGTCTTGAAATTGTACACAGTCATAGTCAAGAATGCCCTGAACAAGAATCCGTTGAATATATTTGCATATCTCTTGAAGAATATTTTTAATGAATTTTTGAAAATCCGAAAAGCGATCCATGCACTTGGACATTCCAAGTATGTTGGAATGTCTTGAAATTGTACTCAGTCATAGTCAACGACGCCCTGAACAAGAATCAATTGAAAATATTTGCATATCTCTTAAGGAATATTTTTTAATGAATTTTTAAAAATGATGAAAGTCTGTGCACTTAGGCAGTGACTTAACTTTTTATTCAAAAAAGACCCCAAAGGTATCTTGGAATGTCTTGAAATTGTACACAGTCATAGTCTAGCATGCCCTGAACAAGAATCCGTTGAATATATTTGCATATCTCTTGAAGAATATTTTTAATGAACTTTTGAAAATCAGGAAAGCGATCCATGCACTTGGACATTCCAAGTATGTTGGAATGTCTTGAAATTGTACTCAGTCATAGTCAACGACGCCCTGAACAAGAATCCGTTGAAAATATTTGCATATCGCTTAAGGAATATTTTTAATGAATTTTTGAAAATCAGGAAAGCGATCCATGCACTTAGGCAGTGACTTAACTTTTTTGTCAAAAAAGACCCCAAAAGTATCTTGGAATGTCTTGAAATTGTACACAGTCATAGTCAAGCATGCCCTGAACAAGAATCCGTTGAATATATTTGCATATCTCTTGAAGAATATTTTTAATGAATTTTTGAAAATCCGAAAAGCGATCCATGCACTTGGACATTCCAAGTATGTTGGAATGTCTTGAAATTGTACTCAGTCATAGTCAACGACGCCCTGAACAAGAATCAATTGAAAATATTTGCATATCTCTTAAGGAATATTTTTAATGAATTTTTGAAAATGAGGAAAGTCTGTGCACTTAGGCAGTGACTTAACTTTTTATTCAAAAAAGACCCCAAAAGTATCTTGGAATGTCTTGAAATTGTACACAGTCATAGTCAAGCATGCCCTGAACAAGAATCCGTTGAATATATTTGCATATCTCTTGAAGAATATTTTTAATGAACTTTTGAAAATCAGGAAAGCGATCCATGCACTTGGACATTCCAAGTATGTTGGAATGTCTTGAAATTGTACTCAGTCATAGTCAACGACGCCCTGAACAAGAATCCGTTGAAAATATTTGCATATCGCTTAAGGAATATTTTTAATGAATTTTTGAAAATCAGGAAAGCGATCCATGCACTTAGGCAGTGACTTAACTTTTTCGTCAAAAAAGACCCCAAAAGTATCTTGGAATGTCTTGAAATTGTACACAGTCATAGTCAAGCATGCCCTGAACAAGAATCCGTTGAATATATTTGCATATCTCTTGAAGAATATTTTTAATGAATTTTTGAAAATCCGAAAAGCGATCCATGCACTTGGACATTCCAAGTATGTTGGAAATTCTTGAAATTGTACTCAGTCATAGTCAACGACGCCCTGAACAAGAATCAATTGAAAATATTTGCATATCTCTTAAGGAATATTTTGAATGAATTTTTGAAAATGAGGAAAGTCTGTGCACTTAGGCAGTGACTTAACTTTTTATTCAAAAAAGACCCCAAAAGTATCTTGGAATGTCTTGAAATTGTACACAGTCATAGTCAAGCATGCCCTGAACAAGAATCCGTTGAATATATTTGCATATCTCTTGAAGAATATTTTTAATGAACTTTTGAAAATCAGGAAAGCGATCGATGCACTTGGACATTCCAAGTATGTTGGAATGTCTTGAAATTGTATTCAGTCATAGTCAACGACGCCCTGAACAAGAATCCGTTGAAAATATTTGCATATCGTTTAAGGAATATTTTTAAAGAATTTCTGAAAATCAGGAAAGCGATCCATGCACTGAGGCAGTGACTTAACTTTTTCGTCAAAAAAGACCCCAAAAGTATCTTGGAATGTCTTGAAATTGTACACAGTCATAGTCAAGAATGCCCTGAACAAGAATCCGTTGAATATATTTGCATATCTCTTGAAGAATATTTTTAATGAATTTTTGAAAATCCGAAAAGCGATCCATGCACTTGGACATTCCAAGTATGTTGGAATGTCTTGAAATTGTACTCAGTCATAGTCAACGACGCCCTGAACAAGAATCAATTGAAAATATTTGCATATCTCTTAAGGAATATTTTTAAAGAATTTTTGAAAATGAGGAAAGTCTGTGCACTTAGGCAGTGACTTAACTTTTTATTAAAAAAAGACCCCAAAAGTATCTTGGAATGTCTTGAAATTGTACACAGTCATAGTCAAGCATGCCCTGAACAAGAATCCGTTGAATATATTTGCATATCTCTTGAAGAATATTTTTAATGAACTTTTGAAAATCAGGAAAGCGATCCATGCACTTGGACATTCCAAGTATGTTGGAATGTCTTGAAATTGTACTCAGTCATAGTCAACGACGCCCTGAACAAGAATCCGTTGAAAATATTTGCATATCGTTTAAGGAATATTTTTAAAGAATTTCTGAAAATCAGGAAAGCGATCCATGCACTTAGGCAGTGACTTAACTTTTTCGTCAAAAAAGACCCCAAAAGTATCTTGGAATGTCTTGAAATTGTACACAGTCATAGTCAAGCATGCCCTGAACAAGAATCCGTTGAATATATTTGCATATCTCTTGAAGAATATTTTTAATGAATTTTTGAAAATCCGGAAAGCGATCCATGCACTTGGACATTCCAAGTATGTTGGAATGTCTTGAAATTGTACTCGGTCATAGTCAACGACGCCCTGAACAAGAATCCATTGAAAATATTTGCATATCTCTTAAGGAATATTTTTAATGAATTTTTAAAAATGATGAAAGTCTGTGCACTTAGGCAGTGACTTAACTTTTTATTCAAAAAAGACCCCAAAGGTATCTTGGAATGTCTTGAAATTGTACACAGTCATAGTCAAGCATGCCCTGAACAAGAATCCGTTGAATATATTTGCATATCTCTTGAAGAATATTTTTAATGAACTTTTGAAAATCAGGAAAGCGATCCATGCACTTGGACATTCCAAGTATGTTGGAATGTCTTGAAATTGTACTCAGTCATAGTCAACGACGCCCTGAACAAGAATCCGTTGAAAATATTTGCATATCGCTTAAGGAATATTTTTAATGAATTTTTGAAAATCAGGAAAGCGATCCATGCACTTAGGCAGTGACTTAACTTTTTTGTCAAAAAAGACCCCAAAAGTATCTTGGAATGTCTTGAAATTGTACACAGTCATAGTCAAGCATGCCCTGAACAAGAATCCGTTGAATATATTTGCATATCTCTTGAAGAATATTTTTAATGAATTTTTGAAAATCCGAAAAGCGATCCATGCACTTGGACATTCCAAGTATGTTGGAATGTCTTGAAATTGTACTCAGTCATAGTCAACGACGCCCTGAACAAGAATCAATTGAAAATATTTGCATATCTCTTAAGGAATATTTTGAATGAATTTTTGAAAATGAGGAAAGTCTGTGCACTTAGGCAGTGACTTAACTTTTTATTCAAAAAAGACCCCAAAAGTATCTTGGAATGTCTTGAAATTGTACACAGTCATAGTCAAGCATGCCCTGAACAAGAATCCGTTGAATATATTTGCATATCTCTTGAAGAATATTTTTAATGAACTTTTGAAAATCAGGAAAGCGATCCATGCACTTGGACATTCCAAGTATGTTGGAATGTCTTGAAACTGTACTCAGTCATAGTCAACGACGCCCTGAACAAGAATCCGTTGAAAATATTTGCATATCGCTTAAGGAATATTTTTAATGAATTTTTGAAAATCAGGAAAGCGATCCATGCACTTAGGCAGTGACTTAACTTTTTTGTCAAAAAAGACCCCAAAAGTATCTTGGAATGTCTTGAAATTGTACACAGTCATAGTCAAGCATGCCCTGAACAAGAATCCGTTGAATATATTTGCATATCTCTTGAAGAATATTTTTAATGAACTTTTGAAAATCAGGAAAGCGATCCATGCACTTGGACATTCCAAGTATGTTGGAATGTCTTGAAATTGTACTCAGTCATAGTCAACGACGCCCTGAACAAGAATCCGTTGAAAATATTTGCATATCGTTTAAGGAATATTTTTAAAGAATTTCTGAAAATCAGGAAAGCGATCCATGCACTTAGGCAGTGACTTAACTTTTTCGTCAAAAAAGACCCCAAAAGTATCTTGGAATGTCTTGAAATTGTACACAGTCATAGTCTAGCATGCCCTGAACAAGAATCCGTTGAATATATTTGCATATCTCTTGAAGAATATTTTTAATGAACTTTTGAAAATCAGGAAAGCGATCCATGCACTTGGACATTCCAAGTATGTTGGAATGTCTTGAAATTGTACTCAGTCATAGTCAACGACGCCCTGAACAAGAATCCGTTGAAAATATTTGCATATCGCTTAAGGAATATTTTTAATGAATTTTTAAAAATGATGAAAGTCTGTGCACTTAGGCAGTGACTTAACTTTTTATTCAAAAAAGACCCCAAAGGTATCTTGGAATGTCTTGAAATTGTACACAGTCATAGTCAAGCATGCCCTGAACAAGAATCCGTTGAATATATTTGCATATCTCTTGAAGAATATTTTTAATGAACTTTTGAAAATCAGGAAAGCGATCCATGCACTTGGACATTCCAAGTATGTTGGAATGTCTTGAAATTGTACTCAGTCATAGTCAACGACGCCCTGAACAAGAATCCGTTGAAAATATTTGCATATCGCTTAAGGAATATTTTTAATGAATTTTTGAAAATCAGGAAAGCGATCCATGCACTTAGGCAGTGACTTAACTTTTTTGTCAAAAAAGACCCCAAAAGTATCTTGGAATGTCTTGAAATTGTACACAGTCATAGTCAAGCATGCCCTGAACAAGAATCCGTTGAATATATTTGCATATCTCTTGAAGAATATTTTTAATGAATTTTTGAAAATCCGAAAAGCGATCCATGCACTTGGACATTCCAAGTATGTTGGAATGTCTTGAAATTGTACTCAGTCATAGTCAACGACGCCCTGAACAAGAATCAATTGAAAATATTTGCATATCTCTTAAGGAATATTTTGAATGAATTTTTGAAAATGAGGAAAGTCTGTGCACTTAGGCAGTGACTTAACTTTTTATTCAAAAAAGACCCCAAAAGTATCTTGGAATGTCTTGAAATTGTACACAGTCATAGTCAAGCATGCCCTGAACAAGAATCCGTTGAATATATTTGCATATCTCTTGAAGAATATTTTTAATGAACTTTTGAAAATCAGGAAAGCGATCCATGCACTTGGACATTCCAAGTATGTTGGAATGTCTTGAAACTGTACTCAGTCATAGTCAACGACGCCCTGAACAAGAATCCGTTGAAAATATTTGCATATCGCTTAAGGAATATTTTTAATGAATTTTTGAAAATCAGGAAAGCGATCCATGCACTTAGGCAGTGACTTAACTTTTTATTCAAAAAAGACCCCAAAAGTATCTTGGAATGTCTTGAAATTGTACACAGTCATAGTCAAGCATGCCCTGAACAAGAATCCGTTGAATATATTTGCATATCTCTTGAAGAATATTTTTAATGAATTTTTGAAAATCCGAAAA
Organism: Microchirus variegatus; assembly: GCF_963457635.1. NCBI lineage: Eukaryota > Metazoa > Chordata > Actinopteri > Pleuronectiformes > Soleidae > Microchirus > Microchirus variegatus. Next base: position 33,855,736 of record NC_139805.1, read on the forward strand.
GCGATCCATGCACTTGGACATTCCAAGTATGTTGGAATGTCTTGAAATTGTACTCAGTCATAGTCAACGACGCCCTGAACAAGAATCAATTGAAAATATTTGCATATCTCTTAAGGAATATTTTTAATGAATTTTTGAAAATGAGGAAAGTCTGTGCACTTAGGCAGTGACTTAACTTTTTATTCAAAAAAGACCCCAAAAGTATCTTGGAATGTCTTGAAATTGTACACAGTCATAGTCAAGCATGCCCTGAACAAGAATCCGTTGAATATATTTGCATATCTCTTGAAGAATATTTTGAATGAACTTTTGAAAATCAGGAAAGCGATCCATGCACTTGGACATTCCAAGTATGTTGGAATGTCTTGAAACTGTACTCAGTCATAGTCAACGACGCCCTGAACAAGAATCCGTTGAAAATATTTGCATATCGCTTAAGGAATATTTTTAATGAATTTTTGAAAATCAGGAAAGCGATCCATGCACTTAGGCAGTGACTTAACTTTTTTGTCAAAAAAGACCCCAAAAGTATCTTGGAATGTCTTGAAATTGTACACAGTCATAGTCAAGCATGCCCTGAACAAGAATCCGTTGAATATATTTGCATATCTCTTGAAGAATATTTTTAATGAACTTTTGAAAATCAGGAAAGCGATCCATGCACTTGGACATTCCAAGTATGTTGGAATGTCTTGAAATTGTACTCAGTCATAGTCAACGACGCCCTGAACAAGAATCCGTTGAAAATATTTGCATATCGTTTAAGGAATATTTTTAAAGAATTTCTGAAAATCAGGAAAGCGATCCATGCACTTAGGCAGTGACTTAACTTTTTCGTCAAAAAAGACCCCAAAAGTATCTTGGAATGTCTTGAAATTGTACACAGTCATAGTCTAGCATGCCCTGAACAAGAATCCGTTGAATATATTTGCATATCTCTTGAAGAATATTTTTAATGAACTTTTGAAAATCAGGAAAGCGATCCATGCACTTGGACATTCCAAGTATGTTGGAATGTCTTGAAATTGTACTCAGTCATAGTCAACGACGCCCTGAACAAGAATCCGTTGAAAATATTTGCATATCGCTTAAGGAATATTTTTAATGAATTTTTGAAAATCAGGAAAGCGATCCATGCACTTAGGCAGTGACTTAACTTTTTTGTCAAAAAAGACCCCAAAAGTATCTTGGAATGTCTTGAAATTGTACACAGTCATAGTCAAGCATGCCCTGAACAAGAATCCGTTGAATATATTTGCATATCTCTTGAAGAATATTTTTAATGAATTTTTGAAAATCCGAAAAGCGATCCATGCACTTGGACATTCCAAGTATGTTGGAATGTCTTGAAATTGTACTCAGTCATAGTCAACGACGCCCTGAACAAGAATCAATTGAAAATATTTGCATATCTCTTAAGGAATATTTTTAATGAATTTTTGAAAATGAGGAAAGTCTGTGCACTTCGGCAGTGACTTAACTTTTTATTCAAAAAAGACCCCAAAAGTATCTTGGAATGTCTTGAAATTGTACACAGTCATAGTCAAGCATGCCCTGAACAAGAATCCGTTGAATATATTTGCATATCTCTTGAAGAATATTTTTAATGAATTTTTGAAAATCAGGAAAGCGATCCATGCACTTGGACATTCCAAGTATGTTGGAATGTCTTGAAATTGTACTCAGTCATAGTCAACGACGCCCTGAACAAGAATCCGTTGAAAATATTTGCATATCGCTTAAGGAATATTTTTAATGAATTTTTGAAAATCAGGAAAGCGATCCATGCACTTAGGCAGTGACTTAACTTTTTTGTCAAAAAAGACCCCAAAAGTATCTTGGAATGTCTTGAAATTGTACACAGTCATAGTCAAGCATGCCCTGAACAAGAATCCGTTGAATATATTTGCATATCTCTTGAAGAATATTTTTTATGAACTTTTGAAAATCAGGAAAGCGATCCATGCACTTGGACATTCCAAGTATGTTGGAATGTCTTGAAATTGTACTCAGTCATAGTCAACGACGCCCTGAACAAGAATCCGTTGAAAATATTTGCATATCGCTTAAGGAATATTTTTAATGAATTTTTGAAAATCAGGAAAGCGATCCATGCACTTAGGCAGTGACTTAACTTTTTTGTCAAAAAAGACCCCAAAAGTATCTTGGAATGTCTTGAAATTGTACACAGTCATAGTCAAGCATGCCCTGAACAAGAATCCGTTGAATATATTTGCATATCTCTTGAAGAATATTTTTAATGAATTTTTGAAAATCCGAAAAGCGATCCATGCACTTGGACATTCCAAGTATGTTGGAATGTCTTGAAATTGTACTCGGTCATAGTCAACGACGCCCTGAACAAGAATCCATTGAAAATATTTGCATATCTCTTAAGGAATATTTTTAATGAATTTTTGAAAATGATGAAAGTCTGTGCACTTAGGCAGTGACTTAACTTTTTATTCAAAAAAGACCCCAAAGGTATCTTGGAATGTCTTGAAATTGTACACAGTCATAGTCAAGCATGCCCTGAACAAGAATCCGTTGAATATATTTGCATATCTCTTGAAGAATATTTTTAATGAACTTTTGAAAATCAGGAAAGCGATCCATGCACTTGGACATTCCAAGTATGTTGGAATGTCTTGAAATTGTACTCAGTCATAGTCAACGACGCCCTGAACAAGAATCCGTTGAAAATATTTGCATATCGCTTAAGGAATATTTTTAATGAATTTTTGAAAATCAGGAAAGCGATCCATGCACTTAGGCAGTGACTTAACTTTTTCGTCAAAAAAGACCCCAAAAGTATCTTGGAATGTCTTGAAATTGTACACAGTCATAGTCAAGCATGCCCTGAACAAGAATCCGTTGAATATATTTGCATATCTCTTGAAGAATATTTTTAATGAATTTTTGAAAATCCGAAAAGCGATCCATGCACTTGGACATTCCAAGTATGTTGGAATGTCTTGAAATTGTACTCAGTCATAGTCAACGACGCCCTGAACAAGAATCCGTTGAAAATATTTGCATATCGCTTAAGGAATATTTTTAATGAATTTTTGAAAATCAGGAAAGCGATCCATGCACTTAGGCAGTGACTTAACTTTTTTGTCAAAAAAGACCCCAAAAGTATCTTGGAATGTCTTGAAATTGTACACAGTCATAGTCAAGCATGCCCTGAACAAGAATCCGTTGAATATATTTGCATATCTCTTGAAGAATATTTTTAATGAACTTTTGAAAATCAGGAAAGCGATCCATGCACTTGGACATTCCAAGTATGTTGGAATGTCTTGAAATTGTACTCAGTCATATTCAACGACGCCCTGAACAAGAATCCGTTGAAAATATTTGCATATCGCTTAAGGAATATTTTTAATGAATTTTTGAAAATCAGGAAAGCGATCCATGCACTTAGGCAGTGACTTAACTTTTTCGTCAAAAAAGACCCCAAAAGTATCTTGGAATGTCTTGAAATTGTACACAGTCATAGTCAAGCATGCCCTGAACAAGAATCCGTTGAATATATTTGCATATCTCTTGAAGAATATTTTTAATGAATTTTTGAAAATCCGAAAAGCGATCCATGCACTTGGACATTCCAAGTATGTTGGAATGTCTTGAAATTGTACTCAGTCATAGTCAACGACGCCCTGAACAAGAATCCGTTGAAAATATTTGCATATCGCTTAAGGAATATTTTTAATGAATTTTTGAAAATCAGGAAAGCGATCCATGCACTTAGGCAGTGACTTAACTTTTTTGTCAAAAAAGACCCCAAAAGTATCTTGGAATGTCTTGAAATTGTACACAGTCATAGTCAAGCATGCCCTGAACAAGAATCCGTTGAATATATTTGCATATCTCTTGAAGAATATTTTTAATGAACTTTTGAAAATCAGGAAAGCGATCCATGCACTTGGACATTCCAAGTATGTTGGAATGTCTTGAAATTGTACTCAGTCATAGTCAACGACGCCCTGAACAAGAATCCGTTGAAAATATTTGCATATCGCTTAAGGAATATTTTTAATGAATTTTTGAAAATCAGGAAAGCGATCCATGCACTTAGGCAGTGACTTAACTTTTTTGTCAAAAAAGACCCCAAAAGTATCTTGGAATGTCTTGAAATTGTACACAGTCATAGTCAAGCATGCCCTGAACAAGAATCCGTTGAATATATTTGCATATCTCTTGAAGAATATTTTAAATGAATTTTTGAAAATCCGAAAAGCGATCCATGCACTTGGACATTCCAAATATGTTGGAATGTCTTGAAATTGTACTCAGTCATAGTCAACGACGCCCTGAACAAGAATCAATTGAAAATATTTGCATATCTCTTAAGGAATATTTTTAATGAATTTTTGAAAATGAGGAAAGTCTGTGCACTTAGGCAGTGACTTAACTTTTTATTCAAAAAAGACCCCAAAAGTATCTTGGAATGTCTTGAAATTGTACACAGTCATAGTCAAGCATGCCCTGAACAAGAATCCGTTGAATATATTTGCATATCTCTTGAAGAATATTTTTAATGAACTTTTGAAAATCAGGAAAGCGATCCATGCACTTGGACATTCCAAGTATGTTGGAATGTCTTGAAATTGTACTCAGTCATAGTCAACGACGCCCTGAACAAGAATCCGTTGAAAATATTTGCATATCGTTTAAGGAATATTTTTAAAGAATTTCTGAAATTCAGGAAAGCGATCCATGCACTTAGGCAGTGACTTAACTTTTTTGTCAAAAAAGACCCCAAAAGTATCTTGGAATGTCTTGAAATTGTACACAGTCATAGTCAAGCATGCCCTGAACAAGAATCCGTTGAATATATTTGCATATCTCTTGAAGAATATTTTTAATGAATTTTTGAAAATCAGGAAAGCGATCCATGCACTTGGACATTCCAAGTATGTTGGAATGTCTTGAAATTGTACTCAGTCATAGTCAACGACGCCCTGAACAAGAATCCGTTGAAAATATTTGCATATCGTTTAAGGAATATTTTTAAAGAATTTCTGAAATTCAGGAAAGCGATCCATGCACTTAGGCAGTGACTTAACTTTTTTGTCAAAAAAGACCCCAAAAGTATCTTGGAATGTCTTGAAATTGTACACAGTCATAGTCAAGCATGCCCTGAACAAGAATCCGTTGAATATATTTGCATATCTCTTGAAGAATATTTTTAATGAATTTTTGAAAATCCGGAAAGCGATCCATGCACTTGGACATTCCAAGTATGTTGGAATGTCTTGAAATTGTACTCGGTCATAGTCAACGACGCCCTGAACAAGAATCAATTGAAAATATTTGCATATCTCTTAAGGAATATTTTTAATGAATTTTTGAAAATGAGGAAAGTCTGTGCACTTAGGCAGTGACTTAACTTTTTATTCAAAAAAGACCCCAAAGGTATCTTGGAATGTCTTGAAATTGTACACAGTCATAGTCAAGCATGCCCTGAACAAGAATCCGTTGAATATATTTGCATATCTCTTGAAGAATATTTTTAATGAACTTTTGAAAATCAGGAAAGCGATCCATGCACTTGGACATTCCAAGTATGTTGGAATGTCTTGAAATTGTACTCAGTCATAGTCAACGACGCCCTGAACAAGAATCCGTTGAAAATATTTGCATATCGCTTAAGGAATATTTTTAATGAATTTTTGAAAATCAGGAAAGCGATCCATGCACTTAGGCAGTGACTTAACTTTTTATTCAAAAAAGACCCCAAAAGTATCTTGGAATGTCTTGAAATTGTACACAGTCATAGTCAACCATGCCCTGAACAAGAATCTGTTGAATATATTTGCATATCTCTTGAAGAATATTTTTAATGAACTTTTGAAAATCAGGAAAGCGATCCATGCACTTGGACATTCCAAGTATGTTGGAATGTCTTGAAATTGTACTCAGTCATAGTCAACGACGCCCTGAACAAGAATCCGTTGAAAATATTTGCATATCGTTTAAGGAATATTTTTAAAGAATTTCTGAAATTCAGGAAAGCGATCCATGCACTTAGGCAGTGACTTAACTTTTTTGTCAAAAAAGACCCCAAAAGTATCTTGGAATGTCTTGAAATTGTACACAGTCATAGTCAAGCATGCCCTGAACAAGAATCCGTTGAATATATTTGCATATCTCTTGAAGAATATTTTTAATGAATTTTTGAAAATCCGGAAAGCGATCCATGCACTTGGACATTCCAAGTATGTTGGAATGTCTTGAAATTGTACTCGGTCATAGTCAACGACGCCCTGAACAAGAATCCATTGAAAATATTTGCATATCTCTTAAGGAATATTTTTAATGAATTTTTGAAAATGAGGAAAGTCTGTGCACTTAGGCAGTGACTTAACTTTTTATTCAAAAAAGACCCCAAAGGTATCTTGGAATGTCTTGAAATTGTACACAGTCATAGTCAAGCATGCCCTGAACAAGAATCCGTTGAATATATTTGCATATCTCTTGAAGAATATTTTTAATGAACTTTTGAAAATCAGGAAAGCGATCCATGCACTTGGACATTCCAAGTATGTTGGAATGTCTTGAAATTGTACTCAGTCATAGTCAACGACGCCCTGAACAAGAATCCGTTGAAAATATTTGCATATCGCTTAAGGAATATTTTTAATGAATTTTTGAAAATCAGGAAAGCGATCCATGCACTTAGGCAGTGACTTAACTTTTTTGTCAAAAAAGACCCCAAAAGTATCTTGGAATGTCTTGAAATTGTACACAGTCATAGTCAAGCATGCCCTGAACAAGAATCCGTTGAATATATTTGCATATCTCTTGATGAATATTTTTAATGAATTTTTGAAAATCCGAAAAGCGATCCATGCACTTGGACATTCCAAGTATGTTGGAATGTCTTGAAATTGTACTCAGTCATAGTCAACGACGCCCTGAACAAGAATCAATTGAAAATATTTGCATATCTCTTAAGGAATATTTTTAATGAATTTTTGAAAATCAGGAAAGCGATCCATGCACTTAGGCAGTGACTTAACTTTTTTGTCAAAAAAGACCCCAAAAGTATCTTGGAATGTCTTGAAATTGTACACAGTCATAGTCAAGCATGCCCTGAACAAGAATCCGTTGAATATATTTGCATATCTCTTGAAGAATATTTTTAATGAATTTTTGAAAATCCGGAAAGCGATCCATGCACTTGGACATTCCAAGTATGTTGGAATGTCTTGAAATTGTACTCAGTCATAGTCAACGACGCCCTGAACAAGAATCCGTTGAAAATATTTGCATATCGCTTAAGGAATATTTTTAATGAATTTTTGAAAATCAGGAAAGCGATCCATGCACTTAGGCAGTGACTTAACTTTTTTGTCAAAAAAGACCCCAAAAGTATCTTGGAATGTCTTGAAATTGTACACAGTCATAGTCAAGCATGCCCTGAACAAGAATCCGTTGAATATATTTGCATATCTCTTGAAGAATATTTTTAATGAACTTTTGAAAATCAGGAAAGCGATCCATGCACTTGGACATTCCAAGTATGTTGGAATGTCTTGAAATTGTACTCAGTCATAGTCAACGACGCCCTGAACAAGAATCCGTTGAAAATATTTGCATATCGCTTAAGGAATATTTTTAATGAATTTTTGAAAATCAGGAAAGCGATCCATGCACTTAGGCAGTGACTTAACTTTTTCGTCAAAAAAGACCCCAAAAGTATCTTGGAATGTCTTGAAATTGTACACAGTCATAGTCAAGCATGCCCTGAACAAGAATCCGTTGAATATATTTGCATATCTCTTGAAGAATATTTTAAATGAATTTTTGAAAATCCGAAAAGCGATCCATGCACTTGGACATTCCAAATATGTTGGAATGTCTTGAAATTGTACTCAGTCATAGTCAACGACGCCCTGAACAAGAATCAATTGAAAATATTTGCATATCTCTTAAGGAATATTTTTAATGAATTTTTGAAAATGAGGAAAGTCTGTGCACTTAGGCAGTGACTTAACTTTTTCGTCAAAAAAGACCCCAAAAGTATCTTGGAATGTATTGAAATTGTACACAGTCATAGTCAAGCATGCCCTGAACAAGAACCTGTTGAATATATTTGCATATCTCTTGAATAATATTTTTAATGAATTTTTGAAAATCCGGAAAGCGATCCATGCACTTAGGCAGTGACTTAACTTTTTCGTCAAAAAAGACCCCAAAAGTATCTTGGAATGTCTTGAAATTGTACACAGTCATAGTCAAGCATGCCCTGAACAAAAATCTGTTGAATATATTTGCATATCTCTTGAAGAATATTTTTAATGAACTTTTGAAAATCAGGAAAGCGATCCATGCACTTGGACATTCCAAGTATGTTGGAATGTCTTGAAATTGTACTCAGTCATAGTCAACGACGCCCTGAACAAGAATCCGTTGAAAATATTTGCATATCGTTTAAGGAATATTTTTAAAGAATTTCTGAAATTCAGGAAAGCGATCCATGCACTTAGGCAGTGACTTAACTTTTTTGTCAAAAAAGACCCCAAAAGTATCTTGGAATGTCTTGAAATTGTACACAGTCATAGTCAAGCATGCCCTGAACAAGAATCCGTTGAATATATTTGCATATCTCTTGAAGAATATTTTTAATGAATTTTTGAAAATCCGAAAAGCGATCCATGCACTTGGACATTCCAAGTATGTTGGAATGTCTTGAAATTGTACTCAGTCATAGTCAACGACGCCCTGAACAAGAATCAATTGAAAATATTTGCATATCTCTTAAGGAATATTTTTAATGAATTTTTGAAAATGATGAAAGTCTGTGCACTTAGGCAGTGACTTAACTTTTTATTCAAAAAAGACCCCAAAAGTATCTTGGAATGTCTTGAAATTGTACACAGTCATAGTCAAGCATGCCCTGAACAAGAATCCGTTGAATATATTTGCATATCTCTTGAAGAATATTTTTAATGAACTTTTGAAAATCAGGAAAGCGATCCATGCACTTGGACATTCCAAGTATGTTGGAATGTCTTGAAATTGTACTCAGTCATAGTCAACGACGCCCTGAACAAGAATCCGTTGAAAATATTTGCATATCGCTTAAGGAATATTTTTAATGAATTTTTGAAAATCAGGAAAGCGATCCATGCACTTAGGCAGTGACTTAACTTTTTGGTCAAAAAAGACCCCAAAAGTATCTTGGAATGTCTTGAAATTGTACACAGTCATAGTCAAGCATGCCCTGAACAAGAATCCGTTGAATATATTTGCATATCTCTTGAAGAATATTTTAAATGAATTTTTGAAAATCCAAAAAGCGATCCATGCACTTGGACATTCCAAGTATGTTGGAATGTCTTGAAATTGTACTCAGTCATAGTCAACGACGCCCTGAACAAGAATCAATTGAAAATATTTGCATATCTCTTAAGGAATATTTTTAATGAATTTTTGAAAATGAGGAAAGTCTGTGCACTTAGGCAGTGACTTAACTTTTTATTCAAAAAAGACCCCAAAAGTATCTTGGAATGTCTTGAAATTGTACACAGTCATAGTCAAGCATGCCCTGAACAAGAATCCGTTGAATATATTTGCATATCTCTTGAAGAATATTTTTAATGAACTTTTGAAAATCAGGAAAGCGATCCGTGCACTTGGACATTCCAAGTATGTTGGAATGTCTTGAAATTGTACTCAGTCATAGTCAACGACGCCCTGAACAAGAATCCGTTGAAAATATTTGCATATCGTTTAAGGAATACTTTTAAAGAATTTCTGAAATTCAGGAAAGCGATCCATGCACTTAGGCAGTGACTTAACTTTTTCGTCAAAAAAGACCCCAAAAGTATCTTGGAATGTCTTGAAATTGTACACAGTCATAGTCAAGCATGCCCTGAACAAGAATCCGTTGAATATATTTGCATATCTCTTGAAGAATATTTTTAATGAATTTTTGAAAATCCGGAAAGCGATCCATGCACTTGGACATTCCAAGTATGTTGGAATGTCTTGAAATTGTACTCGGTCATAGTCAACGACGCCCTGAACAAGAATCCATTGAAAATATTTGCATATCTCTTAAGGAATATTTTTAATGAATTTTTGAAAATGATGAAAGTCTGTGCACTTAGGCAGTGACTTAACTTTTTACTCAAAAAAGACCCCAAAGGTATCTTGGAATGTCTTGAAATTGTACACAGTCATAGTCAAGCATGCCCTGAACAAGAATCCGTTGAATATATTTGCATATCTCTTGAAGAATATTTTTAATGAACTTTTGAAAATCAGGAAAGCGATCCATGCACTTGGACATTCCAAGTATGTTGGAATGTCTTGAAATTGTACTCAGTCATAGTCAACGACGCCCTGAACAAGAATCCGTTGAAAATATTTGCATATCGCTTAAGGAATATTTTTAATGAATTTTTGAAAATCAGGAAAGCGATCCATGCACTTAGGCAGTGACTTAACTTTTTTGTCAAAAAAGACCCCAAAAGTATCTTGGAATGTCTTGAAATTGTACACAGTCATAGTCAAGCATGCCCTGAACAAGAATCCGTTGAATATATTTGCATATCTCTTGAAGAATATTTTTAATGAATTTTTGAAAATCCGAAAAGCGATCCATGCACTTGGACATTCCAAGTATGTTGGAATGTCTTGAAATTGTACTCAGTCATAGTCAACGACGCCCTGAACAAGAATCAATTGAAAATATTTGCATATCTCTTAAGGAATATTTTTAATGAATTTTTGAAAATGAGGAAAGTCTGTGCACTTAGGCCAGTGACTTAACTTTTTATTCAAAAAAGACCCCAAAAGTATCTTGGAATGTCTTGAAATTGTACACAGTCATAGTCAAGCATGCCCTGAACAAGAATCCGTTGAATATATTTGCATATCTCTTGAAGAATATTTTTAATGAATTTTTGAAAATCCGGAAAGCGATCCATGCACTTGGACATTCCAAGTATGTTGGAATGTCTTGAAATTGTACTCGGTCATAGTCAACGACGCCCTGAACAAGAATCCATTGAAAATATTGGCATATCTCTTAAGGAATATTTTTAATGAATTTTTGAAAATGATGAAAGTCTGTGCACTTAGGCAGTGACTTAACTTTTTATTCAAAAAAGACCCCAAAGGTATCTTGGAATGTCTTGAAATTGTACACAGTCATAGTCAAGCATGCCCTGAACAAGAATCCGTTGAATATATTTGCATATCTCTTGAAGAATATTTTTAATGAACTTTTGAAAATCAGGAAAGCGATCCATGCAATTGGACATTCCAAGTATGTTGGAATGTCTTGAAATTGTACTCAGTCATAGTCAACGACGCCCTGAACAAGAATCCGTTGAAAATATTTGCATATCGCTTAAGGAATATTTTTAATGAATTTTTGAAAATCAGGAAAGCGATCCATGCACTTGGACATTCCAAGTATGTTGGAATGTCTTGAAATTGTACTCAGTCATAGTCAACGACGCCCTGAACAAGAATCAATTGAAAATATTTGCATATCTCTTAAGGAATATTTTTAATGAATTTTTGAAAATGAGGAAAGTCTGTGCACTTAGGCAGTGACTTAACTTTTTTGTCAAAAAAGACCCCAAAAGTATCTTGGAATGTCTTGAAATTGTACACAGTCATAGTCAAGCATGCCCTGAACAAGAATCCGTTGAATATATTTGCATATCTCTTGAAGAATATTTTTAATGAATTTTTGAAAATCCGAAAAGCGATCCATGCACTTGGACATTCCAAGTATGTTGGAATGTCTTGAAATTGTACTCAGTCATAGTCAACGACGCCCTGAACAAGAATCAATTGAAAATATTTGCATATCTCTTAAGGAATATTTTTAATGAATTTTTGAAAATGAGGAAAGTCTGTGCACTTAGGCAGTGACTTAACTTTTTATTCAAAAAAGACCCCAAAAGTATCTTGGAATGTTTTGAAATTGTACACAGTCATAGTCAAGCATGCCCTGAACAAGAATCCGTTGAATATATTTGCATATCTCTTGAAGAATATTTTTAATGAACTTTTGAAAATCAGGAAAGCGATCCATGCACTTGGACATTCCAAGTATGTTGGAATGTCTTGAAATTGTACTCAGTCATAGTCAACGACGCCCTGAACAAGAATCCGTTGAAAATATTTGAATATCGTTTAAGGAATATATTTTTAAAGAATTTCTGAAAATCAGGAAAGCGATCCATGCACTTAGGCAGTGACTTAACTTTTTCGTCAAAAAAGACCCCAAAAGTATCTTGGAATGTCTTGAAATTGTACACAGTCATAGTCAAGCATGCCCTGAACAAGAATCCGTTGAATATATTTGCATATCTCTTGAAGAATATTTTTAATGAATTTTTGAAAATCCGGAAAGCGATCCATGCACTTGGACATTCCAAGTATGTTGGAATGTCTTGAAATTGTACTCAGTCATAGTCAACAACGCCCTAAACAAGAATCCATTGAAAATATTTGCATATCTCTTAAGGAATATTTTTAATGAATTTTTGAAAATGAGGAAAGTCTGTGCACTTAGGCAGTGACTTAACTTTTTATTCAAAAAAGACCCCAAAAGTATCTTGGAATGTCTTGAAATTGTACACAGTCATAGTCAAGCATGCCCTGAACAAGAATCCGTTGAATATATTTGCATATCTCTTGAAGAATATTTTTAATGAATTTTTGAAAATCCGAAAAGCGATCCATGCACTTGGACATTCCAAGTATGTTGGAATGTCTTGAAATTCTACTCAGTCATAGTCAACGACGCCCTGAACAAGAATCAATTGAAAATATTTGCATATCTCTTAAGGAATATTTTTAATGAATTTTTGAAAATGAGGAAAGTCTGTGCACTTAGGCAGTGACTTAACTTTTTATTCAAAAAAGACCCCAAAAGTATCCTGGAATGTCTTGAAATTGTACACAGTCATAGTCAAGCATGCCCTGAACAAGAATCCATTGAATATATTTGCATATCTCTTGAAGAATATTTTTAATGAACTTTTGAAAATCAGGAAAGCGATCCATGCACTTGGACATTCCAAGTATGTTGGAATGTCTTGAAATTGTACTCAGTCATAGTCAACGATGCCCTGAACAAGAATCCGTTGAAAATATTTGCATATCGTTTAAGGAATATTTTTAAAGAATTTCTGAAAATCAGGAAAGCGATCCATGCACTTAGGCAGTGACTTAACTTTTTCGTCAAAAAAGACCCCAAAAGTATCTTGGAATGTCTTGAAATTGTACACAGTCATAGTCAAGCATGCCCTGAACAAGAATCCGTTGAATATATTTGCATATCTCTTGAAGAATATTTTTAATGAATTTTTGAAAATCCGGAAAGCGATCCATGCACTTGGACATTCCAAGTATGTTGGAATGTCTTGAAATTGTACTCAGTCATAGTCAACAACGCCCTAAACAAGAATCCATTGAAAATATTTGCATATCTCTTAAGGAATATTTTTAATGAATTTTTGAAAATGAGGAAAGTCTGTGCACTTAGGCAGTGACTTAACTTTTTTGTCAAAAAAGACCCCAAAAGTATCTTGGAATGTCTTGAAATTGTACACAGTCATAGTCAAGCATGCCCTGAACAAGAATCCGTTGAATATATTTGCATATCTCTTGAAGAATATTTTTAATGAATTTTTGAAAATCCGAAAAGCGATCCATGCACTTGGACATTCCAAGTATGTTGGAATGTCTTGAAATTGTACTCAGTCATAGTCAACGACGCCCTGAACAAGAATCAATTGAAAATATTTGCATATCTCTTAAGGAATATTTTTAATGAATTTTTGAAAATGAGGAAAGTCTGTGCACTTAGGCAGTGACTTAACTTTTTATTCAAAAAAGACCCCAAAAGTATCTTGGAATGTTTTGAAATTGTACACAGTCATAGTCAAGCATGCCCTGAACAAGAATCCGTTGAATATATTTGCATATCTCTTGAAGAATATTTTTAATGAACTTTTGAAAATCAGGAAAGCGATCCATGCACTTGGACATTCCAAGTATGTTGGAATGTCTTGAAATTGTACTCAGTCATAGTCAACGACGCCCTGAACAAGAATCCGTTGAAAATATTTGAATATCGTTTAAGGAATATTTTTAAAGAATTTCTGAAAATCAGGAAAGCGATCCATGCACTTAGGCAGTGACTTAACTTTTTCGTCAAAAAAGACCCCAAAAGTATCTTGGAATGTCTTGAAATTGTACACAGTCATAGTCAAGCATGCCCTGAACAAGAATCCGTTGAATATATTTGCATATCTCTTGAAGAATATTTTTAATGAATTTTTGAAAATCCGGAAAGCGATCCATGCACTTGGACATTCCAAGTATGTTGGAATGTCTTGAAATTGTACTCAGTCATAGTCAACAACGCCCTAAACAAGAATCCATTGAAAATATTTGCATATCTCTTAAGGAATATTTTTAATGAATTTTTGAAAATGATGAAAGTCTGTGCACTTAGGCAGTGACTTAACTTTTTATTCAAAAAAGACCCCAAAAGTATCTTGGAATGTCTTGAAATTGTACACAGTCATAGTCAAGCATGCCCTGAACAAGAATCCGTTGAATATATTTGCATATCTCTTGAAGAATATTTTTAATGAACTTTTGAAAATCAGGAAAGCGATCCATGCACTTGGACATTCCAAGTATGTTGGAATGTCTTGAAATTGTACTCAGTCATAGTCAACGACGCCCTGAACAAGAATCCGTTGAAAATATTTGCATATCGCTTAAGGAATATTTTTAATGAATTTTTGAAAATCAGGAAAGCGATCCATGCACTTAGGCAGTGACTTAACTTTTTTGTCAAAAAAGACCCCAAAAGTATCTTGGAATGTCTTGAAATTGTACACAGTCATAGTCAAGCATGCCCTGAACAAGAATCCGTTGAATATATTTGCATATCTCTTGAAGAATATTTTTAATGAATTTTTGAAAATCCCAAAAGCGATCCATGCACTTGGACATTCCAAGTATGTTGGAATGTCTTTAAATTGTACTCAGTCATAGTCAACGACGCCCTGAACAAGAATCAATTGAAAATATTTGCATATCTCTTAAGGAATATTTTTAATGAATTTTTGAAAATGAGGAAAGTCTGTGCACTTAGGCAGTGACTTAACTTTTTATTCAAAAAAGACCCCAAAAGTATCTTGGAATGTCTTGAAATTGTACACAGTCATAGTCAAGCATGCCCTGAACAAGAATCCGTTGAATATATTTGCATATCTCTTGAAGAATATTTTTAATGAACTTTTGGAAATCAGGAAAGCGATCCATGCACTTGGACATTCCAAGTATGTTGGAATGTTTTGAAATTGTACTCAGTCATAGTCAACGACGCCCTGAACAAGAATCCGTTGAAAATATTTACATATCGCTTAAGGAATATTTTTAATGAATTTTTTTAAAATCAGAAAAGCGATCCATGCACTTAGGCAGTGACTTAACTTTTTTGTCAAAAAAGACCCCAAAAGTATCTTGGAATGTCTTGAAATTGTACACAGTCATAGTCAAGCATGCCCTGAACAAGAATCCGTTGAATATATTTGCATATCTCTTGAAGAATATTTTTAATGAATTTTTGAAAATCCGAAAAGCGATCCATGCACTTGGACATTCCAAGTATGTTGGAATGTCTTGAAATTGTACTCAGTCATAGTCAACGACGCCCTGAACAAGAATCCGTTGAAAATATTTGCATATCGCTTAAGGAATATTTTTAATGAATTTTTGAAAATCAGGAAAGCGGTCCATGCACTTAGGCAGTGACTTAACTTTTTTGTCAAAAAAGACCCCAAAAGTATCTTGGAATGTCTTGAAATTGTACACAGTCATAGTCAAGCATGCCCTGAACAAGAATCCGTTGAATATATTTGCATATCTCTTGAAGAATATTTTTAATGAACTTTTGAAAATCAGGAAAGCGATCCATTCACTTGGACATTCCAAGTATGTTGGAATGTCTTGAAATTGTACTCAGTCATAGTCAACGACGCCCTGAACAAGAATCCGTTGAAAATATTTGCATATCGTTTAAGGAATATTTTTAAAGAATTTCTGAAAATCAGGAAAGCGATCCATGCACTTAGGCAGTGACTTAACTTTTTCGTCAAAAAAGACCCCAAAAGTATCTTGGAATGTCTTGAAATTGTACACAGTCATAGTCAAGCATGCCCTGAACAAGAATCCGTTGAATATATTTGCATATCTCTTGAAGAATATTTTTAATGAATTTTTGAAAATCCGGAAAGCGATCCATGCACTTGGACATTCCAAGTATGTTGGAATGTCTTGAAATTGTACTCGGTCATAGTCAACGACGCCCTGAACAAGAATCCATTGAAAATATTTGCATATCTCTTAAGGAATATTTTTAATGAATTTTTGAAAATGATGAAAGTCTGTGCACTTAGGCAGTGACTTAACTTTTTATCCAAAAAAGACCCCAAAGGTATCTTGGAATGTCTTGAAATTGTACACAGTCATAGTCAAGCATGCCCTGAACAAGAATCCGTTGAATATATTTGCATATCTCTTGAAGAATATTTTTAATGAATTTTTGAAAATCCGAAAAGCGATCCATGCACTTGGACATTCCAAGTATGTTGGAATGTCTTGAAATTGTACACAGTCATAGTCAAGCATGCCTTGAACAAGAATCCGTTGAATATATTTGCATATCTATTGAGGAATATTTTTAATGAATTTTTGAAAATCAGGAAAGCGATCCATGCACTTAGGCAGTGACTTAACTTTTGATGTTTTTGGGTTGTTTTTAAAGAATTAAAGCTGCAGGAGTTCATCCATGTCGTCCAGTCGCTGGAAACAAACGTTTGGACACCGTGGATCACACAGCAGGATATCAGGTGAGACGAAGGAAACGATCCATTTGCCCTGATGCACTTAGTGACTTGACTTTTTTTTCAAAAAAAACCCCAAAAGTATCTTGGAATGTCTTGAAATTGTACACAGTCATAGTCAACGACGCCCTGAACAAGAATCCGTTGAAAATATTTGAATATCGTTTAAGGAATATTTTTAAAGAATTTCTGAAAATCAGGAAAGCGATCCATGCACTTAGGCAGTGACTAAACTTTTTTGTCAAAAAAGACCCCAAAAGTATCTTGGAATGTCTTGAAATTGTACACAGTCATAGTCAAGCATGCCCTGAACAAGAATATGTTGAATATATTTGCATATCTCTTGAATAATATTTTTAATGAATTTTTGACAATCCGAAAAGCGATCCATGCACTTGGACATTCCAAGTATGTTGGAATGTCTTGAAATTGTACTCAGTCATAGTCAACGACGCCCTGAACAAGAATCAATTGAAAATATTTGCATATCTCTTAAGGAATATTTTTAATGAATTTTTGAAAATGAGGAAAGTCTGTGCACTTAGGCAGTGACTTAACTTTTTATTCAAAAAAGACCCCAAAAGTATCTTGGAATGTCTTGAAATTGTACACAGTCATAGTCAAGCATGCCCTGAACAAGAATCCGTTGAATATATTTGCATATCTCTTGAAGAATATTTTTAATGAACTTTTGAAAATCAGGAAAGCGATCCATGCACTTGGACATTCCAAGTATGTTGGAATGTCTTGAAATTGTACTCGGTCATAGTCAACGACGCCCTGAACAAGAATCCATTGAAAATATTTGCATATCTCTTAAGGAATATTTTTAATGAATTTTTGAAAATGATGAAAGTCTGTGCACTTAGGCAGTGACTTAACTTTTTATTCAAAAAAGACCCCAAAGGTATCTTGGAATGTCTTGAAATTGTACACAGTCATAGTCAAGCATGCCCTGAACAAGAATCCGTTGAATATATTTGCATATCTCTTGAAGAATATTTTTAATGAACTTTTGAAAATCAGGAAAGCGATCCATGCACTTGGACATTCCAAGTATGTTGGAATGTCTTGAAATTGTACTCAGTCATAGTCAACGACGCCCTGAACAAGAATCCGTTGAAAATATTTGCATATCGTTTAAGGAATATTTTTAAAGAATTTCTGAAAATCAGGAAAGCGATCCATGCACTTAGGCAGTGACTTAACTTTTTCGTCAAAAAAGACCCCAAAAGTATCTTGGAATGTCTTGAAATTGTACACAGTCATAGTCAAGCATGCCCTGAACAAGAATCCGTTGAATATATTTGCATATCTCTTGAAGAATATTTTTAATGAATTTTTGAAAATCCGAAAAGCGATCCATGCACTTGGACATTCCAAGTATGTTGGAATGTCTTGAAATTGTACTCAGTCATAGTCAACGACGCCCTGAACAAGAATCAATTGAAAATATTTGCATATCTCTTAAGGAATATTTTTAATGAATTTTTGAAAATGAGGAAAGTCTGTGCACTTAGGCAGTGACTTAACTTTTTATTCAAAAAAGATCCCAAAAGTATCTTGGAATGTCTTGAAATTGTACACAGTCATAGTCAAGCATGCCCTGAACAAGAATCCGTTGAATATATTTGCATATCTCTTAAAGAATATTTTTTATGAACTTTTGAAAATCAGGAAAGCGATCCATGCACTTGGACATTCCAAGTATGTTGGAATGTCTTGAAATTGTACTCAGTCATAGTCAACGACGCCCTGAACAAGAATCCATTGAAAATATTTGCATATCGTTTAAGGAATATTTTTAAAGAATTTCTGAAAATCAGGAAAGCGATCCATGCACTTAGGCAGTGACTTAACTTTTTCGTCAAAAAAGACCCCAAAAGTATCTTGGAATGTCTTGAAATTGTACACAGACATAGTCAAGCATGCCCTGAACAAGAATCCGTTGAATATATTTGCATATCTCTTGAAGAATATTTTTAATGAATTTTTGAAAATCCGGAAAGCGATCCATGCACTTGGACATTCCAAGTATGTTGGAATGTCTTGAAATTGTACTCAGTCATAGTCAACAACGCCCTGAACAAGAATCCATTGAAAATATTTGCATATCTCTTAAGGAATATTTTTAATGAATTTTTGAAAATGAGGAAAGTCTGTGCACTCAGGCAGTGACTTAACTTTTTATTCAAAAAAGACCCCAAGAGTATCTTGGAATGTCTTGAAATTGTACACAGTCATAGTCAAGCATGCCCTGAACAAGAATCCGTTGAATATACTTGCATATCTCTTGAAGAATATTTTTAATGAACTTTTGAAAATCAGGAAAGCGATCCATGCACTTGGACATTCCAAGTATGTTGGAATGTTTTGAAATTGTACTCAGTCATAGTCAACGACGCCCTGAACAAGAATCCGTTGAAAATATTTGCATATCGCTTAAGGAATATTTTTAATGAATTTTTGAAAATCAGGAAAGCGATCCATGCACTTAGGCAGTGACTTAACTTTTTATTCAAAAAAGACCCCAAAAGTATCTTGGAATGTCTTGAAATTGTACACAGTCATAGTCAAGCATGCCCTGAACAAGAATCCGTTGAATATATTTGCATATCTCTTGAAGAATATTTTTAATGAACTTTTGAAAATCAGGAAAGCGATCCATGCACTTGGACATTCCAAGTATGTTGGAATGTCTTGAAATTGTACTCAGTCATAGTCAACGACGCCCTGAACAAGAATCCGTTGAAAATATTTGCATATCGCTTAAGGAATATTTTTAATGAATTTTTGAAAATCAGGAAAGCGATCCATGCACTTAGGCAGTGACTTAACTTTTTCGTCAAAAAAGACCCCAAAAGTATCTTGGAATGTCTTGAAATTGTACACAGTCATAGTCAAGCATGCCCTGAACAAGAATCCGTTGAATATATTTGCATATCTCTTGAAGAATATTTTTAATGAACTTTTGAAAATCAGGAAAGCGATCCATGCACTTGGACATTCCAAGTATGTTGGAATGTCTTGAAATTGTAATCAGTCATAGTCAACGATGCCCTGAACTAGAATCCGTTGAAAATATTTGCATATCGTTTAAGGAATATTTTTAAAGAATTTCTGAAAATCAGGAAAGCGATCCATGCACTTAGGCAGTGACTTAACTTTTTATTCAAAAAAGACCCCAAAAGTATCTTGGAATGTCTTGAAATTGTACACAGTCATAGTCAAGCATGCCCTGAACAAGAATCCGTTGAATATATTTGCATATCTCTTGAAGAATATTTTTAATGAACTTTTGAAAATCAGGAAATTGATCCATGCACTTGGACATTCCAAGTATGTTGGAATGTCTTGAAATTGTACTCAGTCATAGTCAACGACGCCCTGAACAAGAATCCGTTGAAAATATTTGCATATCGCTTAAGGAATATTTTTAATGAATTTTTGAAAATCAGGAAAGCGATCCATGCACTTAGGCAGTGACTTAACTTTTTCGTCAAAAAAGACCCCAAAAGTATCTTGGAATGTCTTGAAGTTGTACACAGTCATAGTCAAGCATGCCCTGAACAAGAATCCGTTGAATATATTTGCATATCTCTTGAAGAATATTTTTAATGAATTTTTGAAAATCCGAAAAGCGATCCATGCACTTGGACATTCCAAGTATGTTGGAATGTCTTGAAATTGTACTCAGTCATAGTCAACGACGCCCTGAACAAGAATCTATTGAAAATATTTGCATATCTCTTAAGGAATATTTTTAATGAATTTTTGAAAATGAGGAATTTCTGTGCACTTAGGCAGTGACTTAACTTTTTATTCAAAAAAGACCCCAAAAGTATCTTGGAATGTCTTGAAATTGTACACAGTCATAGTCAAGCATGCCCTGAACAAGAATCCGTTGAATATATTTGCATATCGCTTAAGGAATATTTTTAATGAATTTTTGAAAATCAGGAAAGCGATCCATGCACTTAGGCAGTGACTTAACTTTTTCGTCAAAAAAGACCCCAAAAGTATCTTGGAATGTCTTGAAATTGTACACAGTCATAGTCAAGCATGCCCTGAACAAGAATCCGTTGAATATATTTGCATATCTCTTGAAGAATATTTTTAATGAACTTTTGAAAATCAGGAAAGCGATCCATGCACTTGGACATTCCAAGTATGTTGGAATGTCTTGAAATTGTAATCAGTCATAGTCAACGATGCCCTGAACTAGAATCCGTTGAAAATATTTGCATATCGTTTAAGGAATATTTTTAAAGAATTTCTGAAAATCAGGAAAGCGATCCATGCACTTAGGCAGTGACTTAACTTTTTATTCAAAAAAGACCCCAAAAGTATCTTGGAATGTCTTGAAATTGTACACAGTCATAGTCAAGCATGCCCTGAACAAGAATCCGTTGAATATATTTGCATATCTCTTGAAGAATATTTTTAATGAACTTTTGAAAATCAGGAAATTGATCCATGCACTTGGACATTCCAAGTATGTTGGAATGTCTTGAAATTGTACTCAGTCATAGTCAACGACGCCCTGAACAAGAATCCGTTGAAAATATTTGCATATCGCTTAAGGAATATTTTTAATGAATTTTTGAAAATCAGGAAAGCGATCCATGCACTTAGGCAGTGACTTAACTTTTTCGTCAAAAAAGACCCCAAAAGTATCTTGGAATGTCTTGAAGTTGTACACAGTCATAGTCAAGCATGCCCTGAACAAGAATCCGTTGAATATATTTGCATATCTCTTGAAGAATATTTTTAATGAATTTTTGAAAATCCGAAAAGCGATCCATGCACTTGGACATTCCAAGTATGTTGGAATGTCTTGAAATTGTACTCAGTCATAGTCAACGACGCCCTGAACAAGAATCTATTGAAAATATTTGCATATCTCTTAAGGAATATTTTTAATGAATTTTTGAAAATGAGGAATTTCTGTGCACTTAGGCAGTGACTTAACTTTTTATTCAAAAAAGACCCCAAAAGTATCTTGGAATGTCTTGAAATTGTACACAGTCATAGTCAAGCATGCCCTGAACAAGAATCCGTTGAATATATTTGCATATCGCTTAAGGAATATTTTTAATGAATTTTTGAAAATCAGGAAAGCGATCCATGCACTTGGACATTCCAAGTATGTTGGAATGTCTTGAAATTGTACTCAGTCATAGTCAACGACGCCCTGAACAAGAATCCGTTGAAAATATTTGCATATCGCTTCAGGAATATTTTAAATGAATTTTTGAAAATCAGGAAAGCGATCCATGCACTTAGGCAGTGACTTAACTTTTTTGTCAAAAAAGACCCCAAAAGTATCTTGGAATGTCTTGAAATTGTACACAGTCATAGTCAAGCATGCCCTGAACAAGAATCCGTTGAATATATTTGCATATCTCTTGAAGAATATTTTTAATGAACTTTTGAAAATCAGGAAAGCGATCCATGCACTTGGACATTCCAAGTATGTTGGAATGTCTTGAAATTGTACTCAGTCATAGTCAACGGCGCCCTGAACAAGAATCCGTTGAAAATATTTGCATATCGCTTAAGGAATATTTTTAATGAATTTTTGAAAATGAGGAAAGTCTGTGCACTTAGGCAGTGACTTAACTTTTTATTCAAAAAAGACCCCAAAAGTATCTTGGAATGTCTTGAAATTGTACAGTCATAGTCAAGCATGCCCTGAACAAGAATCCGTTGAATATATTTGCATATCTCTTGAAGAATATTTTTAATGAATTTTTGAAAATCCGGAAAGCGATCCATGCACTTGGACATTCCAAGTATGTTGGAATGTCTTGAAATTGTACTCGGTCATAGTCAACGACACCCTGAACAAGAATCCATTGAAAATATTTGCATATCTCTTAAGGAATATTTTTAATGAATTTTTGAAAATGATGAAAGTCTGTGCACTTAGGCAGTGACTTAACTTTTTATTTAAAAAAGACCCCAAAGGTATCTTGGAATGTCTTGAAATTGTACACAGTCATAGTCAAGCATGCCCTGAACAAGAATCCGTTGAATATATTTGCATATCTCTTGAAGAATATTTTTAATGAACTTTTGAAAATCAGGAAAGCGATCCATGCACTTGGACATTCCAAGTATGTTGGAATGTCTTGAAATTGTACTCAGTCATAGTCAACGACGCCCTGAACAAGAATCCGTTGAAAATATTTGCATATCGTTTAAGGAATATTTTTAAAGAATTTCTGAAAATCAGGAAAGCGATCCATGCACTTAGGCAGTGACTTAACTTTTACGTCAAAAAAGACCCCAAAAGTATCTTGGAATGTCTTGAAATTGTACACAGTCATAGTCAAGCATGCCCTGAACAAGAATCCGTTGAATATATTTGCATATCTCTTGAAGAATATTTTTAATGAATTTTTGAAAATCCGGAAAGCGATCCATGCACTTGGACATTCCAAGTATGTTGGAATGTCTTGAAATTGTACTCAGTCATAGTCAACAACGCCCTGAACAAGAATCCATTGAAAATATTTGCATATCTCTTAAGGAATATTTTTAATGAATTTTTATAAATGAGGAAAGTCTGTGCACTTAGGCAGTGACTTAACTTTTTATTCAAAAAAGACCCCAAAAGTATCTTGGAATGTCTTGAAATTGTACACAGTCATAGTCAAGCATGCCCTGAACAAGAATCCGTTGAATATATTTGCATATCTCTTGAAGAATATTTTTAATGAATTTTTGAAAATCCGAAAAGCGATCCATGCACTTGGACATTCCAAGTATGTTGGAATGTCTTGAAATTGTACTCAGTCATAGTCAACGACGCCCTGAACAAGAATCCGTTGAAAATATTTGCATATCGCTTAAGGAATATTTTTAATGAATTTTTGAAAATCAGGAAAGCGATCCATGCACTTAGGCAGTGACTTAACTTTTTCGTCAAAAAAGACCCCAAAAGTATCTTGGAATGTCTTGAAATTGTACACAGTCATAGTCAAGCATGCCCTGAACAAGAATCCGTTGAATATATTTGCATATCTCTTGAAAAATATTTTTAATGAATTTTTGAAAATCCGAAAAGCGATCCATGCACTTGGACATTCCAAGTATGTTGGAATGTCTTGAAATTGTACTCAGTCATAGTCAACGACGCCCTGAACAAGAATCAATTGAAAATATTTGCATATCTCTTAAGGAATATTTTTAATGAATTTTTGAAAATGAGGAAAGTCTGTGCACTTAGGCAGTGACTTAACTTTTTATTCAAAAAAGACCCCAAAAGTATCTTGGAATGTCTTGAAATTGTACACAGTCATAGTCAAGCATGCCCTGAACAAGAATCCGTTGAATATATTTGCATATCTCTTGAAGAATATTTTTAATGAACTTTTGAAAATCAGGAAAGCGATCCATGCACTTGGACATTCCAAGTATGTTGGAATGTCTTGAAATTGTACTCAGTCATAGTCAACGACGCCCTGAACAAGAATCCGTTGAAAATATTTGCATATCTCTTAAGGAATATTTTTAATGAATTTTTGAAAATGATGAAAGTCTGTGCACTTAGGCAGTGACTTAACTTTTTATCCAAAAAAGACCCCAAAGGTATCTTGGAATGTCTTGAAATTGTACACAGTCATAGTCAAGCATGCCCTGAACAAGAATCCGTTGAATATATTTGCATATCTCTTGAAGAATATTTTTAATGAACTTTTGAAAATCAGGAAAGCGATCCATGCACTTGGACATTCCAAGTATGTTGGAATGTCTTGAAATTGTACTCAGTCATAGTCAACGACGCCCTGAACAAGAATCCGTTGAAAATATTTGCATATCGCTTAAGGAATATTTTTAATGAATTTTTGAAAATCAGGAAAGCGATCCATGCACTTAGGCAGTGACTTAACTTTTTTGTCAAAAAAGACCCCAAAAGTATCTTGGAATGTCTTGAAATTGTACACAGTCATAGTCAAGCATGCCCTGAACAAGAATCCGTTGAATATATTTGCATATCTCTTGAAGAATATTTTTAATGAATTTTTGAAAATCCGAAAAGCGATCCATGCACTTGGACATTCCAAGTATGTTGGAATGTCTTTAAATTGTACTCAGTCATAGTCAACGACGCCCTGAACAAGAATCAATTGAAAATATTTGCATATCTCTTAAGGAATATTTTTAATGAATTTTTGAAAATGAGGAAAGTCTGTGCACTTAGGCAGTGACTTAACTTTTTATTCAAAAAAGACCCCAAAAGTATCTTGGAATGTCTTGAAATTGTACACAGTCATAGTCAAGCATGCCCTGAACAAGAATCCGTTGAATATATTTGCATATCTCTTGAAGAATATTTTTAATGAACTTTTGAAAATCAGGAAAGCGATCCATGCACTTGGACATTCCAAGTATGTTGGAATGTTTTGAAATTGTACTCGGTCATAGTCAATGACGCCCTGAACAAGAATCCATTGAAAATATTTGCATATCTCTTAAGGAATATTTTTAAAGAATTTCTGAAAATCAGGAAAGCGATCCATGCACTTAGGCAGTGACTTAACTTTTTATCCAAAAAAGACCCCAAAGGTATCTTGGAATGTCTTGAAATTGTACACAGTCATAGTCAAGCATGCCCTGAACAAGAATCCGTTGAATATATTTGCATATCTCTTGAAGAATATTTTTAATGAACTTATGAAAATCAGGAAAGCGATCCATGCACTTGGACATTCCAAGTATGTTGGAATGTCTTTAAATTGTACTCAGTCATAGTCAACGACGCCCTGAACAAGAATCAATTGAAAATATTTGCATATCTCTTAAGGAATATTTTTAATGAATTTTTGAAAATGATGAAAGTCTGTGCACTTAGGCAGTGACTTAACTTTTTTATCCAAAAAATACCCCAAAGGTATCTTGGAATGTCTTGAAATTGTACACAGTCATAGTCAAGCATGCCCTGAACAAGAATCCGTTGAATATATTTGCATATCTCTTGAAGAATATTTTTAATGAACTTTTGAAAATCAGGAAAGCGATCCATGCACTTGGACATTCCAAGTATGTTGGAATGTCTTGAAATTGTACACAGTCATAGTCAAGCATGCCCTGAACAAGAAACCGTTGAATATATTTGCATATCTCTTGAAGAATATTTATAATTAATTTTTGAAAATCCGAAAAGCGATCCATGCACTTGGACATTCCAAGTATGTTGGAATGTCTTGAAATTGTACTCAGTCATAGTCAACGACGCCCTGAACGAGAATCCGTTGAAAATATTTGCATATCTCTTAAGGAATATTTTTAATGAATTTTTGAAAATGATGAAAGTCTGTGCACTTAGGCAGTGACTTAACTTTTTCGTCAAAAAAGACCCCAAAGGTATCTTGGAATGTCTTGAAATTGTACACAGTCATAGTCAAGCATGCCCTGAACAAGAATCCGTTGAATATATTTGCATATCTCTTGAAGAATATTTTTAATGAACTTTTGAAAATCAGGAAAGCGATCCATGCACTTGGACATTCCAAGTATGTTGGAATGTCTTGAAATTGTACTCAGTCATAGTCAACGACGCCCTGAACAAGAATCCGTTGAAAATATTTGCATATCGTTTAAGGAATATTTTTAAAGAATTTCTGAAAATCCGAAAAGCGATCCATGCACTTGGACATTCCAAGTATGTTGGAATGTCTTGAAATTGTACTCAGTCATAGTCAACGACGCCCTGAACAAGAATCAATTGAAAATGTTTGCATATCTCTTAAGGAATATTTTTAATGAATTTTTGAAAATGAGGAAAGTCTGTGCACTTAGGCAGTGACTTAACTTTTTATTCAAAAAAGACCCCAAAAGTATCTTGGAATGTCTTGAAATTGTACACAGTCATAGTCAAGAATGCCCTGAACAAGAATCCGTTGAATATATTTGCATATCTCTTGAAGAATATTTTTAATGAATTTTTGAAAATCCGGAAAGCGATCCATGCACTTGGACATTCCAAGTATGTTGGAATGTCTTGAAATTGTACTCGGTCATAGTCAACGACGCCCTGAACAAGAATCCATTGAAAATATTTGCATATCTCTTAAGGAATATTTTTAATGAATTTTTGAAAATGATGAAAGTCTGTGCACTTAGGCAGTGACTCAACTTTTTAATTAAAAAAAGACCCCAAAGGTATCTTGGAATGTCTTGAAATTGTACACAGTCATAGTCAAGCATGCCCTGAACAAGAATCCGTTGAATATATTTGCATATCTCTTGAAGAATATTTTTAATGAACTTTTGAAAATCAGGAAAGCGATCCATGCACTTGGACATTCCAAGTATGTTGGAATGTCTTGAAATTGTACTCAGTCATAGTCAACGACGCCCTGAACAAGAATCCGTTGAAAATATTTGCATATCGCTTAAGGAATATTTATAATGAATTTTTGAAAATCAGGAAAGCGATCCATGCACTTAGGCAGTGACTTAACTTTTTTGTCAAAAAAGACCCCAAAAGTATCTTGGAATGTCTTGAAATTGTACACAGTCATAGTCAAGCATGCCCTGAACAAGAATCCGTTGAATATATTTGCATATCTCTTGAAGAATATTTTTAATGAATTTTTGAAAATCCGAAAAGCGATCCATGCACTTGGACATTCCAAGTATGTTGGAATGTCTTGAAATTGTACTCAGTCATAGTTAACGACGCCCTGAACAAGAATCAATTGAAAATATTTGCATATCTCTTAAGGAATATTTTTAATGAATTTTTGAAAATGAGGAAAGTCTGTGCACTTCGGCAGTGACTTAACTTTTTATTCAAAAAAGACCCCAAAAGTATCTTGGAATGTCTTGAAATTGTACACAGTCATAGTCAAGCATGCCCTGAACAAGAATCCGTTGAATATATTTGCATATCTCTTGAAGAATATTTTTAATGAACTTTTGAAAATCAGGAAAGCGATCCATGCACTTGGACATTCCAAGTATGTTGGAATGTCTTGAAATTGTACTCAGTCATAGTCAACGACGCCCTGAACAAGAATCCGTTGAAAATATTTGCATATCACTTAAGGAATATTTTTAATGAATTTTTGAAAATCAGGAAAGCAATCCATGCACTTAGGCAGTGACTTAACTTTTTTGTCAAAAAAGACCCCAAAAGTATCTTGGAATGTCTTGAAATTGTACACAGTCATAGTCAAGCATGCCCTGAACAAGAATCCGTTGAATATATTTGCATATCTCTTGAAGAATATTTTTAATGAATTTTTGAAAATCCGAAAAGCGATCCATGCACTTGGACGTTCCAAGTATGTTGGAATGTCTTGAAATTGTACTCAGTCATAGTCAACGACGCCCTGAACAAGAATCAATTGAAAATATTTGCATATCTCTTAAGGAATATTTTTAATGAATTTTTGAAAATGAGGAAAGTCTGTGCACTTAGGCAGTGACTTAACTTTTTATTCAAAAAAGACCCCAAAAGTATCTTGGAATGTCTTGAAATTGTACACAGTCATAGTCAAGCATGCCCTGAACAAGAATCCGTTGAATATATTTGCATATCTCTTGAAGAATATTTTTAATGAACTTTTGAAAATCAGGAAAGCGATCCATGCACTTGGACATTCCAAGTATGTTGGAATGTCTTGAAATTGTACTCAGTCATAGTCAACGACGCCCTGAACAAGAATCCGTTGAAAATATTTGCATATCGCTTAAGGAATATTTTTAATGAATTTTTGAAAATCAGGAAAGCGATCCATGCACTTAGGCAGTGACTTAACTTTTTCGTCAAAAAAGACCCCAAAAGTATCTTGGAATGTCTTGAAATTGTACACAGTCATAGTCAAGCATGCCCTGAACAAGAATCCGTTGAATATATTTGCATATCTCTTGAAGAATATTTTTAATGAATTTTTGAAAATCCGGAAAGCGATCCATGCACTTGGACATTCCAAGTATGTTGGAATGTCTTGAAATTGTACTCGGTCATAGTCAACGACGCCCTGAACAAGAATCCATTGAAAATATTTGCATATCTCTTAAGGAATATTTTTAATGAATTTTTGAAAATGATGAAAGTCTGTGCACTGAGGCAGTGACTTAACTTTTTATTCAAAAAAGACCCCAAAGGTATCTTGGAATGTCTTGAAATTGTACACAGTCATAGTCAAGCATGCCCTGAACAAGAATCCGTTGAATATATTTGCATATCTCTTGAAGAATATTTTTAATGAACTTTTGAAAATCAGGAAAGCGATCCATGCACTTGGACATTCCAAGTATGTTGGAATGTCTTGAAATTGTACTCAGTCATAGTCAACGACGCCCTGAACAAGAATCCGTTGAAAATATTTGCATATCACTTAAGGAATATTTTTAATGAATTTTTGAAAATCAGGAAAGCAATCCATGCACGTAGGCAGTGACTTAACTTTTTTGTCAAAAAAGACCCCAAAAGTATCTTGGAATGTCTTGAAATTGTACACAGTCATAGTCAAGCATGCCCTGAACAAGAATCCGTTGAATATATTTGCATATCTCTTGAAGAATATTTTTAATGAATTTTTGAAAATCCGAAAAGCGATCCATGCACTTGGACGTTCCAAGTATGTTGGAATGTCTTGAAATTGTACTCAGTCATAGTCAACGACGCCCTGAACAAGAATCAATTGAAAATATTTGCATATCTCTTAAGGAATATTTTTAATGAATTTTTGAAAATGAGGAAAGTCTGTGCACTTAGGCAGTGACTTAACTTTTTATTCAGAAAAGACCCCAAAAGTATCTTGGAATGTCTTGAAATTGTACACAGTCATAGTCAAGCATGCCCTGAACAAGAATCCGTTGAATATATTTGCATATCTCTTGAAGAATATTTTTAATGAACTTTTGAAAATCAGGAAAGCGATCCATGCACTTGGACATTCCAAGTATGTTGGAATGTCTTGAAATTGTACTCAGTCATAGTCAACGACGCCCTGAACAAGAATCCGTTGAAAATATTTGCATATCGTTTAAGGAATATTTTCAAAGAATTTCTGAAAATCAGGAAAGCGATCCATGCACTTAGGCAGTGACTTAACTTTTTCGTCAAAAAAGACCCCAAAAGTATCTTGGAATGTCTTGAAATTGTACACAGTCATAGTCAAGCATGCCCTGAACAAGAATCCGTTGAATATATTTGCATATCTCTTGAAGAATATTTTTAATGAACTTTTGAAAATCAGGAAAGCGATCCATGCACTTGGACATTCCAAGTATGTTGGAATGTCTTGAAATTGTACTCAGTCATAGTCAACGACGCCCTGAACAAGAATCCGTTGAAAATATTTGCATATCGCTTAAGGAATATTTTTAATGAATTTTTGAAAATCAGGAAAGCGATCCATGCACTTAGGCAGTGACTTAACTTTTTTGTCAAAAAAGACCCCAAAAGTATCTTGGAATGTCTTGAAATTGTACACAGTCATAGTCAAGCATGCCCTGAACAAGAATCCGTTGAATATATTTGCATATCTCTTGAAGAATATTTTTAATGAATTTTTGAAAATCCGAAAAGCGATCCATGCACTTGGACATTCCAAGTATGTTGGAATGTCTTGAAATTGTACTCAGTCATAGTTAACGACGCCCTGAACAAGAATCAATTGAAAATATTTGCATATCTCTTAAGGAATATTTTTAATGAATTTTTGAAAATGAGGAAAGTCTGTGCACTTCGGCAGTGACTTAACTTTTTATTCAAAAAAGACCCCAAAAGTATCTTGGAATGTCTTGAAATTGTACACAGTCATAGTCAAGCATGCCCTGAACAAGAATCCGTTGAATATATTTGCATATCTCTTGAAGAATATTTTTAATGAACTTTTGAAAATCAGGAAAGCGATCCATGCACTTGGACATTCCAAGTATGTTGGAATGTCTTGAAATTGTACTCAGTCATAGTCAACGACGCCCTGAACAAGAATCCGTTGAAAATATTTGCATATCGTTTAAGGAATATTTTCAAAGAATTTCTGAAAATCAGGAAAGCAATCCATGCACTTAGGCAGTGACTTAACTTTTTTGTCAAAAAAGACCCCAAAAGTATCTTGGAATGTCTTGAAATTGTACACAGTCATAGTCAAGCATGCCCTGAACAAGAACCTGTTGAATATATTTGCATATCTCTTAAGGAATATTTTTAATGAATTTTTGAAAATGAGGAATTTCTGTGCACTTAGGCAGTGACTTTACTTTTTATTCAAAAAAGACCCCAAAGGTATCTTGGAATGTCTTGAAATTGTACACAGTCATAGTCAAGCATGCCCTGAACAAGAATCCGTTGAATATATTTGCATATCGCTTAAGGAATATTTTTAATGAATTTTTGAAAATCAGGAAAGCGATCCATGCACTTGGACATTCCAAGTATGTTGGAATGTCTTGAAATTGTACTCAGTCATAGTCAACGACGCCCTGAACAAGAATCCGTTGAAAATATTTGCATATCGCTTCAGGAATATTTTAAATGAATTTTTGAAAATCAGGAAAGCGATCCATGCACTTAGGCAGTGACTTAACTTTTTTGTCAAAAAAGACCCCAAAAGTATCTTGGAATGTCTTGAAATTGTACACAGTCATAGTCAAGCATGCCCTGAACAAGAATCCGTTGAATATATTTGCATATCTCTTGAAGAATATTTTTAATGAACTTTTGAAAATCAGGAAAGCGATCCATGCACTTGGACATTCCAAGTATGTTGGAATGTCTTGAAATTGTACTCAGTCATAGTCAACGACGCCCTGAACAAGAATCCGTTGAAAATATTTGCATATCGCTTAAGGAATATTTTTAATGAATTTTTGAAAATCAGGAAAGCGATCCATGCACTTAGGCAGTGACTTAACTTTTTCGTCAAAAAAGACCCCAAAAATTTTTTGGAATGTCTTGAAATTGTACACAGTCATAGTCAAGCATGCCCTGAACAAGAATCCGTTGAATATATTTGCATATCTCTTGAAGAATATTTTTAATGAATTTTTGAAAATCCGAAAAGTGATCCATGCACTTGGACATTCCAAGTATGTTGGAATGTCTTGGAATTGTACTCAGTCATAGTCAACGACGATCTGAACAAGAATCAATTGAAAATATTTGCATATCTCTTAAGGAATATTTTTAATGAATTTTTGAAAATGAGGAAAGTCTGTGCACTTAGGCAGTGACTTAACTTTTTATTCAAAAAAGACCCCAAAAGTATCTTGGAATGTCTTGAAATTGTACACAGTCATAGTCAAGCATGCCCTGAACAAGAATCCGTTGAATATATTTGCATATCTCTTGAAGAATATTTTTAATGAACTTTTGAAAATCAGGAAAGCGATCCATGCACTTGGACATTCCAAGTATGTTGGAATGTCTTGAAATTGTACTCAGTCATAGTCAACGACGCCCTGAACAAGAATCCGTTGAAAATATTTGCATATCGTTTAAGGAATATTTTTAAAGAATTTCTGAAAATCAGGAAAGCGATCCATGCACTTAGGCAGTGACTTAACTTTTTCGTCAAAAAAGACCCCAAAAGTATCTTGGAATGTCTTGAAATTGTACACAGTCATAGTCAAGAATGCCCTGAACAAGAATCCGTTGAATATATTTGCATATCTCTTGAAGAATATTTTTAATGAATTTTTGAAAATCCGGAAAGCGATCCATGCACTTGGACATTCCAAGTATGTTGGAATGTCTTTAAATTGTACTCGGTCATAGTCAACGACGCCCTGAACAGGAATCCATTGAAAATATTTGCATATCTCTTAAGGAATATTTTTAATGAATTTTTGAAAATGATGAAAGTCTGTGCACTTAGGCAGTGACTTAACTTTTTATTCAAAAAAGACCCCAAAGGTATCTTGGAATGTCTTGAAATTGTACACAGTCATAGTCAAGCATGCCCTGAACAAGAATCCGTTGAATATATTTGCATATCTCTTGAAGAATATTTTTAATGAACTTTTGAAAATCAGGAAAGCGATCCATGCACTTGGACATTCCAAGTATGTTGGAATGTCTTGAAATTGTACTCAGTCATAGTCAACGACGCCCTGAACAAGAATCCGTTGAAAATATTTGCATATCGCTTAAGGAATATTTTTAATGAATTTTTGAAAATCAGGAAAGCGATCCATGCACTTAGGCAGTGACTTAACTTTTTCGTCAAAAAAGACCCCAAAAGTATCTTGGAATGTCTTGAAATTGTACACAGTCATAGTCAAGCATGCCCTGAACAAGAATCCGTTGAATATATTTGCATATCTCTTGAAGAATATTTTTAATGAACTTTTGAAAATCAGGAAAGCGATCCATGCACTTGGACATTCCAAGTATGTTGGAATGTCTTGAAATTGTACTCAGTCATAGTCAACGACGCCCTGAACAAGAATCCATTGAAAATATTTGCATATCTCTTAAGGAATATTTTTAATGAATTTTTGAAAATGATGAAAGTCTGTGCACTGAGGCAGTGCCTTAACTTTTTATTCAAAAAAGACCCCAAAGGTATCTTGGAATGTCTTGAAATTGTACACAGTCATAGTCAAGCATGCCCTGAACAAGAATCCGTTGAATATATTTGCATATCTCTTGAAGAATATTTTTAATGAACTTTTGAAAATCAGGAAAGCGATCCATGCACTTGGACATTCCAAGTATGTTGGAATGTCTTGAAATTGTACTCAGTCATAGTCAACGACGCCCTGAACAAGAATCCGTTGAAAATATTTGCATATCACTTAAGGAATATTTTTAATGAATTTTTGAAAATCAGGAAAGCAATCCATGCACTTAGGCAGTGACTTAACTTTTTTGTCAAAAAAGACCCCAAAAGTATCTTGGAATGTCTTGAAATTGTACACAGTCATAGTCAAGCATGCCCTGAACAAGAATCCGTTGAATATATTTGCATATCTCTTGAAGAATATTTTTAATGAATTTTTGAAAATCCGAAAAGCGATCCATGCACTTGGACGTTCCAAGTATGTTGGAATGTCTTGAAATTGTACTCAGTCATAGTCAACGACGCCCTGAACAAGAATCAATTGAAAATATTTGCATATCTCTTAAGGAATATTTTTAATGAATTTTTGAAAATGAGGAAAGTCTGTGCACTTAGGCAGTGACTTAACTTTTTATTCAGAAAAGACCCCAAAAGTATCTTGGAATGTCTTGAAATTGTACACAGTCATAGTCAAGCATGCCCTGAACAAGAATCCGTTGAATATATTTGCATATCTCTTGAAGAATATTTTTAATGAACTTTTGAAAATCAGGAAAGCGATCCATGCACTTGGACATTCCAAGTATGTTGGAATGTCTTGAAATTGTACTCAGTCATAGTCAACGACGCCCTGAACAAGAATCCGTTGAAAATATTTGCATATCGTTTAAGGAATATTTTCAAAGAATTTCTGAAAATCAGGAAAGCGATCCATGCACTTAGGCAGTGACTTAACTTTTTCGTCAAAAAAGACCCCAAAAGTATCTTGGAATGTCTTGAAATTGTACACAGTCATAGTCAAGCATGCCCTGAACAAGAATCCGTTGAATATATTTGCATATCTCTTGAAGAATATTTTTAATGAACTTTTGAAAATCAGGAAAGCGATCCATGCACTTGGACATTCCAAGTATGTTGGAATGTCTTGAAATTGTACTCAGTCATAGTCAACGACGCCCTGAACAAGAATCTGTTGAAAATATTTGCATATCGTTTAAGGAATATTTTCAAAGAATTTCTGAAAATCAGGAAAGCGATCCATGCACTTAGGCAGTGACTTAACTTTTTCGTCAAAAAAGACCCCAAAAGTATCTTGGAATGTCTTGAAATTGTACACAGTCATAGTCAAGCATGCCCTGAACAAGAATCCGTTGAATATATTTGCATATCTCTTGAAGAATATTTTTAATGAACTTTTGAAAATCAGGAAAGCGATCCATGCACTTGGACATTCCAAGTATGTTGGAATGTCTTGAAATTGTACTCAGTCATAGTCAACGACGCCCTGAACAAGAATCCGTTGAAAATATTTGCATATCGCTTAAGGAATATTTTTAATGAATTTTTGAAAATCAGGAAAGCGATCCATGCACTTAGGCAGTGACTTAACTTTTTCGTCAAAAAAGACCCCAAAAATTTTTTGGAATGTCTTGAAATTGTACACAGTCATAGTCAAGCATGCCCTGAACAAGAATCCGTTGAATATATTTGCATATCTCTTGAAGAATATTTTTAATGAATTTTTGAAAATCCGAAAAGTGATCCATGCACTTGGACATTCCAAGTATGTTGGAATGTCTTGGAATTGTACTCAGTCATAGTCAACGACGATCTGAACAAGAATCAATTGAAAATATTTGCATATCTCTTAAGGAATATTTTTAATGAATTTTTGAAAATGAGGAAAGTCTGTGCACTTAGGCAGTGACTTAACTTTTTATTCAAAAAAGACCCCAAAAGTATCTTGGAATGTCTTGAAATTGTACACAGTCATAGTCAAGCATGCCCTGAACAAGAATCCGTTGAATATATTTGCATATCTCTTGAAGAATATTTTTAATGAACTTTTGAAAATCAGGAAAGCGATCCATGCACTTGGACATTCCAAGTATGTTGGAATGTCTTGAAATTGTACTCAGTCATAGTCAACGACGCCCTGAACAAGAATCCGTTGAAAATATTTGCATATCGTTTAAGGAATATTTTTAAAGAATTTCTGAAAATCAGGAAAGCGATCCATGCACTTAGGCAGTGACTTAACTTTTTCGTCAAAAAAGACCCCAAAAGTATCTTGGAATGTCTTGAAATTGTACACAGTCATAGTCAAGAATGCCCTGAACAAGAATCCGTTGAATATATTTGCATATCTCTTGAAGAATATTTTTAATGAATTTTTGAAAATCCGGAAAGCGATCCATGCACTTGGACATTCCAAGTATGTTGGAATGTCTTTAAATTGTACTCGGTCATAGTCAACGACGCCCTGAACAGGAATCCATTGAAAATATTTGCATATCTCTTAAGGAATATTTTTAATGAATTTTTGAAAATGATGAAAGTCTGTGCACTTAGGCAGTGACTTAACTTTTTATTCAAAAAAGACCCCAAAGGTATCTTGGAATGTCTTGAAATTGTACACAGTCATAGTCAAGCATGCCCTGAACAAGAATCCGTTGAATATATTTGCATATCTCTTGAAGAATATTTTTAATGAACTTTTGAAAATCAGGAAAGCGATCCATGCACTTGGACATTCCAAGTATGTTGGAATGTCTTGAAATTGTACTCAGTCATAGTCAACGACGCCCTGAACAAGAATCCGTTGAAAATATTTGCATATCGCTTAAGGAATATTTTTAATGAATTTTTGAAAATCAGGAAAGCGATCCATGCACTTAGGCAGTGACTTAACTTTTTCGTCAAAAAAGACCCCAAAAGTATCTTGGAATGTCTTGAAATTGTACACAGTCATAGTCAAGCATGCCCTGAACAAGAATCCGTTGAATATATTTGCATATCTCTTGAAGAATATTTTTAATGAACTTTTGAAAATCAGGAAAGCGATCCATGCACTTGGACATTCCAAGTATGTTGGAATGTCTTGAAATTGTACTCAGTCATAGTCAACGACGCCCTGAACAAGAATCCATTGAAAATATTTGCATATCTCTTAAGGAATATTTTTAATGAATTTTTGAAAATGATGAAAGTCTGTGCACTGAGGCAGTGCCTTAACTTTTTATTCAAAAAAGACCCCAAAGGTATCTTGGAATGTCTTGAAATTGTACACAGTCATAGTCAAGCATGCCCTGAACAAGAATCCGTTGAATATATTTGCATATCTCTTGAAGAATATTTTTAATGAACTTTTGAAAATCAGGAAAGCGATCCATGCACTTGGACATTCCAAGTATGTTGGAATGTCTTGAAATTGTACTCAGTCATAGTCAACGACGCCCTGAACAAGAATCCGTTGAAAATATTTGCATATCACTTAAGGAATATTTTTAATGAATTTTTGAAAATCAGGAAAGCAATCCATGCACTTAGGCAGTGACTTAACTTTTTTGTCAAAAAAGACCCCAAAAGTATCTTGGAATGTCTTGAAATTGTACACAGTCATAGTCAAGCATGCCCTGAACAAGAATCCGTTGAATATATTTGCATATCTCTTGAAGAATATTTTTAATGAATTTTTGAAAATCCGAAAAGCGATCCATGCACTTGGACGTTCCAAGTATGTTGGAATGTCTTGAAATTGTACTCAGTCATAGTCAACGACGCCCTGAACAAGAATCAATTGAAAATATTTGCATATCTCTTAAGGAATATTTTTAATGAATTTTTGAAAATGAGGAAAGTCTGTGCACTTAGGCAGTGACTTAACTTTTTATTCAGAAAAGACCCCAAAAGTATCTTGGAATGTCTTGAAATTGTACACAGTCATAGTCAAGCATGCCCTGAACAAGAATCCGTTGAATATATTTGCATATCTCTTGAAGAATATTTTTAATGAACTTTTGAAAATCAGGAAAGCGATCCATGCACTTGGACATTCCAAGTATGTTGGAATGTCTTGAAATTGTACTCAGTCATAGTCAACGACGCCCTGAACAAGAATCCGTTGAAAATATTTGCATATCGTTTAAGGAATATTTTCAAAGAATTTCTGAAAATCAGGAAAGCGATCCATGCACTTAGGCAGTGACTTAACTTTTTCGTCAAAAAAGACCCCAAAAGTATCTTGGAATGTCTTGAAATTGTACACAGTCATAGTCAAGCATGCCCTGAACAAGAATCCGTTGAATATATTTGCATATCTCTTGAAGAATATTTTTAATGAACTTTTGAAAATCAGGAAAGCGATCCATGCACTTGGACATTCCAAGTATGTTGGAATGTCTTGAAATTGTACTCAGTCATAGTCAACGACGCCCTGAACAAGAATCCGTTGAAAATATTTGCATATCGCTTAAGGAATATTTTTAATGAATTTTTGAAAATCAGGAAAGCGATCCATGCACTTAGGCAGTGACTTAACTTTTTTGTCAAAAAAGACCCCAAAAGTATCTTGGAATGTCTTGAAATTGTACACAGTCATAGTCAAGCATGCCCTGAACAAGAATCCGTTGAATATATTTGCATATCTCTTGAAGAATATTTTTAATGAATTTTTGAAAATCCGAAAAGCGATCCATGCACTTGGACATTCCAAGTATGTTGGAATGTCTTGAAATTGTACTCAGTCATAGTCAACGACGCCCTGAACAAGAATCAATTGAAAATATTTGCATATCTCTTAAGGAATATTTTTAATGAATTTTTGAAAATGAGGAAAGTCTGTGCACTTAGGCAGTGACTTAACTTTTTATTCAAAAAAGACCCCAAAAGTATCTTGGAATGTCTTGAAATTGTACACAGTCATAGTCAAGCATGCCCTGAACAAGAATCCGTTGAATATATTTGCATATCTCTTGAAGAATATTTTTAATGAACTTTTGAAAATCCGGAAAGCGATCCATGCACTTGGACATTCCAAGTATGTTGGAATGTCTTGAAATTGTACTCAGTCCTAGTCAACGACGCCCTGAACAAGAATCCGTTGAAAATATTTGCATATCGTTTAAGGAATATTTTTAAAGAATTTCTGAAAATCAGGAAAGCGATCCATGCACTTAGGCAGTGACTTAACTTTTTCGTCAAAAAAGACCCCAAAAGTATCTTGGAATGTCTTGAAATTGTACACAGTCATAGTCAAGCATGCCCTGAACAAGAACCTGTTGAATATATTTGCATATCTCTTAAGGAATATTTTTAATGAATTTTTGAAAATGAGGAATTTCTGTGCACTTAGGCAGTGACTTTACTTTTTATTCAAAAAAGACCCCAAAGGTATCTTGGAATGTCTTGAAATTGTACACAGTCATAGTCAAGCATGCCCTGAACAAGAATCCGTTGAATATATTTGCATATCGCTTAAGGAATATTTTTAATGAATTTTTGAAAATCAGGAAAGCGATCCATGCACTTGGACATTCCAAGTATGTTGGAATGTCTTGAAATTGTACTCAGTCATAGTCAACGACGCCCTGAACAAGAATCCGTTGAAAATATTTGCATATCGCTTCAGGAATATTTTAAATGAATTTTTGAAAATCAGGAAAGCGATCCATGCACTTAGGCAGTGACTTAACTTTTTTGTCAAAAAAGACCCCAAAAGTATCTTGGAATGTCTTGAAATTGTACACAGTCATAGTCAAGCATGCCCTGAACAAGAATCCGTTGAATATATTTGCATATCTCTTGAAGAATATTTTTAATGAACTTTTGAAAATCAGGAAAGCGATCCATGCACTTGGACATTCCAAGTATGTTGGAATGTCTTGAAATTGTACTCAGTCATAGTCAACGACGCCCTGAACAAGAATCCGTTGAAAATATTTGCATATCGCTTAAGGAATATTTTTAATGAATTTTTGAAAATCAGGAAAGCGATCCATGCACTTAGGCAGTGACTTAACTTTTTCGTCAAAAAAGACCCCAAAAATTTTTTGGAATGTCTTGAAATTGTACACAGTCATAGTCAAGCATGCCCTGAACAAGAATCCGTTGAATATATTTGCATATCTCTTGAAGAATATTTTTAATGAATTTTTGAAAATCCGAAAAGTGATCCATGCACTTGGACATTCCAAGTATGTTGGAATGTCTTGGAATTGTACTCAGTCATAGTCAACGACGATCTGAACAAGAATCAATTGAAAATATTTGCATATCTCTTAAGGAATATTTTTAATGAATTTTTGAAAATGAGGAAAGTCTGTGCACTTAGGCAGTGACTTAACTTTTTATTCAAAAAAGACCCCAAAAGTATCTTGGAATGTCTTGAAATTGTACACAGTCATAGTCAAGCATGCCCTGAACAAGAATCCGTTGAATATATTTGCATATCTCTTGAAGAATATTTTTAATGAACTTTTGAAAATCAGGAAAGCGATCCATGCACTTGGACATTCCAAGTATGTTGGAATGTCTTGAAATTGTACTCAGTCATAGTCAACGACGCCCTGAACAAGAATCCGTTGAAAATATTTGCATATCGCTTAAGGAATATTTTTAATGAATTTTTGAAAATCAGGAAAGCGATCCATGCACTTAGGCAGTGACTTAACTTTTTATTCAAAAAAGACCCCAAAAGTATCTTGGAATGTCTTGAAATTGTACACAGTCATAGTCAAGCATGCCCTGAACAAGAATCCGTTGAATATATTTGCATATCTCTTGAAGAATATTTTTAATGAACTTTTGAAAATCAGGAAATTGATCCATGCACTTGGACATTCCAAGTATGTTGGAATGTCTTGAAATTGTACTCGGTCATAGTCAACGACGCCCTGAACAAGAATCCATTGAAAATATTTGCATATCTCTTAAGGAATATTTTTAATGAATTTTTGAAAATGATGAAAGTCTGTGCACTTAGGCAGTGACTTAACTTTTTATTCAAAAAAGACCCAAAAAGTATCTTGGAATGTCTTGAAATTGTACTCAGTCATAGTCAACGACGATCTGAACAAGAATCAATTGAAAATATTTGCATATCTCTTAAGGAATATTTTTAATGAATTTTTGAAAATGAGGAAAGTCTGTGCACTTAGGCAGTGACTTAACTTTTTATTCAAAAAAGACCCCAAAGGTATCTTGGAATGTCTTGAAATTGTACACAGTCATAGTCAAGCATGCCCTGAACAAGAATCCGTTGAATATATTTGCATATCTCTTGAAGAATATTTTTAATGAACTTTTGAAAATCAGGAAAGCGATCCATGCACTTGGACATTCCAAGTATGTTGGAATGTCTTGAAATTGTACTCAGTCATAGTCAACGACGCCCTGAACAAGAATCCGTTGAAAATATTTGCATATCGCTTAAGGAATATTTTTAATGAATTTTTGAAAATCAGGAAAGCGATCCATGCACTTAGGCAGTGACTTAACTTTTTCGTCAAAAAAGACCCCAAATTTTTTTTGGAATGTCTTGAAATTGTACACAGTCATAGTCAAGCATGCCCTGAACAAGAATCCGTTGAATATATTTGCATATCTCTTGAAGAATATTTTTAATGAATTTTTGAAAATCCGAAAAGTGATCCATGCACTTGGACATTCCAAGTATGTTGGAATGTCTTGAAATTGTACTCAGTCATAGTCAACGACGATCTGAACAAGAATCAATTGAAAATATTTGCATATCTCTTAAGGAATATTTTTAATGAATTTTTGAAAATGAGGAAAGTCTGTGCACTTAGGCAGTGACTTAACTTTTTATTCAAAAAAGACCCCAAAAGTATCTTGGAATGTCTTGAAATTGTACACAGTCATAGTCAAGCATGCCCTGAACAAGAATCCGTTGAATATATTTGCATATCTCTTGAAGAATATTTTTAATGAACTTTTGAAAATCAGGAAAGCGATCCATGCACTTGGACATTCCAAGTATGTTGGAATGTCTTGAAATTGTACTCAGTCATAGTCAACGACGCCCTGAACAAGAATCCGTTGAAAATATTTGCATATCGCTTAAGGAATATTTTTAATGAATTTTTGAAAATCAGGAAAGCGATCCATGCACTTAGGCAGTGACTTAACTTTTTATTCAAAAAAGACCCCAAAAGTATCTTGGAATGTCTTGAAATTGTACACAGTCATAGTCAAGCATGCCCTGAACAAGAATCCGTTGAATATATTTGCATATCTCTTGAAGAATATTTTTAATGAACTTTTGAAAATCAGGAAATTGATCCATGCACTTGGACATTCCAAGTATGTTGGAATGTCTTGAAATTGTACTCGGTCATAGTCAACGACGCCCTGAACAAGAATCCATTGAAAATATTTGCATATCTCTTAAGGAATATTTTTAATGAATTTTTGAAAATGATGAAAGTCTGTGCACTTAGGCAGTGACTTAACTTTTTATTCAAAAAAGACCCAAAAAGTATCTTGGAATGTCTTGAAATTGTACTCAGTCATAGTCAACGACGATCTGAACAAGAATCAATTGAAAATATTTGCATATCTCTTAAGGAATATTTTTAATGAATTTTTGAAAATGAGGAAAGTCTGTGCACTTAGGCAGTGACTTAACTTTTTATTCAAAAAAGACCCCAAAAGTATCTTGGAATGTCTTGAAATTGTACACAGTCATAGTCAAGCATGCCCTGAACAAGAATCCGTTGAATATATTTGCATATCTCTTGAAGAATATTTTTAATGAATTTTTGAAAATCAGGAAAGCGATCCATGTACTTGGACATTCAAAGTATGTTGGAATGTCTTGAAATTGTACTCGGTCATAGTCAACGACGCCCTGAACAAGAATCCGTTGAAAATATTTGCATATCGCTTAAGGAATATTTTTAATGAATTTTTGAAAATCAGGAAAGCGATCCATGCACTTAGGCAGTGACTTAACTTTTTCGTCAAAAAAGACCCCAAAAGTATCTTGGAATGTCTTGAAATTGTACACAGTCATAGTCAAGCATGCCCTGAACAAGAATCCGTTGAATATATTTGCATATCTCTTGAAGAATATTTTTAATGAATTTTTGAAAATCCGAAAAGCGATCCATGCACTTGGACATTCCAAGTATGTTGGAATGTCTTGAAATTGTACTCGGTCATAGTCAACGACGCCCTGAACAAGAATCAATTGAAAATATTTGCATATCTCTTAAGGAATATTTTTAATGAATTTTTGAAAATTAGGAAAGCGATCCATGCACTTAGGCAGTGACTTAACTTTTTTGTCAAAAAAGACCCCAAAAGTATCTTGGAATGTCTTGAAATTGTACACAGTCATAGTCAAGCATGCCCTGAACAAGAATCCGTTGAATATATTTGCATATCTCTTGAAGAATATTTTTAATGAATTTTTGAAAATCCGGAAAGCGATCCATGCACTTGGACATTCCAAGTATGTTGGAATGTCTTGAAACTGTACTCGGTCATAGTCAACGACGCCCTGAACAAGAATCCATTGAAAATATTTGCATATCTCTTAAGGAATATTTTTAATGAATTTTTGGAAATGAGGAAAGTCTGTGCACTTAGGCAGTGACTTAACTTTTTATTCAAAAAAGACCCCAAAAGTATCTTGGAATGTCTTGAAATTGTACACAGTCATAGTCAAGCATGCCCTGAACAAGAATCTGTTGAATATATTTGCATATCTCTTGAAGAATATTTTTAATGAATTTTTGAAAATCCGGAAAGCGATCCATGCACTTGGATATTCCAAGTATGTTGGAATGTCTTGAAATTGTACTCAGTCATAGTCAACGACGCCCTGAACAAGAATCCGTTGAAAATATTTGCATATCGCTTAAGGAATATTTTTAATGAATTTTTGAAAATCAGGAAAGCGATCCATGCACTTAGGCAGTGACTTAACTTTTTCGTCAAAAAAGACCCCAAAAGTATCTTGGAATGTCTTGAAATTGTACACAGTCATAGTCAAGCATGCCCTGAACAAGAATCCGTTGAATATATTTGCATATCTCTTGAAGAATATTTTTAATGAACTTTTGAAAATCAGG
Organism: Microchirus variegatus; assembly: GCF_963457635.1. Lineage (NCBI taxonomy): Eukaryota > Metazoa > Chordata > Actinopteri > Pleuronectiformes > Soleidae > Microchirus > Microchirus variegatus. The sequence continues at coordinate 33,899,269 of NC_139805.1, forward strand.
AAAGCGATCCATGCACTTGGACATTCCAAGTATGTTGGAATGTCTTGAAATTGTACTCAGTCATAGTCAACGATGCCCTGAACAAGAATCCGTTGAAAATATTTGCATATCGCTTAAGGAATATTTTTAATGAATTTTTGAAAATCAGGAAAGCGATCCATGCACTTAGGCAGT